>NC_045803.1:26546082-26846082 GCF_009873245.2 Balaenoptera musculus | reverse complement strand
CGGCCGGAGAGCGCAGGAAGGGGGCCGGGGGGACCCGCCCCCGGCCGGCAGCAGTCATGAACTCCAACGTGGAGAACCTGCCCCCCCATATCATCCGCCTGGTGTACAAGGAGGTTACGACACTGACAGCTGACCCACCTGACGGTATCAAGGTCTTTCCCAATGAGGAGGACCTCACTGACCTGCAGGTCACCATCGAGGGCCCTGAGGGGACCCCATACGCCGGAGGCCTCTTCCGCATGAAACTCCTGCTGGGGAAGGACTTTCCTGCCTCCCCGCCCAAGGGCTACTTCCTGACCAAGATCTTCCACCCAAATGTGGGCGCCAACGGTGAGATCTGCGTCAACGTGCTCAAGAGGGACTGGACAGCTGAGCTGGGCATCCGGCACGTGCTGCTGGGGACATGGGTTCGAGCCCTGGTCTGGGAAGATCCCACATGCCGCGGAGCAACTGGGCCCGTGAGCCACAACTACTGAGCTTGCGCGTCTGGAGCCTGTGCCCCACAACGGGAGGGGCCGCGATTGTGAGAGGCCCGCGCACCGCGATGAAGAGTGGACCCCGCTTGCCGCAACTAGAGAAAGCCCTCGTACAGAAACGAAGACCCAACACAGCCATAAATAAATAAATAAATAAAAATTAAAAAAAAAAAAGAAATAAGGAATCTCAGTAAATATAACTACATAAGTAAATATAAAAGCTAGTGTTATTATATTTTTTGTTTCTAACTCCTCTTTTTGTTTCCTATCTGATTTAAAATATAAATGCATAAAACAATAACTAAAAATCTATGTTAATAGGCATACATGTATAAAGATGCAAATTTGACAATAATAACAAAAAAGGGAGGGGACAGAGACATATAGGAACAGAGATTGTGTATGCTATTAAAGTTAATTTGAAATCAGCTCAAACTAAATTGTTATAAAGTTAGGATATTTATTAATCGTAATCCTCATGGTAAACACAGGGGTAATATTTATGACCTTGTGTTTGGCATTGGAGTCTGAGATATGACACCAAAAGCACAGGCAACAAAAGAATACAATAGATAAACTGAATTTCATCAAATTTAAAAACTTTTGTGCATCAAAGGACACTATCAGGAGAGTGAAAAGACAGCACAAAATGGGGAGAAATTATTTGCAAATTGTATATCTGAGAAGAGATTAATATCAAGAATATTCAAGGAAATCCTACAACTCAACAACAGAAAAGAAAGCAACCCAACTCAAAAATGGACAAAGGGGGCTTCCCTGGTGCAGTGGTTGAGAGTCTGCCTGCCAATGCAGGGGACACAGGTTCGAGCCCTGGTCTGGGAAGATCCCACATGCTGCGGAGCAACTGGGCCCGTGACCCACAACTACTGAGCCTGCGCGTCTGGAGCCTGTGCTCTGCAACAAGAGAGGCCATGATAGTGAGAGGCCCGCACACCACGACGAAGAGTGGCCCCTGCTCGCCTCAACTAGAGAAAGCCCTCACACAGAAATGAAGACCCAACACAGCCAAAAATAAATATTAATTAATTAATTAATTTTAAAAAAAAATGGACAAAGGGCTTGAACAGACATTTTCCCAAAGAAGACATACAAATGGCCAATAAGCACATAAAAAGGTTTCAACATCACTAGTCATTAGGGAAATGCAAATCAAAACCACACTGAGACAGTACTTTACGCTCACTAGAGAGCTATGTTAAAAAAACAAACAGACAAAACAAAACAAAAAAACAGAAAATAACAAATGTTGGTGAGGATTTGGGGAAATCAGAACACTCAAACTTTGCTGGTGGGAATGTAAAATGGTTCAGCCACTGTGGAGAACAATTTGGCAGCTCTTCAAAAATTAAATATAGAATCACCATATGACTGACCAGTTTCACTCCTGGGTATAAACCCAAAGGAATTGAAAACAGAAACTCAAATACGTGTACATTCATGTCCATAGCAGCATTACTCACAATAGCCAAAGGGTATAAACAACCCAAATGTCCACTGACAAGCAAATGGACAAGCAAATGGATAAGCAAATTATGGTATATACAAACAATATTATTCAGCTATAAAAAGGAATGAAGAACTGACACATGCTACAACATGGATGAACCTTGAAAATATCATGTGAAGTGACAGAACCAGACACAAAAGGGCACATATTGTATGATTCCATTTATATGAAATATCCAGAATAGGTAAATCCATAGAGACAGAAAGCTGATTGGTCATTTCTAGGAACAGTGGGAAAGAAAGAATAGGAAGCTGGTGTTTAAGGGATACAGAGTTTCCATTTGGGAAGATGAAAAAGTTTTGCAGATGGATGGTGATGATGGCTGTACAACATTGTAAATGTACTAAATGCAACTGAGTTGTTCACTTTAAAATGGTTAATTTAAGTTGCGTAAATTTCACTTAAAAAAAAAAAACCTGGGAGACAAACTTTGTTGTTCTTTATTTATTGGTGAGAAATCTAATCCCCCAGGAGGCAAATAACTTGTTCAAGGTCACACAGGCCTTTCTTAGCAGCCAAGGTCAAGAATCAGTTTCTGAATCTAAGGGCAAGCCATGGCTGCCCCAACCTCAGGAGAGGTGACAGTAAAATCAGGAGGATGGGGGAGAGTGAGACACGATTTGTAGACTCCATCTAAATTTTACCAGCCTGGTGGGTTGTTGGTTCTGAGGTTTTTTTTAAGATTTTCCAAGGGCACACTTACCTTTCCAAGGGCACATGTGTATTTCTTGTGCAGGAGCCAAAGTACTGAATGAATTTTGTAAACATAGGCATAACCCCAGCAATGGCTCCCATAGAAGCTGGCGGGCCACCAGCGTGGGGGATTTCACGCACTGTGGCAAAGTCACCCCGCCACTCCCAGGCCTCACCACCCATATCTCCCTCAGTTTATTGTCGCTGTGGGGACCATAAAGTCAGCATTTTATAGCATTAGCCCACTTTTTTTTTCCTACATCAGTCACTGCTCTATATTTTTGCTATTTGTGACCAGACTATTAAGAGACTTAAAGGTTTTCATATGCACTGGCATATTTTTATTTTTAAGTTTTATGAAGACATGTTTGAAATACTGAAAAATAGAACAGCAAAATGAACATCCATAAAAATCCCTCTGGATTTAATATATTTGCTTCAACCAAATTTTGTATTTTTGCTGAACCATTTGAAAGTAGATTGCAGACATCATGACAGTAATACTTCAGCTTGCATTGTCAAAAAATAAGGATATTTTCCCATAATACCATTACCTAGTCTAACAAAACCAATAATAAATCCGTAATAGCATCTAATAACCAGTCCATATCCAAATCCTCATTTGTTCCGAAAATGTCTTTTATGGTTGTTTAAACTAGGACCCAATCAAAGGTCATACTTGAATTTGGTTGTTATGTCTCTTAGGTCTTTTTTAGTCTAGAACAATCCCTTTAATTTTGTCTTTTTTTTTTTTAACCTATGACATTGACTTTGTTAAAGATACTAAACCTTTTATCTTAAGGAATGTGGCACATTCTGTATTTGTCAATCTGATTGTTTCCTTGTGGTATCATTTAATTTGTCCCTCTGTTCTCTATATTTTCTATAAATCAGAGTTAGGACTAAACAGTTGATAGAGGCGTGTCCAACATCACTGACAAGAACACCTCAAAGGTGAAGCTTATACTTCATCACGGCATCCCATCAGGAGAAACAACAGAGTTCCCACAGTAGTGACGCTCAGTTTGATTCCTGGGTAAGGTAGCAACAGACGGATCTTGCCATTATACAATTACATATTTCCCTTTGCAAGTGGACTTGAGGGTCGGTACCCTGACATTGTGCAAAACTCCAGTTCTCAGTCAACGTTTTACCTAATGCTTCCAACATCCATTGATGATGCTTGCCTAAACCAATTATTTCATTGATAGTTGCGAAACGACCACTTTCTAATTGTCTCATTCCTCCATTTATTAGCTAGAATTGTTCTATAAAGAGATTTCCCTCCTCAACTGGGGCTATTTGGCCACAATGAAACACAGTTCCTAAAGAAGAAGCAGGATAAATGTTCAAACATAGTAAATAATCTTGACAGAAAATTCAGAGGCAGAGACGGGACACCAGCAGTGGCTCAGTGGGCAGAGCCAGACCTGGCACTGTTGAGGGGAGGGGAGTATGTGGGAGGTGGGTGCACCCAAGACCCACCAGCATCCTTCATTTGTTTGATAGACATCTACAGCTCCAGGTGAATTGGCAGATGGAACAATGGTCAAGGCAACAAATTGTCAGAAGTAGCCACTGATTTTCCTTTCTTTCTCTTTTAATATCTCATGGATTGATTTTTTTTTCACTATTGAATAGTTTGACAGCACTTTAAGCTCACTCAGCTGTTTTCAGAATTTGGGGGGCTTTTGGTTTCTTTAAATTCTACTCTTATACAACCTTTTTAAAAGCACTTGTCAGTCTTTTTGTTCAGCTTTAAAGTTTTAGATTTCAAAATCATTTTCAGGCAGTCTTGGCTGCCCCAGTGGCTTTACAATGTTGTCATAAATTTTTAAATTTGTCTCTAGTGCTAAGTGAAACGCCAAAATGAAAGGTCAAAATGAACATTCTCTTTAATAACTTTGGTTACACCCAATGGTGATTTTTTTTTTTTACAGCTTTGTAAAACTTATTTCAGGGACTACTATCTGCAATCTATTTTTGCCTTTAAATTTTTAAAATGCATTTAAATCGGGCTTCCCCGGTGGCGCACTGGTTGAGAGTCTGCCTGCCAATGCAGAGGACACGGGTTCGAGCCCTGGTCTGGGAAGATCCCACATGCCGCGGAGCAACTAGGCCCGTGAGCCACAGCTACTGAGCCTGCGCGTGTAGAGCCTGTGCTCCACAACAGGAGAAGCCACGACAATGAGAAGCCCGCGCACCGTGATAAGGAGTGGCCCCCGCTCACCACAGCTAGAGAAAGCCTACACACAGAAACGAAGACCCAACACAGCCAAAAATAAATAAATAAATAAATTTATTTTTTTAAAAAATGCATTTAAATCAAATACTGCTTACTTTATATATTCAGCAATATGTCTCACACTTTTATTCCATATTGACTTTGTATTTAAGTGGTTTCCATAAAGAAAAACAAAATTTCCAACAGTGACAAGGGCATGACAAGCCTTTTATTGGCTATTCCTGAAAACAACCTTAATATTTCAAATGTTATCCTAAGACTGGAATGTGAAATAAAGAGGTGAGAAATCATTGCATAAGTCATTTCCAAGTTCCATTCGTCAGAGGCGTGCCTGTAGCTCCCACCCTGTGCGTGTTCCTCACTGTTGGATGGTGCTGTGACTTCAGTTGGACAAATCATTGTCAGAAAAGCACTGAGTCTTTCATTTAGCTATTCTTTGTTTCAAGCAGCAAAGTCACTATTGTGAAAAAAGTCACTCAAGATGAGACTTACTAAGGGTACCCTGCAGTGCATTGGGAGGCCTGCAGCAGCTTCCCTGGACCTCTTATTTGTGCCAGCTAATTTACATGGGGTCAGGGTTGGGACTGAAGGGCTTTCTAGGAGAGAGCCAGGATCCAGGTTTGGGCATATTCAGGCTGTTAACAGGCTGAGAGGCTTGTGGCAGATGCCAAATCCTGACACAAGAAGGGTCTCTCTCTCTCTCTCTCTCTCTCTCTCCCCACTCCTTCCTACCCAGAATCCAATGTCCTTCCTATTTTGAAACAACATCCCTTGTTCATGGACTCTGCCCTTTACGTCAAAGGACTCCAACCTTCTATTGATTCTATGAGCAACCAACGTTCTTCCCTTCCATTCCTCATCTGCTTAAGTTTGTCATCGCCCATTTCTGTTGTATGAAACCGGAACCCAGACTGAACTGGGACCCCGAAAATATAAATCCTCCTGAAGGAAAGAAAACTGTGTTGTTGTAAGCCAAACTTGGCAACTGAACCTGAGAGTGGGAGAGGAATAATGGTTCTTACCCTGCTGGCTCTTAGTCAAGCTCCTTCAAAGCCAGTGATCGTGGCAACAAGAGCTGAGACACCCGGGGCTCAAGCATCTCTGCTGTGGGTCCCTCTGACTCGGTCCAGGGGCCGATTTCCCTACACATTTCCTGTGGAACATGAGCCCAGCAGTTCACTGGGTGGCAGCCAAGGGGGGCCAGGGAAGGGGGGCCCAGACCAGCACCAGATAGTGGCCTGAAGACACAGGATACCCTTGAGGGCAGCTGCCTAAGTAGAACAGGGGGAACGTGGCTTTCACAGAGGGCCCAGGAGAGGAGGAAGTAGTGGCCCAGAGGCTATGGCACGAGAAGATTGAGCTACTAGGCGGTGCAAGTTGATGGTGAAGGAGAGAGGCTCTGGAGACAGCCTTCACGGAGTTTAATATCAGCACGGCCACTTCCCAGCTGTGTATCTTTGAAAAAGTAATTTCCCCTCTCTGTCTCCATCTCCTCATGTGTAAAATGGGATGATATTGGGTTGGCCAAAAAGTCCGTTTGGGTTTTTCATAAGATGGTACGGAAAAACCCAAACGATCTTTTTGGCCAACCCAATATTAAGTGTACCTGCGTCAAAGGGTTGTTGTGGGGATTAAATCAACTAATTCTTGTTCAGTGCTTGTACCGCATACCTAGCAAGTACTCAGTAAATGTTGTCATTAGGAGTGATTGATAAATGCACTGTTTTAGTATCTATGGTTCTGTGGAGGAAGGCGGGAAGGGAGGAGCTAGCCAATCAGGGAAAGCCCACTAGATGTGTTAGGATGACCTCATTTGAACCCACAGGCTATTGAAGCTTAAGGATATTCAGAACACCTGAAAACTCAGCTGGTTGCAACCCTAATGCAGTCTAGAGCAAACGGAACTCTCACGCACTGGGATGGGAACATAAATTGTTTGGCAGCATCCAACTAGAGCTAAACATTTGCTCCTCTAGGACTCAAATATTATACACCTACATATACACCCAACAGAGATTCATGCATGTGGCCACCAAGAGACCCATGTAAGAATGATCATAAAAGCGTTATGCACAATAGCCCCAAAAAGGGAAACAACCTAAATTCCCAGCAACAGTGGAACAGATAAATTTAATTGTGATCTCTATCTATCTATAGATAGATATCACAATTGAATTTATTTATTTAAATTAAATTACTAATTTATTTATTTATATATGTGAGACTATGTATATATAGTATATATAGTATTGTATACAGTCTCACATATATAGTGAGGAAACACACACACACACACACACACATATATATACAATT
Source organism: Balaenoptera musculus (assembly GCF_009873245.2). Classification (NCBI taxonomy): domain Eukaryota; kingdom Metazoa; phylum Chordata; class Mammalia; order Artiodactyla; family Balaenopteridae; genus Balaenoptera; species Balaenoptera musculus. Next base: position 26,838,824 of record NC_045803.1, on the reverse strand, counting down.
CTTCAGTAATGAAAATAAGCAAACTAAAACTATGCCCAACCAACAAAATGGATGAATCTCAAACATAATTTGAGTAAAAGATACCAAGCAAGCACCAAAGACTGCTCACTGATGATTCCATTTATAGAAAGTTCAAGTTCACAACCAGGCAAAACTTACGCTATTAGAAGCCAGGAGAGTGGGAGGTATCTGGCTGAGAGGGGACATGAAAGGAGTTTCTGGGGTGCTGGTGCAGTTCTATTTCTTGATCTGGGTGCTAATGGGTATGCTCACTTCGTGAAAATTTATCATACTCTGATGATCTGTGTATTTTCCTGTATGTACATTACACGTCAATAAAGATTTACTTTTTTAAAATGGCTGGAAAACATTGCTTTTAATTGGTTCATGCTCAAGCAACTTATTTGCTTCTCCCCATTAAATGTCAGGCACAGCACTAAGCACAGAGGGGATCCAAGGTGGCCCAGACACAGCCCTCACTCCTCAACACGGCACATGTGATTGAGCCTCTGCCCTTTCTGGTCCAAGTCCTTCCCTCATCGCAGGCCTGAGTCTCAGGTTGCTGATTCCACAGAGGAGTTTTCCACCATAGGCTTGAGTATCAGAACTGTCAGAGCAGGCCCCTTAGCCAGAGACACCTCCAAGTTTCCTATCAGCTCCTTCCCCTTCCTGCTCTGCACCCTCCTACCTCCCATTTATTGTGTGCCAGGGGCTGTGCTAAGTACTTTACATGGATGAGCCCCCATTTGAACTTCCTGGACCTTCCTCTGCTGGGCCCAGCCCTCCCCACACACCCCCAGGGAGAGGGATGAGAGTGGAATTCAACTTGGCTTTAAACAGATGTGGTTTCATGTGCTGGTTCTACCTTCTCCTAGCCACGTGACCTTGGGCAAGTCATTCCACCTATCTGAGCCTTTGTTCCCTCATCTGGTAAAGAAAATTCCACTGGTACCTACTTCACAGGGTCATTGGGATTACCAAGGGGGCTAATACATGTAAAGTGCTTAGCACAGCACCTGGCACACACTAAATGGTAGTGACAATGGTTCAAATGTCCCAGATATACATTAATTTAAATTTCATAGGGAAAGGTCTCAAACAACAGATGTAAACAGCCCAAACCTCACAGTGAAAGAAAGTCTTAGCCAGAGGATGAGGGCAGAGGCATGGGCCCCCTTGCCTCCTCCTTGCCCTCTGAATCAATGACTTGGAGAATTCTGTTAGGAGGACATGGGGGAACAGGAACTCATGGGCATTGCTGACTGGAGAACAGACTGTGTAGCCAATCTGAGAGCAACCGGAGGGACTCAGCAACATTAGGTCTACTCATGACCTGGTTCAGGGGTCTACAAACTTGCAGGCCAAATGTGGCCAGACCCTGTCTTTGTAAATAAATATTTATTAGGACATAACCACGTACATTCACTTACATATGACCTATGGCTGCCTTAGTGCTACAATGGCAGAGTTGGGTAATTGCAACAGAGCTGTATGGACCACAAAGTCAAAAATACCTACTATCTCACTCTTTATGGAAAATTTGCCAATAGATACAAGTATATGTATAACTGAATCACTTTTCTGTACACCTGAAACTAACACAACATTGCTAATCAACTATACTCCAATATAAAATAAAATTCTTTAAAAATAAATTTTAAAAAAAAAGAAAGAAAATTTGCAAACCCTGACCTAGGACGCACTGACCCCACTCCTGCAGGGAGAAATCCTCCTGCAGATCTGCAAGAGGTGCTCACTGTTACACTGCCAATTGGGGGTCCATCTCCAGGGACTCAAAAAGTAAAATGTAGACAATACACAATGTGGAATATAATTAAAAGCAAAGAACCAGATATACATACAGCAGTATGGGTGGTTCTCAATATTGGGCTGAGGGATAGAAAACCAAAAAATGAGAAATAGAATAATGAAAATAACTAACACTTTTTGAGCATTTAGCATATGCCAGGCAGTGTTCTGAGTGCTTCGTATTACCTCACTTAATCTTCCAGATAGTTCTACGACGTAGGAACAAATATACCATCCCATTTCACAGATGGAGACATTGAGCCACCAAACGGCTAGTGAGAGACAAAGCTGGGGTTTTGAACTCAGGCAGTTTGAGTCCAGAGCCTGTACTCTTGACTGCTACACTGTACAGAACACAGTACTTCTCTCTATATTAAAACTACGTACACCAAAAAGGTAAATTTTATGTGTATTTAACCACAATAAAAAAAAAAAAAAAAAGAAACACACATCCACATACAAAGCAACATTATGTATTCAGGATGTTTACGCAACACGCTGCGAAGGCTGCCTCCATGCTGGCAGAATGGGGGGAGGGATGAAAGTGATGGGGTGGGGGGGGGGGGTGTAAAACACAGACAAATGGTAGTTGCCTGCTATGAACTGAGACTCCATTCGGCGCCCCTGAGATCCATACTGTCTTCAGCTTTAAGATGTTTAAGGAGAATTCTAGCACTCCCAGTCCAGCAAGAGGGTCCGATCGCAGACCGTGCCCGGTGCTGCCAGCTGCCTGGTCCCCCACCCTCCTCGCCCTCACCTGCGGCCTGGCAGCTCAGTGGGCCATCCCGGCAGCCACCAGCAGTGCGGGAACTGGGGCTGGCACAGGGGGCCTGGCAGGGCACGGCGGGCTGGCTGCCTTATCGCTCCGGACAGAACAAACAGCGTGGGGCCTGACACGGGCCTTCCCCATGGCCGCAGCGGGGCAGCCAGCTTTTTTTCCTGACCATCTTTGAGCTCGAGATCAGACACAGGGAAAGATTAAAACAAATATGAATTTAATCAAGGGATTCTGCTGTCCTGGGGTGGAAACAGGAGCCTGCTGACATAAAGAGGGGCTGAAGCGCTGGGGAGCCAGAGTCGAATCAAAGCCGCTTGCTTACCACTAACCGCTCAGATGATCCATATCATAACAACAAAAAAGAAAAACAATTATTTATTCTTTTTGATGTTGCAGCTCAGCAGCAACTTGCTTTTTGAAGAGAGCAAGGTCAAAACCAAGTTATTGTTTTTGCCTGAAACTTTGACAGGAACTCTGAGTTCTTCCGTGTGACCTACTTAGATGAGGGATGTGGGAAACTTGGAGATGTTCATTTCTTCTGGGCCACGGATTAGGGCCTCCTTTCTTCTCCTGCCCTCCCTCCTCCTCTCCGTTGCTCGAGCCCCTGTCTTCCTGTTAAGGACCTGAATAAGATGTCCTGGGGAACACAAAGGCCGCCAAGCAAAAGTTGTCTCCTCCAGGAGAGCCTGAAGCCAAGCTCTCTGGATGCACTCCTCCGGGCCAGGCCGGAGAAAAGTCACCCTTCCACTGCCTGAGTCACTCCCCAGACACTACTACATCCCCAAAGGCCAGGGACACGACCAGGAACAAATCAGATGCGGCCTCTGTTCGAAGAGAGTTCACCTTGCATGAGAGCAACGTGATTAAACAACAGGTTATAATCCAGGGGATTACATCACCACAGGGGTTCCTGAGAAAACAGGCTCCTGTAATCCAGACCAGAAATCCACAGGCACCCGCTCCGTGGAAGTGGCATTTAAGCTAAACCTCAAGGATGAATCGAGGCTGGCCAGGGGAGGTGGGAGGAAGTGTTGGGGGCAGAGAGAAAGCAAGCGTTAGGCCAGCAGGTGAAAGAAAGTGAGTCCAAGGAACTGAAGGCACTTCTGCCCTGTGGGCGTGGGTCTCCAGGTGTTAAGGGGAGGGGAGAGCCTGGGGCCTGGAGGTTGGACAGGGACCAGCTCCTGGGACGGGGGTTGGGTGGGAGCTTGTTAGACCACAGCAAGGAGTCTGAGTTTCCTCTTCACGGAGATGGGGAGCCACAGCCGAGGCCTTTCAGTGGGGAGCAATGTGGCCAAGTTTGCTTCAGAAGGAGGGATTGCAGGGTCACAAGACTGGAGATGAGAGGTGATGCTGGCAGGGGCCAGAGAGGTGTCAGGGGAGGTGGGGAGAAGTGGAGAGCTTTGGGAAGTTTGCACAGAGTACCAAAACAAGACCCTGTGGGACCGAGGGCGAGAGGGGATGGTGCCAGTGTCTGCCTTCGTTGCCTGAGAGGAGGCATGCTGGGCGGGGAGGTGGGGGAGGGGTGATAAATTACATTTTGAGCTTCCGCCCAGGTGGAGGCATCTGGTCGGATGCTTGGTTCTGGAGCTCAGGAGACAGGGGCCTGGGCACGCAGATTTAAGAGGACGCAGCACCTGTAGACCTCATCGTCCCTGTCTGCCCTTCAGCCTTTAGCTGGTGCCTCCTTGGATTTGGATTTTGAAGTTGAAACCCTGGTGAGTCCCTCATACTGTGCCAAGCCCTGGGGGGGAATCAAAAAGCACCATCAGACACAACTCCCACCCCATCAGATCAGTCTCGTTCAGAAGCCAAGAGGGGTGACACGCTGTGTCCCAGGATGGGTTCCCCCGAAGCAGAGCCTGAGACAAGAATACGACTATAAACAGCTTATCAGGGAAGTGGTCCCAGGAAGCCCCAGTAGGGACGTGGGGAAGTGAGGCAAGAGGAGAAGCCAGCCAATACGAGATGGGTTACTGAGCAGGTGACTGCTGTGGGCGAAATGGGTTCCATCCCGACCAGACCCCTGGGACCTGCCTGAGGGGTGTCCCACCCAAGGCGTAATGAAGCTGAGAGATTCATCCACCATTTGAATCCTCCACTAAGGCTGTCCTCCACTAAGGCTGCTCCTGGGACACTTCGGGCCCGTCCCATGTGGGGCCAGTCTCCCCCTGGCACTCAGAGAATGAGCTCAGATAGTTGCACAGTTCTCTGTGGTGAGAAGCCAGAAGTGGGAGCTGTGAGTAGCAGGGCATCCACCATGTCTGCTGCAGGCAGCAAGTCACCAAAATGAGTGAGTGCCCAATAAATGAATGGATTTTTGCTATTTAAAAAAATAAACTACAGAGAGCATTTTCTCCAGACTCCCCAACTGCAAGAAGGAAATATAAGAGGGCATAAGAAAAAGCAAGAAATAAATATAATTGACCCCATTTCCACCCCATCAAGGGCCAGACAGAAGCTCAGAGAAGGGACACATCTGAAAATATTCCAGAGAAACACCTCCACATCCAGAGAACAACAAAATGGTTTCATTGAATATGTTAAAGATGTTTACTCCATTTCTTGCTCGAGGGAAGCAGGGAATGTTTCTTTCAACGAAGGAGTAGTATGCTGGGGGAGAACGGGGTCCGGAAGCTGGTGAGGGGACCCTGGAGGCTGGCATGTTGGACGCTTCATTCTTTTTTTTTTTTTTTTAGAAAAGTGAAATTTTTTTTAATAAAAATGCAAAATTCAAGGTTTTTAACTGTTAGAGTAAACAGATATACAATTACTCTGGCAAATTGTTAGCAAAGTTTCTCAATGCTTATTCTTTTTTTCTTTTTTTTACATTTATTTATTTATTTTTGGCTGTGTTGGGTCTTCGTTTCTGTGCGAGGGCTTTCTCTAGTTGCGGCAAGCGGGGGCCACTCCCCATCGCGGTGCGTGGGCCTCTCACTGTCACGGCCTCTCCCGTTGCGGAGCACAGGCTCCAGACACGCAGGCTCAGTAGTTGTGGCTCACGGGCTTAGTTGCTCCGCGGCATGTGGGATCTTCCCAGACCAGGGCTCAAACCCGCGTCCCCTGCATTGGCAGGCAGATTCTCAACCACTGCGCCACCAGGGAAGCCCCTCAATGCTTATTCTTAATGCTATACTTATCTCCCCATGCACCAGTAACTGGCACCTGTCTAAGGACCATATGTTGAAGAGTACATATGTTAAAGAGGTTGTATTATCTCATTTAGCCCTCGTAGAAATCCTACAATGTAGTTAATATTTCCATTCTACAGATGAGGAAACCGAGGCACAAAGCAGTTATCTGGCTAATGAGACCAAATTAGATCCTTCAGCGGTCAATTAGCTTTGCAAAGAGGAAAACCTCTATTTTATGACCGTGGAAGTGTAGCTCACCTAGTCATTGTAAAGTTAAGAGTAGCTTAAGAAAAACAGGATGCTGCATTCTTTGCTGGCGATTCTCCAGTGGCCCCCATGGCAGACCTTACCACTTCCACATCCGCTGTGGCCCAACTGGCAACTTCCAGCCCCTGTGCAACCAGAGCCCCGGCCAGAAGCGAATTACCATCCCCTAGGGAATAGCCCCCACGAACAATGGACAGGGAGTTGGTGGGTGGTTACCCCAGCCCCTCTCCCCATGAGGTAACACAGAGGGCTGTGCTTCACGCCATTTCCAGCCGTCCCAGTGGCACTGAGCTCTAGGGGCTCGCCTTGGAAGCTGGCTTCTGGCCACCTTCCTTCCCTGCCTCACTTACAGAAGTGTGCTGAAGCCAGCTCAGACCAGCCCATGAGAACCCCTTCTCCCATCTCTTCCCAGCTCCTCATTCAGGTACATCGTGCCAGTAGCTTGAAATCAACCATGGTGGAAACATTTACACCATGAAAACTGGCAGACACTAGAAATCAGGGTGTTTTTTTTTTTTTTTTCAGGGAGCCAGTTTACTAGCACAGCACGGCTCCCCTATCAGTGTTTCTTGGCATTACCTCCCAGATAAATTAACTTGCACCCAAACCCTTGCTCAGGATCTGCTCCTGGGGAAACGAAAATGAAGACAGCTCCCCTGAGTCTGGAGACCAAGAATGGTCATCTGGGTCACACGGTGGTGTCACAGAGGCAGGAGGCCTTTTTCCACTCCTTACATTATACTCCAGCCTCTTCTCCTGCAGGCCCTCCTTCCCCACTACCCACACACCCAGCATAGCCACATCCATCCCCCTCCCTCCCAGCACCCTCAGTGGACATCTATTGTTTATACCCACTCAGTAACCATTCTCTTTCTGCTACTGAATGTGCCCTGCTTTTCTTTGGGGAAGGTGCTGATTTGTTTCCATGGTCCCAATTCTTCTCCCCTCTCCACACCAAAACCCTTCGCCTTCGGACTTCATAGTTTATCTCCTTAAAGAAGCAAAGTGTATATTCCCACCTCTGGAATCTGGGCAGAGTCCTGTGACTTGCTCTGGGCAATGAAATGAGGCAGAACTGATGGTGTGTCCAGTCCGAGCCTAGGCCTTATGAGGGCATCACTGTTTCTCATCTTGTGACTTTGCTGTCACCCCGAGGAGGACATTCTGGGCTGCTCAGCTGGTTCCAGGAGGAGAGGAAGAGAGAATGGGAACAGAAGCATCCCACCTAACTGCCTCAGATAAGCCCAGCCTGAAGCAGAGCCTCCAGCCAAACCACAGACATGCGAGCAATAAACATTTCCTGTTGCAGGCTACCAGGTTCTGTGGTTGTTTGTTACGGTAGGGAACCATCCCCACCCATTCTCAGTCCACGTGGTTCAGGGGGAGGGAGAGCTGACCCCATCTCCCAGCTCCAGAAAGGACAGGTACCAATCAGTACACTCTGTGCCCTGGCACCCTGGCCTCAGTTGCTATTTCACAAAAGGGCATGTGATCCAAGCCAGGCCAATGAGACCCAACCCTGGGACATTTTCTGGGACTCCTGGAAAAGAGGTACTTGCTTCCCACTGGGGTTGCATAGGTGCTGGGATGTCAACCAGTTGTTGTGGGCAGACTTCTTGCCACTACAAAGGAAGTGACTTCTGGAGAATGGATCCATTGTGTGCTTGTGAACTAGCTCTCCTCCCACAAAGAAAAAAGAAGAAGAAGAAGGAAAGAAAGCCCTGGTTTGCAGCATTTGCCAGTTTCCATGATATAAATACTCCCACTATGGCCAATTTCATGCTACCAATGATTTAACAACACTGCCCAAAATTCCTGAATGTTTTACAGTTGGCTCCAGCGCATGCCTGGAATGGAACCTATACCATGGAAAACAGAGCCAAAAGATGGAGAGATAGACAGTATCCTGGTGATATTATTTGAGCCTCTGGATCAAGCCATGCCTGAAATTCATTAGCGCCCTGAGACTTTACTCTCATGTGAGCCAACAACTTCCTTTGCTTTTTTAAGCCAGTCTGATTTGGTTTTCTTGTATTTGTAACTGAAAGAAGACTGATTAATACACACCCCCTCATGCTCCTCCATGCTTCCATACCTTGAGAAATAATAATAAATAATTTTAAAAATAATAACAGTAACAAAGCAAGCCTTTATTGAGCACGAACTATGTGCCATGCACTTATAGAAAAGTTCAACCTTACAAGATAGACATCATTGTGTCCACTTTTTAGATGAGCAAACTGAGGCATGGAGAGGAACTTGCCTTGAGGTCTTCCACTTGAGCCATTCTGCCTCATGGGGGCCCCCAAAGCTCCAGACTCACTTCCTCTCAGCCATAAGTCTACTGGAAAATAGAATTCCCTTTCCCTAACTCACAAAAATAGTGGGTCTGACCTTCATTGCCCCAAATTGGGACAATGGGCATACTTGAACCATTTCCTGTGATCACGGGATGGATATATGAGTTAGCTTAGGCCAGGGTCACAATCCATGCCCTAGGTCTGGGTGTGAGGTCAGTCCCACCCAGACTATACAGACTGAGTCTGGAGGAGGAGTGGTTTCCCCAAGGAAAATGGGGACATTCTTACCGGAAGAAGCAAGAATGATTGCTGAACATAAAAACAACAAATTCCCGTGATATCCATATCCATTCTAGGCCACCATCCAACTCTAGACGGCCATTATTTCTCACCTGGTCTTCTGGACAACTCCCTGACTTCCTCCTCCCCATCTTAACTGTCCTCTACACAGCTCTGAATCTTTCCACTTCACTCCAAAAGAAAAAAACAAACACACACTTCAATGGCTCTCTATTGTCTAACCCATAAAAATCCAAGGCCCTAGACCTGAAACTCAAGACCTTCCCTGCTCTGACCCCAACAAAACTCTTCAGCCTCATTGCCTCCAGGTTTCCTTTCCCCACTTACCTGACATTTCATCCAAACCAAACTAGCTGCTGTTCTTCTAACCTATGTTTTCTCTCCTCTGAGCCTCTAGCTCATGCATTGCCCTTCCCCTGGAATGCTCACCTGTTCCCCTCTTCGTTTCTCTGAGACCCTGAAATCAAGCCCATCAGGAGGGTTCATATTCTGCTGAATCCATGCCAACTCCAATTCTCCAGCCCAGCCACTCCTGCTTCTGACTCCGAGCCCTTCATCATCTGGTCCTCCTCAGCGTTCATCTCCTGGTGTAGCTTCTCTGTTGAGGAAGCTATGAGTTCCTGTGAGTGACAGTATCGTAAGCATGAGATCAGGCCTCCTAGGCAATCAAGCCAGCCTTGCCATTGATCAGGATTCTTTCAATTGCAAGAAACCCAAGTCAAACGCTTTAAGTACAAACAGCAATTGGCTCAGCTGTTTACACACACGCAAAACGGGGATACCTACACAGCTGGATTCAGGGTTTCATTCTCTCTCCCCCTCTTCATGTGTTGTTTCTACTTTCCTTGACCTGATGGCCTCATTTCCTCCTACTGTAGCTTCCTTTATGCAGCTGGAGAAGGTGGTTTCTAGGGATTCCAGCTTACAGCATCCTTAGAACTTGGGTCTCAGAAGATGGAAAACCATCTTTCATGACAATTCTGGCAGCAAAATTCTGGGGAGGACTCTGGCCTGGTTTGGGTCCTATGACCCCCCCTTAAGCCAGTCAATCACTGTGGCCTGAGGAGTAAGATTCTCTGATTGGTCAGGCCTGTGTCACATGGGCCCAGCAGGTGCCACACCCCCTTTAGAACTACACGGAATAGGCCCCCAGGAAAGAGGGCCTGTTGTCAGAAGACAAGGAGAGAGAGAAAAAAGACAGTCGACTTACCCCAGTACCCCAACATCACCCAAGCAGGAGAACTGGTTCACAGCGTGGATTGTCAACTTGGTTGTTGCTGACAATGATGGCTGAAGCGATCTAGATGGGGACAACAACAACGGTAGTTCAGATTTGTTGAGTACCAGCGTGCGGGCACTATTCTAAGCACTTTACATGTCGTAAGTCATTTACTCTTCATAACAACCCTATGAGCTAAGTACAATTATTAGTCCCATTTTACAGATAAGAAAAGTGAGGCACAAAAAGGGTAAGTCATTTTCCCAAGGCCCCCCAGTTAAGAAGTTGAGGAGCCAGGATTCAAACTTCAGGAATGTGGTCCCAGAGCCTGTGACCCCCCCAATGTGCATTACTGTCCACAAGGGGAGCTTGGTGGTGTCGGGTGTGCACCATACACACAGGAGAGCAGGAGAAATCCACCCCCACACAGTTAGAACCTCTAATCTGCCCAAATTCTCCTTCATTAAAATAGCCCAGGGGCCTGGCAGGCCACTTCTGCCTGGCTCTGTCCCAAGGGAGGAAGAGCGATGTGACATCCCAGCCCTTGCCACAGCACCACCCCTCTCCCCCTCCAGAGAGCCTGCACCCCTCAGTATCCAGGAGTTCTCCACCTCTCAGCACCCCGAGCTCCTCACTCAGCAACAGGCACAGCAGGGAGATGAGGCACCAGAATTACTGGGAGGCTATGGGGACACAGGATGCTTCAGAGGCCCCAGTGCCAAGAACAAAAACCAGAGCCCCACGGACATCATGGGAGAGGGATGGGGAAGAGACAGGCAGACAGGCAAACAGACAAAGTGGGAGACACACAGGGAAAGAGCAAAGGCAGAAAGTAAAAGAAAGTAAAAGACACCCCCTCCCTTGTCCACCTGTCAACACATCTAACTCTCCCCTCGCTGGGGCTGAGAACAAGATGGGGAAAAAGGAAGACTTTTTAACACCAGCAGGTAAATGTTGGGCGGCTACTTTTCTTTAGTTTCAAGTCTCCTCAAGTCTCAGATGCACGGCAAGAGCCTCCAGAGGAGAAGTGAGTAAAGACACGCCCACGGGGGGATGTCCCTCACTTAACAGCAATGGACCTGATGCTCAGGGAGCCCCAGGATCACTTCTCGGCCAAGGCTCCAGAGGCCAAAGCCCATGGCCACTGAGCCCTGCAACGTGGCAAAGGGAGAAGGCGGAGGGACAGTGTGGAGGGAATGTGCCAGACCCTGTCCAACTCTCTCATCAGGATCTGAACTCCCTTCTGACCCCATGTCACACACGTCCCCCATTCTCGCAGAATATCTGAGTCCTCCTGTGGAACATGGACTTGAGGGCTTGCTTGTCCCTAACCTGCCGTGTGACCTTGATTAAGCCCTTCCCCTCCCAGGACCTCAGTCTGCCACCTGTACAGTGAGGGCCCTTTTAGGCCTGGCACTCTGGGGGGCCTGTGAGTCTGTCGGCCTTCACCAACCTTCAAAGCCAGTGATGCCCTCACAAGGACGCTGCAGCATCCCCCAAATGTCCACCCGGCCCCTCCCCTGGAAGCCCCCTTACACAGTCCAGTTTTCTGCCTCTTTCCTTCCCCACCTATCAAATCTTAGCTGTCCCATTCCCTCAAGGCCTTGCCAAGGAACTGACCAACCATCCACAGGGACTAAGATGACCCCTGGGGAAATGGGAGGGGAGGCAGGAGCTGAGTGTAGTCCGGTGCACCACCCCTGCTGGAGAACACGGCGGCGGCACAGGACAGGCCAGGCCTTTTGGCTGATGGTGGGCATTTAAGACAGTACGTGCCATGGAAGGACGTCTGTAGGCTCCCCCACCCCTCTGAGTCCCCTAGAACAGCGGTCCCCAACCTTTTTGGCACCCGGGACGGGTTTCCTGGAAGACAATTTTTCCACGTGGTGGTCGGGGGCAGGGGTTCAGGCGGCAATGCAAGCGATGGGGAGAGATGGGGAGCGCAGATGAAGCTTCGCTTGCTCCCCCACCGCTCACCTCCTGCTGTGTGGCCCGCTTCCCAGGTTCCTAACAGGCCGAGGACCGCTACTAGTCCGCAGCCCGCGGGTTGGGGACCCCTGCCCTAGAACAGAGCTGATCCCTGGCTGAGAGAGAGTGTGCGGGCAGAATTGCAGGTCAGAAAACCCCTCCCCAGGTCCTGAGAGACAGACCTTGAAGCCTTAAAGAAGGGCGAGCGGGAAGGGAGGCTGACCCGTGGGCACCTTGGCCTTCTTCTCACGGATGACGGACGTTGGCAGCCAACGAAGGCGCTCGGACCCTTACGTGATGGAACGACGCGTCGCACAACACAGCCTGTGCCAAATGTCAGCCACGTGGCACAGCTCCCCGCCCCCATTCCCAAAAACCAAAGACATCCCTTCCAGAGAAGAAAGAGGAGGGAGCCTCATCATTAACAGCGCTGGAGGCAAGGTAAAGGCACCCGCCCGCTCAGCGCACCCTCGCCCATAATTATGCCAGCCAGGCTTTCATCCCCACGCGCACGCGGAAAGTTTATTGTTGTCTTTCGGCCTTTTTTCAGTCTCCTCTGCCTTTTATGCAAGGGGAAGGGTGCTGAGGGGGTCAAAGCATCCTCCCCCAGCTCCTCTCCTTGCTTCAGTCCTTTTAGAAAAACACCCAAAGCCATAATTTGTCTTAGAATTTCTTTTGAAACAGCTACAAGAAAGACGAACGACTGCTCTTTTCCCTCTGTTTCTGATTCCAGCCATCCCTTTATCTGGCTTTCATTAGAGCCTCGGCCGCGCCTCTTTTGTGGGAGAGACTTGAGGGAGCCGAGGCAGTTTCCCAGCCGCTGTGATGTTGCTAAAGATTAAAAAGGAGCTTTGAAGCTGCACCAGTTCTCTCTGCGCCCCCTCGGTACAGGACCTCAGAAAGACCCAAGCCATCTGGCAAACCTGACATAAAGACAAAATAAAGTGATTGAAACAGTCTCTTCAAAGCCACAATGGCAGATTTGTTGATTTGGGCGTTATCTTTCATGCGAGGCCCTCAGAAGTCACCAGAACACCTAGGTAATCTCAGGCAGGCCTGACTGGAGTGGATGGAGCCTTCCAGGCCGAGGCTCAGAGAGGGGCCTGGCCATGCCGGGCGGGACTGACGGATGGATGGATGGAAGGCCACTGGAGGTGGGCCCTGCGCCCCCAGGGAGACTCCACAGTTGGATCCAGAGCCAGGCCCTGGCAATGGTTTCCAGTTAGGGCTGCTCACCCGGGCCCCCCTCTGGTGTCCCACCTCAGGAGGGGCGCCTGACACCGGCCAGACAGAGTCAGGACAGGACGGGAAGCTGATGCGAGGCTGTCCTGAGCAGGAGGGGAGTGGCAGGGAGATGAAAGGCCGCTGCCCTAATTGCAACCGACAGCCCGTTGGTAATGCCCTGGCAGCTTCCATATCAGAACCTGCTTCTCACACCTCCTGGCTGGGTGAAGCCTGGGCAGATGGCTGTCTGCCAGGGCCCTTGGGAGGGTCTCCATTGGCCGACTGAGCCTGGGACAAGCGAAGGTCTGGAGGAACAGAACCAAAGGCAACTCTGACCCAGTGCTGCATTAACACCCGGGCTGACATCCGCATAATCCAGAGGCGGGCCCTCTTGGGACCTCAGCTGGCCCTCCTGCAGAAGGGACAGGGCCTACTCTCATAGGCAGAGTTTCTCTTATTCTTTTGGGGAGCAGTGCCCAGAGACCAAAGCCTTGGTCATGGGTGCTCCACTGGCCTGGATGGGGAGCCTGGAGGAGCTGGCACCACAGGCAGTAGTACAACTGAAGAGACACCCCCATCCACACTGACTTTCAGTCCAGGAATTTGGGAGATACCACCCCGCATACCCACTACTGATGCAACTTCAGACAAATCATTCCTCTCTCAGTGCCTCGGTTATCCTAGTAAAATCTGAGAGTTGGAGTTCACCAGAGACATTCAGGTGCTGGGAAGAATTGGGTTCCATGAACATTCCTCAGGGGGCCAAGGTGGGGTCAAGAGAAAGCTGAGCGGTCAGTCCTCTGGGTCCCTGCTTCTCTGCTTTTATCTGTTAAACACATTAGGCTTCAGGTAAAATCTCCAGACTTGTTTTAAGGTTCTGCTGATAAAAACACACATATAATTTAAAAGTCGCAGACCTAGAGGGTCTCTGCTCCTTCCTTCTGACCTCCTTGAAGCTGTGATTCTAACTGGACCCTGATGAACTCAACTAAGAGCTACACTTCATTCTACCCAGTTTTAGCAAAATGATGAATTCGCAAAGTCTGATCAACAACCAAGAATCTATTGAAGACCTACTCTGCACTTCCACCCAGGAGAATGTAACACCTGCCTGTCTCCAGAAAAGATATCTAAGGGATGTCCACACTCACAGGGGGATGCAATAAACTGCCCTCTGTTTTCTAAACCACAAAGAGAGGGCCACTGGTCACAGGTCTGGGGGACAACTCGCCCATCCCCATCTTTCTTTACCTCCTCCCTCTGACCAGATGCAGGACTTGGGTCCCAGCTCCTCCTCCACTGCCCTGCCCTTTTCAGAGGGCCCAAGAGGAAATTTCTCATCACAGCTGGCCCCCAACCACCCTTCCTTCTTCCTAGAAGCCCAGCTGGCCCTGGCGCCAGGGTGGAGGCTCACAGCACAGACTTCCTGGCATCTCGGCAGTGATGTGCCAGCATGAGATTAGGCTGTGTGTCCTCTCAAAGAGAGGGAGGAAGTCCAGCTCCCAGAAAGGCGGGCCACAGAAGAGCACATGAGGAAGGGGGCAGCTGCCCAAAAACCCCATATGGGAGTCTTCCAAGTAGACAAAACATCTCTCCTTTTCTAATCATGCCTCCCCATCTTCTTTGTCTGGTGAACTCCTACTCATCCTTCAAAACCCATATCCAATATCACTCATTCTTTGAAGACTTTCTCTCCCTCATTTCACATGCCACTTCATACACACCTGTCTTAGGTAGCTCTGAAATTAAATGACAGTAATTTTTCCACGAAGAGGTCCTATGTCTGGAAATCAAAGAACCTCAGTTCAAATCTCAACTCCCTTATTTACCAGCTGTGAGACCTTGGACAGGTCTCTGAGCCCCAAGTTCTTCATCTGTAAAGTGGAGAAATAAAACTTTTCCTCTAGGGTGGTTTTGAGGATTAAATAAGGTAGTACACATTAAAGAGCCTGAAATTGTGTCCAATGCATACAGGTATGCAAGAAAAGTCAGCTTCATTCCTTCCCTAGCAGAGGGTGAGCATCTCAAGGGCAGAAACCAGGTCTTCATTCATTCATTCATTCATCATTCAGCCATCATCACTGAGCTCCTGTTAAGGAGCAAGCCCTGAGCCAAAAGCTAGGTTCTCCAGCAGGTTGCAAGACAGACACTGGCCAGATGCCCATCAATCTCACAGTTGGTCTTCTCCATGTATCTCCAGCACCCACTTTGGCTGACGCTGTCCCACCCTTCCCAGGTGGTTGGCTAAGGGCAGGCCTGCAGAGTCCAGGATGAAAGCTGCCTGCCCCCTAGGATTGTCCGCAGACATTTCTCCTACACTAGACATCCTTTGCAGACAGATCCTTGTCTGAACACTCTTGGAAGAGAGAGATGAAGAGATGCCATCACCCCACTCTCAGGGAGCTCCTGGTCCGATGCGGAAGACACTCACTTCATCCCTGGGGAGTTTTCAGCCTAATGGAAGAGACAAATACATAGTTCTCTACCTTGAAAACTCCCAATCTGATGGGAGAGTCACATTTTCCTGACTTGGGGAACTCCTAGTCTGAGAGCAGATAGCAGACTCTCATTTTCCCCGATGACAGAGACATATTTATCCCTGGACTGTAGAACTCCCAGTCTGATGGAGGAGACACATGGCTCCTAATCTTGGCCCAGTCTATCACTGATGGGGACGAGATTGTTCCTGTCACAGGAGGGCACCTCCTCTGATGGGAAAGGCAGTCTGTGCCCATAGATAGCTTGAGAGTCAGATAAAACAACATGCATGGAAAAAAGAGATCAATCTAGAGTCCCTTTGAAAAGCTAGCTGTGCAGTGTCTCTGTTTGTCTGTAGCCTCAGAAGTGATATTCCTGGCTCTGCAGATGCACCATCCTAATCCACAGGGCTGGACACAAATGACACAGAATCGTCTGCCTCACAAGCATCCAGCCAAGGCCCCTCACCAGAGGATCCCAGCCAGAGCTGGCCTGAGGCCCCCATCGCTGGCATCTTATGCCAGTCTTGCCATAGGAGACTTTCTCAAGATCAGGGACATCTGGGCTGGCCCAGCTCCCAGAGGCCACCGACATGAAAAGAGAGGGGTCGGCGGAAACGCCATCTGCACATCATAAAGCCTCTTGGTGGTTCCCGGAGGCTGTCTCCAGCTGCGGCTGTGCTGCCCGGAAAAGCAGAGGAAGGTACCAAGTGGCCACGAGGGGGAGAGGGAGAAGGATGGCCAAGAGGAGAAAGCTGGGCTGCAGTTCTTCCACCCAGCACCTGACACACTTTGTAAATGAATGTCACCTGTTTGTCTCCCTGTCACTGCCCGGGACCACAGGTCATGCTTATCCCCGGAGGTGACTTGGTGACATGAGCAGTGTACAGTAGTGGTCATGCACTCCGATTTTAGAGTTGTACTGCCTAGGCTCAAATCCCAGATCCACTCTCTAGGCGAGTGAATGGACTTTGCTGAGGTTGTTTTCATACCTGTACATTAAAGATAATAATCATCACACCCGTAATCATGGAGTTGCTATAAGAATTGCAAGAAATAATACACGTGTTGAGCTGTACACCTTACATTCGTGCACTTGTTATACTCTGATAAAATTTCATTATAAAAGAGGTAATGTGTGTCCCGTGCCTGACTTAAAGAAGTACTCAGTCTCTACTGACTCTTATTATCATTGTCTTTCCTCCCAGATACTGTCCTGAGGCTCAGGAAGCAGGCACCTAAAAGGGGGTGGAGCTGTTGGGGATATTTCATTGGCCACCCACCCCCAAGGCCTCGCCCCCAGCACCAAGGCTACAGCTGATTGGACAGGAGGTGGGACCTGGTCCAAGGGAAGCTATCTATTGGCAGTTGAGCAGAGCCTGTCAGATTCTCCGTGGAGAATTTGAACTGGGGTCAGTCTGTTAGGTCGTGTGGATCGATGGTCCTCTGAAGAACAGAGGAAGAAGGCAGAGAGGAGGAGAGAGGTACAGAAAATTGAGAACAGCAGAGATGAGAGAAACAAAAGGTTCCTAAGAGACAGGAAGAGATGGTGGGGAGCCCCCGGTTTGGGGTTCTCACGTGATTTCCCAGTAGACAAATCTGTTCCGTAACTCCTGACTTTGGAGCCTGTGAGATGAATCCTGCCAAGAAGCACAAACCCATGTGCACAAACACAAGAAGAGTACACACATGTGCACATACCACACACACACACACGCCATGTCCCATCCTACCAACGTTCACGCACTCCTTTTTACTTTTTCTTGACAATTCCCTCCCACATCTGAACAACTTCCAGAATGGTAAATCTCAAAGGAGACTCATTTTGTTGAGTGGGTGCAAAAGCTGAGAGACGGAGATGAATCCTTCTGGACAATAGAATTTTTGGAGAAGGCAGAGAGAGAAGAGAGGAGGCGGCTGGCTGTAGGAGACGAAATACCGGCGCACAGAGAGATCTCATGGGGAATTTCATAAAGTGTCTGAACTGTGGTGTGTGATCCTAATAGCAAAACTTCATTAAAATCACCCCACTTGAGTAGCATTGACATATATACACTACCAAATGTAAAATGGATGGCTAGTGGGAAGCAGCCGCATAGCACAGAGAGATCAGCTCGGTGCTTTGTGACCACCTAGAGGGGTGGGATGGGGGGGTGGGAGGGAGGCTCAAGAGGGAGGGGAGATGGGGACATATGTATACATATAGCTGATTCACTTTGTTGTACAGCAGAGACTAACACAATATTGTAAAGCAATTATACTCCAGAAAAGATGTAAAAAAAAAAAAAAAATCACCTCACTTGCCATCTCGGTTCTGCTCACCTCCATGTCGGCTCCATTCTTGGAGGGTCTGCCCCCCACGGCTGGCAAGACAGCTGCTGCGGCATCTCCTAGAGCTGCATCATACCTTAACCATAGCCAACAGGGGTCTTGGTTTGGGTTCCCCCAGAAGCAGACCCCGAGACAAGGATTTGAATACGAGTCATTTATTAGGAAGTGATCACAGGAAATGCTGGTAGGGGAATGAGAAAGTGAGCCAGGGAAGGAAAAAAGTCAATAAAGGATGTGTTACTGAGCTAGTTATCTCTGCAGGCGTCCAGAGCCTAATCTTACTGAGGAGCTGTGAGAAACAGGGTAGAGCATGCATCCAAAAGGGAATTGCAGCATTTATCTACCAGCTCCCATCAGCCATTGGTTGAGGGCTGCTCCAGGGCTGGGCCTAGGACTCCTTACATGTTACACATGAGGCATGCCACTCTCCTCACCCGAATCCCAGCCCTGGCAGCTCCTTGGTAGAACTGACTCTGGTACTTGGGCCTGCTGCATGCATGAGCACAGTGGGCTCCAGCAGCCTGAGAGAGCCCTCAGGCAGAGTCCCGAGGACTGGCAGTTGGAAGTTCAGCCGGCGTTCATGGAAATGGCAGATGCCAGGGGGCTATGGTAGAGGCACAGACAGCAGCTACACCGACAAAAGTCTCATTGTATCTCAAAGGTTCTGACTGGGTCATATGTTCATCCCTGGACCAATCACTGAGGCCAGAGTGATGTGCTATGCTAATTATATTAGGCAAGGGGTGGAGGGGGACGGGGGAGGTCGGGGGTCAGGGACATGAGAAGGTGGTAAGGAGGCGTTCCCTCTGTATTTCATTTAAATGGGTGAGGGTGGACCACAGCAGCCCTCAGCAATACGGCTGATGGATGCTAGGTGGCCAGAAAAACAAAACACGCAAAGGTCCACTCCTCAATCGCCAAGTTAATTGGAAGGTGAGAAGGTTGTATTTGGCTTGTCAAAAGCCCTTCTGGTCGAACATTTGAGCTGGCCACTTGCCCTTATCAGAGTGTAAAGCATTAATTGAGTGCTGATTTGTGCCAGACACTGTGCCGGGCTCTGAGGGGGCACACACAAAAAGGTGTCACTTCTATTCTCTGAAAGCTCCTGGGCAAGGGTAGCAGTGGGGGAGGAAAAGACAATGACTACTGTTTCAACTACCATCTCATCATATCTGTTCATGAGATGCCCCTGATTGCAATACACACAGTTTTTATGAACCACCAAGCAAAACTAAAAGCCACCAATTAAATTATGTTACACCACGGATTGTAATTCCTTCCAATTTCAGAAATAGGGAATGTTTAAAAAGCCCATCTTAGAACTGATGGATTACAGTAATATTTTTATAGTTCATACAGGGTTTTTCCCAGGCATTATCCCATTAGATGCTTTCTACAAATATCAGGGGTAATATCGCTGCTATTTCCATTCCATGAAAATGCACTCAGAGTGGTCAAGTGACTTGCCCAAAGTCGTTAAGCTACTAAATGGTCAGAACAAGTCTCCACCCCAGGTCTGTAGCTGCAGAGCCAGGATACCATCAACCCTGCCTGGCAAACTTCTTTGAATCCTGGTTCTTCTTTTTACCAAATGTCGACTCCTCCCACCTCTGCTTCTGTCCTGCTCAAAACTGACAGGGAGCCCAACCAGCACCACCTCTTTCTGCTACCACCCACCCGCTTGCCCAAGCTTGAGATATTTCCAGCCCCAGGACCCTTACTCCTGAGAATATCTTCAATTAGAACTGCTTAGTAAAGGTTTATATGATAGTTTCCTCACATATATGCCTAAATGGTTCCAGGCTGAGAACCATGACTGGCTTCAAGAGCAAGGCAGAATAGGCAAGGTCCCAGGACAGATGGTCATGCTGCACAATTACCACCAGAGAGCAGCTCTGCCTAGAGACAATGGTAAACAGGAGGTTAACACTAGAGGGCTGCAAGTGACTCCCATCCCTGCCTCAGAATAGCAAATAATAATACTTACTGCCAACCCTTACTAAGCCCAGCCCTGTCCTAAGCACTTTCCGTGCATCAACTCACTGAATAATCACCAATGTGGTTGGTACATTTATTACCCCATCCTACAGATGAGGAAACTGAGGCTTTGAAAAAGTTAAGTAATGGGTCCAAGGTCATACAGCTAGAAAGGCGTAAGTCATGTATCTGTTCTACTAAAATCTGAGCCTCCTGAGCTCAGGGGCTGTGTCTTGTTCTTGTCTGAGGCCCCACAGACTCTAACACAATCACTATTTGCTTAATGAATTCTGTTGAAGTGAGAGCCTAGGGGCTCAAGGGCTGTTGCTGCATTCCCCACCCTCCCCCCCCACCGACTCATCCCTGCCCCTGAAGGAGATCACTAGGCTCAGTTCAAGCACTACCTCATCTAGGTGTGCTGTCTCTTGGACAGTGATTCTTAGAGCTTGTCCTGGCTCTGTTGTGCCAGAATCTCAGGATCCACAACTCACCGGTGGAAGAGAGAGTTTTACATTTTGCAGTGGCTTGGTAACTCTGAAGTTTCATCCTGTAGGTTGCTATCTTTGCCACATCCAAGAGTTGCTGGCTATGCAGTTGAGGGGGTGGGGGAAGAGCACAGGTAATGTGAATTCATTCAGCAATCCCCACTGGGCTCCCACTGTGAGCCAAACACCAGGTAAGTGGCTTGAGGGAGATAGCAGTAAGTGTGACACAATCCCTAATCCCCTCTTGGAAGAAAAAATCAGCGGCAGCCAGAAGGAAGAACACAGAAGGAAGTCCTGCCTACACTAAGAGAGAACCCCAGCTCTCTAATAATTTGGGCAACAAAAATGTATTATGCACAGGCTAAGTGCCAGGTGCAGGGGATATAGCAGTAAACACAAAAGAAAAATAGAACAGGTCTTGCCCTCATGAAGCTCTCTGTCTAATGGGGAGACTGATAATAAATAAATATGCAGTTGCAAATGTGATGTATTTAAAGGAAACAGGAAATGCAGAGTGGTAGGAAAGAAACTATTGATAAAAGAGGCTCATGTCAGCAGGGTTTGGGGGTTATCTTTCTGAGAATGATAAGAAGGAACCTGCTGTATGAAGAATGTGGGAACAGCTTTCCAGAACAAGAGAACAGCATGTATGAAGGCCATGCATTTAGAAGCATGTGGCATCTTTAAGACTAAAATTAGGGATATTATATCTGGAGTATAATGAGTCAAAATGGATTATGGCACAAGACTGGGTCAGAGAGGAGGGCCCAGGACAAAAGCTCAGGTTTTTATAATTCAAAGATACACGCACCACTATGTTCATAGCAGCACTATTCACAATAGCCAAAACACGGAAACAACCTAAATGTCCATTGATGGATGAATGGATAAAGAAGATGTGGTACATATATACACTGGAATACTACTCAGCCATAAAAAAGCACAAAATAATGCCATTTGCAGCAACATGGATGCAACTAGGGATTATCATACTAAGTGAAGTAAGTCAGAAAGAGAGAAACAAATACCAAATGATATCACTTATATGTGGAATCTAAAATGTGGCATAAATGAACCTATCTACAAAACAGAAACAGACTCATAGATATAGAGAACAGACTTGTGGTTGCCAAGGGGGGCGGGAGGGAGAGGGATGGACTGGAGTTTGGGGTTGGTAGATGCAAACGATTACATTTAGAAGGGATAAACAACAAGGTCCTACCGTATAGCACAGGGAACTATACCCAATATCCTGTGATAAACCATAATGGAAAAGAATATAAAAAAAGAATGTCTATACGTGTATAACTGAGTCACTTTGCTGCACAGCAGAGATTGCCACAACACTGTAAATCAACTAGACTTCAATTTTTTAAAAGCTCAGGTTTTATTTTATTTTATTTTTTATTTTCTTGGCTGCGCTGCGTGGCATGCGAGATCTTAGTTCCCCGACCGGGGAATCAAACCCGTGCCCCATGCTCCAGTGGAAGCTCAGAGTCCTAACCACTGGACCACCAGGAATTCCCCCAAAGCTCAGGTTTTATCTGAGTGTGAAGGAAGGCCACTGAAGGGTTATGAACAGGGTGAGGTTATGGTCTAAGCTAATCTGTGTTTGTAAGGTCACTCTGGCTGTCATGGGGAGAGTGGATGGAGAGTGAGGCAGAGTGGAAGCTGGGAAACATGGCAGCTCTTGCTAAGTCAATGTCAAGGACACATAGATGAGGGGGCTATTCCCTCCTAATGGGGACATATGGGAAGGCTTCGAGGAGGGGATTTTTCCCCAAGTGAAATCTCAAGAGGCAGGAAAAAAGGAGAAGGCTGCATTCCCCCTTCCAAGCTTTTTCCTCCTGAATAAAGGGAAAACTTCTTTTTCCTTTTTCTGCCTCAGAAACTAGAAAGCGATGAGCATTCATCAATCAGTATCTTCCAAATCACCTACACGGAGGATTAAACAACAATTATAACAAACCATCGGCAATTCCAAGTGAGAATAACCCAATGACATTATCAAATTTGGCATAAATAGATCTGGCCGAGCCTCACAAATTTTGTCCTGGGGCTGACAATGTCAGCAATTCCAAGTCTGATCCCCGCTGGCCTCTGAAAGACAAGATCACAGGAGAGCGAGAGGCAGAAAAAGCCTCCCTGGTTGCATTTCCCTGAGCAAATGGGCACATTTGCCTCTGGGATGAGCAGGGCAGTGTCAACCAAGCCGATCAGAATGTGATGAGTCAGGAAGAGTCTTTCTGCCAGCCCTTCATTGGTGACCAGCCTCATGAGGGCCAAGAGCTCACATTTTGTGAAGCCTGTTGTGTTCATTAAATACCGTATGCTTCTGTTCAACCAGGTATCGCCTGCCAGCCAAGTTTGCACGGCAACATGCCTCCAGGCTGCATCCATCTCAGGACAGGTACCAGTCCTCCCTGTTGTCTACATCCTCCTCTCACTGGACCCTCACAACAGTGGTCCCCTCAAGGCAGGTAGAGAAACTGAGTTGAGAAACTGTTTTGTTTTTGTTTCTACTAAATTGCTTTGCCTATCCAGCATCCATTCTCCAATCCTGTGGTAACAGCACCCTAATTTTTCTTGGGGATTTCAACTTAGGCCACCTGGTTTAGGTGGCACCGGCCTCCCACCCAAGTTCCAGGGCGGACTTATGATCTAGACTTGGCTTGTCATTGAAATCCACAACGATCAGGGCCACCTCCCCCCACCCTGCCCCTTCATGGTAATTGGTTCAGAGTGGACACATGATCGAAATCGGTTCAATCAGATAACCCCATGACTTTTTGCTGGACCCCTGGGGGAAGGAGCATTCTCTTTTCTCTGGATTGGGATCTATGAGGATGTCAGCTTGAAGCTGCTGAAGGCCATGACAGCCTGTCTGAGAATAGGACCAGTGCAGAGGAAGCAGAGCCAAGAGATAGAGAAAGCATGAATTTTTGGACATCATTTGAGCTTCTGAATGGAGCCATACCTAAAGCTCAACCTCATTAGGGGTGGGTTTCTGACACCGCCAAACAGAAGCATTCTGACTTTCACATGAAGGCTAAGCAATGCAAGGATAAGGACCAGGCATTCTGATTTCTAGTCCAGTGCTCTCACCCTACATCATGTTCCAGGTGACTTTATCCAACCACATGTCCAAACTTGACTAATCTGTATGGCTTTACGGTTTACTAAAAGAGAAATATTTTTAAAACAAAAACATCTGATCACAACATTGTTTAATCTAACTGAATCACAGAGCCATGGGAGGGTCCCTGGAGATCATATCATCGAGTGGTTTACAAAGATTTTTAGCAACTTCTTATTTCAAACGAAATATTAAGCAGAGCTCTTGTGTGTAAAAAATAAAAACAGTGTCTCTTTAGTGCAAATGTATTTTATCTTTTAAGTTAAAAGTTTTAACATTTACTATTTTAATAATCAATGACCTAGGGACTTCCCTGGTGGCGCAGTGGTTAAGAATCCGCCTGCCAATGCAGGGGACATGGGTTGGAGCCCTGGTCCGGGAAGATCCCACATGCCGTGGAGCAACTAAGCCCATGCGCCACACGACCGAGCCTGCACTCTAGAGCCCGCGAGCCACAACTACTGAGCCCAAGTGCCACAACTACTGAAGCCTGTGCGCCTAGAGCCCGTGCTCCGCAATAAGAGAAGCCACCACAACGAAGAGTAGCCCCCGCTCGCTACAACTAGAGAAAACCTGCACACAGCAACGAAGACCCAAGGCAGCCAAAAGTAAATAAATAAAAAATAAAGAAATTTTAAAAAAATAATCAGTGACCTAAATTTCAATGTGTTTGTTTCCAAGGTGTAAAAAAAAATTGGTTAAATAGGGAATCAATAGAGAAAAATCAATGAAACCAAAAGCTAGTTCTCTGAAAAAAAATAAATAAAATCAATAAGCCTCTAGCCAGGCTAACAAAAAAAGAGACACAAATTACTAATATCAGAAATGAAAGGGGTGGTGGGAGGAATTGGGAGATTGGGATAGACACATATACACTATTGATACTGTGTATAAAATAGACAACTAATGAGAACATACTGTATAGCACAGGGAACTCTACTTAATGTACTGTGGTGACCTAAATGGGAAGGAAATCCAAAAAAGAGGGGAATATGTATATGTATGGCTGATTCATTTTGCTGTACAGTAGAAATATAACATTGTAGAGCAACTATACTCCAATAAAAATTAATTTTAAAAAAACAAAAAAGGAATGAAAGAGGGGATATCATTACAGCTCCTACAGGCATTAAAAGGATAATACAGGAATACAATGAACAACTGTATGCCCACAAACTTGATAACCTGTATGAAATGGACCAATTGCTTGAAAGACAAATTTGCCAAACTCACAAAAGAAGAAATAGACCATCTGAATAGGTCCATATCTATTAAAGAAATTGAATCAATAATTAATAACCTTCCAAAAGAGAAAGCATCGGACCCAAATGGGTTCACTGCTGAAATCTACCAGAAATTTAAGAAAGAAATATACAAATTCTCTATAATCTCTTTTAGAGGATAGAAGCAGAGGGAATATTTCCTAACTCATTCTATGAGGCCAGCATTAGCCCAATACCAACATCAATCAGAAACATTATAAGAAAACTACACACCAATATCTCTCATGAACATAGATACAAAAATCCTCAACAAAATATTAGCAAATAGAATCCAATAATGCATATAAAAGAATTATATTCTACAACCAGGTGGGATTTATCCCAGGTACTCAGACTGGTTCAACCTTCAAAAATCACTTAACATAATCCATCACATCAACAGGCTAAGGAAGAATTAACATGATGATATCAATAGATAGAAAAAAAGCATTTGACAAAATCCAACACTCATTCATGATTTTAAAATTCTCAGTAAACTAGGAATAGAGGGGAACTTCCTCATCTTGATAAAGAACAGCTATCAAAAAAATCTACAGCTAACACCATACCTAACAGTATGCTCTCCCTCTAAGATCAGGTACAAGGCAAGGATGTCCCTTCTCACCACTCCTCTTCAACATTATACTGGAAATTCTAACCAATGCAACAAGACAAGATAAGAAAATACAGATTTGGAAGAAGAAATTGTCTTTGTTCACAGATTACATGATCATCTGTGTAGAAAATCTGAAAGAATTTTTTAAAAAGCTGGAACTAATAAGTGATCATAGCAGGTTGCAGGAATTAAGGTCAATATACAAAAGGCAATCCTTTTCCTATATACCATCAATGAACAAGTGGAATTTGAAATTAAAAAAACAATACCATTTATACTAGCACCCCCCCCCAAAATGAACTACTTAGGTATAAATCTAATAAAATATGTACAAGATCCATATGAGGAAAACTACAAAACTCTGATGAAAGGAATCAAAAAAGAACTAAATAAATGGAGAGATATTCCATGTTCACAGATAGGAAGACTCAATATTATCAAGACGTCAGTTGTTCCCAACTTGATGTATAGATTCAATGCAATCTCAATCAAAATTGCAGCAAATTATTTTGTGGATATTGACAAACTGATTCTAAAGTTTATATGGAGAGGCAAAAGACCCAGAGTAGCCAATACAATACTAAAGAAGAACAGAATTGGAAAACACACAGGGACTTCCCTGGTGGTCCAGTTACTACTGGACCAGAATCCACCTTCCAATGCAGGGGATGCAGGTTCAATCCCTGGTCAGGGAACTAAGATCCCGCATGCTGTGGGCCAACTAAGCCCGCACGCCACAAATACTGAGCTCACGTGCTTCAACTAGAGAGCCTGCGTGCCGCAAACTACAGAGCCCACACGCTCTGGAACCCACACGCCACAACTACAGAGCCCTGGAGCCTGCATGCCACAACTAGAGAGAGAAAACCCGCAAGCCACAACTAGAGAGAAGCCCGCATGCCGCAACGAAAGATCCCACGTGCCGCAACTAAAGCCCAACACAGCCAAAATAAATAAATAAATTTTTTTAAAAAAATAGTTGGAAGACACACTACTCAACTTCAAGACTTACTGTAAAGCCACAGTAATCAAGACAGTGTGGTGTTGATGAAAGAACAAACAAATAAATCAGTGGAACAGAATTGATAACACAGAAATAGATGCCTATAAATATAATCTACTGACAGGAGTAAAGGCAGTATAATGGAGAAAAGAATCTTTTCAACAAATGGTCCTGGAACAACTGAACATCCATATGTAAAAAAATGAATCAGGACAAAACCTTACACCCTTCACAAAAATTAACTCATATTTCCTATTTGATCGAGGGCTCCAGGTTTATCTTTATCATGGCAGAATCTGCGTCCAAATGACTTTGCAGTTGTCTGCAATGGGCACCATGGCTTGGACTTACTGCACTTGAGCAAGTGGCTCCGGGGCCACAAGGGCAGAGGCAGCCCAGGATATCTACATGGACAGCTGCCATCTGCCACCTCTCTTTTGTTCACTCAGAGGCAGGCAGCTGGGGCCTCATGAACAACCCTGGAAGCTGCACCATCGACAGCCTGTCACAGCGAATCACCTCAGGCTGCTGCATCCCCAAAGAGCTGCTCAGCGACCCAGCCTCGGCCCCCTCTGGGGCTCTCCCAGCAGCACAAACAGGCTGGTGCCAGGTAGGCCCATCCCTGCTGCCAAACTGGGGCACCTGCTCCAGCTGCTGGGGGTCTGGGCTCGGGAAATGCCACCTCCCCCTTTTCCCCCGGGGACAGAGTGCAGGGCACCCCCAGAGTATCCAGGAGAACGGCAGTTTCCTGCGCCATTATATTTACTTGGGAAGGCTTTCACTGTGCAAGAAGCCTTTTCACTTACCCTGACCCTCATGCCAACAACACAGGCTGCACAGGGCAGGTTCTGCCCATTCCTCACAGGAGAAAACTGAGGCTCAGACAAAGGAAGACAAGAGAAGAAGTAGTAGCCCGAGGACAACTGGTCATGGGAGATCTTCGCCCTGCCTCACTGCTGCATTAGGGGGCTTTGGGGAACACAGCAGGGCAGAGGGGAAGGTCGTGGGAGCCCCTGATGCTCAGGCCTTTCAGTGTGTCTAGATCAGGGGGTCGGCTCCCAGTAAGCCTTTTTCGTCTGACAGCTATAAGGGGATTCCTGTAAAGGGTCCCCACCAGCTCTCCCAGAACTGCCCCAACCAAGGGAGACCACACTCTATCCCAGGGTCAGCTGTGTCCCAGGGCGCCCTCTCCACAGAGGCGCCAAGGTCAGAAAGAAGGCCCAGCTGTGGTGGGAGCCTGGCACACCTCAAGGTAATGAGTCTGCTCAGGGCCTGGCCTGCCCCAGCCTCAGGCCCACTGTGCAGCTGCAGAGAGGCCTGGGCCTGAGAGAGCCGGTCAGAGGCCATTTCCTGGGAATGCCACACCCCCCAGTGGCCAGCCTTCCCCAGTGCCTCTCTCCTCCTCCTCCTTCTCAGATTCTCCCAGAGGCCACCAGTTACCTCCTGTCCCCAACTAAAAGACCGTCGGGGAGGACAGAGTGGGGGAATCATCTCACAAAACAGTGGTAATTATTCATTCCTTCATCCAACAAATATCTCTTGAGGGCCTGCGCTGAGCCTGGCACTGTGCTAGGTGCAGAGGACACAGTGCAAGGGAGACAGACCCACTCCCTGTCCCCAAGGAGCTGGGAGTCCAGTGGGGAGAGTGGACAAACACGCACACAGACGGGTAACTGATACGTAACTCCACAAAGGGAAGCAAAGCCACACGGGGCTGAGGAGTCAGAAGTGCTGCTGAGGCAGTCACCCTGGAGCCCAGGATGACCCGAGGGCAGGAGCCAGGCCAGGAGCTGAGGGGAGAGTATTCCGGGCACAGGGAAGAGCAGAGGCTGTGGTCCTGGGTGTGTCAGAACAAGTGAGGAGGCTGGTGTGGCCCAGCCACGGTGACAGGGGGAAGAAGTGGGGCTGGAGAGATAATGAGACCAGATCAGGCCCTGAAAGCCAAGGTAAGGGTTTGGCTTTGACTCTGAGGAAGATGGAGAGGCACGAGACAGTTCTGAGCAGGAGAGTGACATTATCTGAATCACGTTTTTAAAGGATCATAGAATATTTTAAAATTAGGACTTCCCTGGTGGCTCAGTGGTTAAGAATCCGCCTGCCAATGCAGGGGACACGGGTTCGAGCCCTGGTCTGGGAAGATCCCACATGCTGCGGAGCAACTAAGCCCATGCACCACAACTACTGAGCCTGTGCTCTAGAGCCCGCGAGCCACAACTACTGAGCCTGTGGGCCACAACTACTGGAGCCCGCACGCCTAGAGCCCGTGCTCCACAACAAGAGAAGCCACCGCAATGAGAAGCCCGCACACCGCAACAAAGAGTAACCACCACTAGCTGCAACTAGAGAAAGCCCGCCAGCAGCAATGAAGACCCAATGCAGCCAAATGTAAATAAATAAATAAATTTATTTTAAAAAATTAATGCTAGCAGCTGACATTTACTGAGCACTTACTCTACACCAGGTCTCACTCTCGGTGTTTTGATTCTGACTTCCACCCTCTAGCTGTGTAACATAGGTGGCTCCTGTCTGGTCCTGATGCTGCCTCTGTAAGATGGACACGCTATCTCCTCCTCTGGGTGTTGCAGGGAGGACACTGAGGAAGGGTCCAGGCTGGTGAGTGCACAGCAGATGCTCAACAAGCGTCACAGCAGTTATTCATGCCCAAAGCATCAGGGGCTGTGTTCTAGGAATCTGGTGAAATGCATCAGGCCAGTCCACCTTGGAAAGAGAAAGCATCCATTCAGCCTCCACGACGGAGGTACAGCAAACCAGTCTGCAAGGGAAGCGACAGAGGCCCACAGATGTAGGAAGGTGCTGGGTGGGACTAAGCAAGGTAAAGAGCCAGCCTTGTCCTCTCCCATTGTGCTCCTCTTCTTCCACCAATAAGGATGCACGAGAGAGAAGCTCCCTCTCCTTATGAGGGGTGACCAGCTGCTGGCAAGGAGCCTCCACTCGCAGCCCAGGTCAGAACCAGGCCCCTACACAGGTCTCACAAAACCTGAAGTTTGGGGACTTCCCTGGTGGTCCAGTGGTTAAGAATCCACCTTCCAATGCAGGGGATGCAGGTTCAATCCCTGGTCGGGGAACTAAGATTCCCACATGCCACGGGGCAACTAAGCCCGCACGCTCCAGAGCCTGTTTGCCACAACTAGACAGAAGCCCAGGCGCCACGAGGAAAGAGCCCACATACCACAACTAAGACCCGACGCAGCCAAAAAAATAAATAAATACTAAAAAAAAAAAACCTGAAGTTTGGCCATTAGAGAGCTGGTCCATCAAGTCAAGCAGTCATCTTCTATTGGTCAAGTACCCCTTGTTCCATAACAGCAAAACTATTTCCATTCTTCAACTTACCTTTTGATCCTTCTCAAGGCACAAACATCCATTTCTACACCTTTATGTGAGTATATGCATCCTCTTCTGGAATTTGTTTTCATCTAACACTACTCCAAACATGCAGGAAGGGACTTTGGAGATTATCTGACCCTCTTTTTGAAGAGCAGTGTGACCTAATGGTTAGAATGTGGGGTTTGGAGGTAGGCAGACAAGGATTCAGATCCCAGACAGGCAAGCTGTGTGCCCTTGGATAAACCAACTAACTTCTCCAGGCCTCAGTTTCCTCACCTGTGGGACAGGGATAAGTGTGCTCTTCTCACCCACCTAGAAGAGGATAAAAGGGGATGGCAGCGTGGGCAACACTCCAGCCAAGTCCCCTGTACAGGCAATTGCTCAGTTTCTGTCATTTCTTTCCTTCTTATTGACATATGTAATAGGCTCAGAAAGCTTATTTGTATAAATTTTTTATACAAATACTATATAACAAATTATACTAAGACTTGGTGGTTTAAGTAAACATACATTTATTATCTTACAGTTCCTGTGGGTCATGAGTCTGAGCATAGTTTCCCTGGGTCTTCTGCTTTGGGGTCTCTCCAAGTCTGCAATCAAGGTGTGAGCCAGGGCTGAGGTCTCATCTGAATGCTCCACTGAGGAAGGATTCACTTTGAAGCTCAGGTGGTTGTTGGCAGGACCAATGGCTCAAGGGCTGCTGGACTGACAGCCTCAGCTCTTGCGGGGTGTTGGTTAGAGGCTGCCCTCCATTCCTTGCACGTGAGCCTATCCAACATGGCAGCTTGCTTCACCGAAGCATGCAAGCCAAGAAGACAATAGAGTTGGCTAACAAGACAAAAGTCACAATCTTCTGGAACCGAATCACAGAAGTGACATCTCATCACTTCTGCCATATTCTGTGGTCAGAAGTAAGTCTCTAGGCCAGTCCACGGTCAATTGGAGGAAGTGACTACCAGGAGGCAGGAATCTTTAGGGGTCATTTTAGACTCTGCCTGACTCTAAAATGTTCATTTCAACTAGAATTTTCTGGTGCCTTTTAGGTGCCAGGCACTATCCTTGGGCTGGGAATAAAAAAGTAGACGAGTTGAGGTTTCTATCTCCCAGGAACTTTTTTCTGTGAAGTGTTATCTGCTTCAGGTTCTTACTCACTTTTCACTGCTGTGAATACTTTGGGACCTAGGTAAGATCTCTGTTGAGGAAAGGAGGGAAATTACTAACTCCCTAATGTAAATGAGTTAACTGGACCCTTTCCCTCCATCACAGGGTGTTCAGAGGGAAGACACACACACACACACACACACAGAGTGAGCTAGTTCTGAGGGGCCTTTGCAGAGTAGTGGTCACTGTGTTGGGTGCTATGGACACAAAGGTCCTGTGCTCCCCAGATCAAACCCTGCCCTGGGGGAGCATACTGGGTGATGAGGAGAAGGCAGGAAAACTCACAGGTTCAGCCTGGAGTGAGCCAGACCCACTCCATAGTGGAGGCCAGACCCATAGGGGGAGCTGGCAAAGCAGTTCTCCTTAAAGCAAAAACAGTTATAGCCAGTAGTTGAAAAGCTGAAACCAAGCTTTGCTCTATACTTAGGGGGCTTTGGTGGCTTGATTTCAGAGCAACAGAGGTTCCCTTCTCCAACACCCCTCTTGCTCCACTCTGACATCCACCTCACAGATGCCAGAGAGGCTTGTTACAGGGAGCTAACAGACACAAACTCTTAGCCTTTGTGAAAAAGCAGCTCCCCTCCTCTAAAGGAACCTCATCTTCACTGACTAATCACTGGGGTCTGGTGGGGACTGCCAGTCATAGACTCTAACTCCTCTTGGCCATAGGGGTGGACTTGGTATCCAAGCTGGATCAATCTCCCATTCCCTTGCCTATAAAACATGTGAGCCAAGCCAAGCCAGTCAGAGCCCTCCCCTGAAATTTTTTCCTGGGTGAAGCTGATAGGGAAGAAAGAGACTCGTTTCCCAATTGGTCAGGATACAGCTGCTGGTAACTGTGTTTTCAGCCATGTAGGGGGAAAAAAATGGAGCCCAAAAAAATGGAGCCCAAGGGATGAGACAAAGAAAGAGAGAGAGACCTCACAGTATGAAATCCCTGGTTCCCATCTTTCTTCAGGCGAGCTTTACTCCTGTCCTTCCTGGACATGTGACCCAATACATCTTTTTATTTACTTGAAATAATTCAAACTGGATTTCTGTCATTATCCAACCATAGGGCTCAGAATTACAAGTCTACCATTTCACCACTGCAGTTCAAGTTAAAGCTACAGATCTTCCTGGGAGAAGTAATCCAGAGGTCCAAACTCTTACTCAAGTATAAATGACTAATGTCAGCTCCTTTCTTGAGAGCAAGCGGTGATTATAGGTTTATCTGAAAACAAACAGGGCACTGTAACTCTAAAGGTAGAGACAATCAAGACCTCCTTCATCAGGTTCACAAGATTATGATACAGATTCAGAAAACCTGGATTTGAAGCCTGGCTTTACCACTAACTGGCAACTTACTTAATTTCTCTGGGTATCCATTTCCTCATCTGTAAAATGGGAATAAGAATATTTCTGCCCTTCCTACCTTACAAGGTTGTCATGTAGAAAAATATCAACATCATTTTGTTTCCCTGCAGCCATAATCCCTGGATGTGCTATCTTAAACACACCTTAACATTTTATTTAGGTCAATGCCAGTGAGCAAAAATGTGAATAACTCATCTCACCAGTAAGACTCAGCATCTAAGGATAAAAGTGAATGAGAAGAAGGGCTTAAAACAGGATTGAGGAGTAGACATCCATCTACAGAGCAATAGTGTTAGTCTGGACCCCCACTTGGTGTGGATCCAGATATATTTTCATCATTTTTTCAATCTAATTTCTAAATTTTCTTTCTTTTTATTTCAAAAAAATTAAACATGCACATGAGAAAATTTTCAAACCATACAGAGAAGCATAAAACTAAACCAATCCACTCCACCTCCAGTCCTATTCACCTGAGATAACCACTGTTAACAGTTCTTGAGTATCCATCACAGCCTTTTAATCCAGATGACAAGACTTATTTCCATAAATGCATCTTACCTAATACACTCTGCTCCATACTTTGTTGATGTTGTTTTAATTAAGGTCTTGGAGGCCTTTACATATCATCACATTACTTTTTTGTTGTTGTTGTTGTTTAAGTTACAGTCCTTCAGTTACCAAGGTGCTGGATTTGCTGGATCTGGCATCCAGTACAGGGTTCAACAAATACTGTTAAAGGGAAGATAGAAGCTAGGGAAAGTGGGATAAAAGGGAGGAGTCAGTAAAGGAGGAAGGGTGATGAAAAGAAAAAGGAAGAAAGGAAGGAGGGGGCAAGGAGGAGGGAGGGAGGGAAGGAAGAGAGAGATGAAGAGGAAGGAAGGGAGAGTGACGGAGAAAAAAGGGAGTTTCAGAGTGGTGGATCCCACCCTGGCCCCGCCCCCGGGCCGGACTCCGGGCCGCAGGCTGCAGAGCCACCTCCAGCCGCCAGGGGCCGCCACGCGCAGCCGGCCGCTCTCTGCGCGCGCGGCAGGCCCTCTCTCCCGCCTCCGCCGGCCTCTCGCCGACCCGCAGCCGCTCTCGGGCTCCGGCCGGGTCTTGCGCGCTCGGGCGCTGCTGGGTCTCTTCGTGAGAAGCCTCGCGCCGTTCGGCGCACGCCGTACCCCTGCCTCGAGGCGCGGGGTCTCGTGGGCCCCGCCCCCGCCCTCCGCTCGCCTGGCCCGGACCGGAAGCGGCGCCGCACGGCCTGGGCCTGGCGCGGGGGGCGGGCACCGGGGCCCGGTCGGACATGGGCAAGAAGCACAAGAAGCACAAGTCGGACAAACACCTCTACGAGGGTGAGGAGTGGGCCGCGGTGGGGGGCGGCGAGCCCGCGGTGGAGGGTGGCGAGCCCGCGGCGGCTCGGTGGGGTTTTCGTGCGTTCGAGACTACCCTCGAGTGTCCGAGGCGGGCCGGGGGCCGCACCTCCCGCGGGCAGGCCCGGACCCGCGAAGGGGGCGCGGCCCGCGTGAGCCGCGCAGACCCCAGGCGAGGGCGGCATTCGAACCCGGGACCCCCGGCCCGGGCGGGTCTCTTGTTGAGAGGTGTGAGGCGGCCCGGGAACGTTCGGGGCGTCCACTCGGCGAGTGCCCGTCATTCAACAGGTGCTTCGTGGGCCGCCCACTGCGTGCCCCGGGCCGCCTCGGTCTGTGCGCCTCATTTTCTCCCGTCCAGCGGTCACTCTTCGTTGTGGATACTGCCCCGCGAGGTTCTCCTTTAATTGAAGCCCTTTCCTTTCATTTAAGAGTATGTAGAGAAGCCCTTGAAGCTGGTCCTCAAAGTGGGAGGGAACGAAGTCACCGAGCTCTCCACGGGCAGCTCCGGGCACGACTCCAGCCTCTTAGAAGACAAAAACGAACATGACAAACACAAGGACCGAAAGCGGAAAAAGAGAAAGAAAGGAGAGAAGCAGGTTCCAGGGGAAGAAAAGGGGAGAAAACGGAGACGAATAAAGGTAAAGGTCGTTGCGTTGCTTCAGCTTTGCAGGTGGTGCCAGTTTCTGAGGGTTGCCGCCTCCCGCTGCCAACCTTGCTTTATTTTCTTTGTGTCTAGCGAGATGCTGAAACGCTTGTAAAATCGGACTTGTCTTGAGCAGGAGCAGGGCAGAATAGAAACATGAATCATCTGTGAGCTTCAACAACTCTTTCTTTAATTATACTCTTAGTTGTACTCACACATCAGGTGAGTGAGCAGCTAAGTCCTGATTTTCAGGAGCTGCTTCCTACCATCTAGGAAAGGTAAAAGTCATGCTCAAGAAAGCCTCAGTGTTCGAGGTTTGTGGAAAATAGTCATTTCAAAAGTTATTAGGATTCACATTTTGTTCTGAAATAAATACTACAGTGCCAAATACATAATGAACAGTTTTCATATTTTAGAACAAAGTTTGAGTCTATTGATGGGATAATTTGATCAGAGACCTTTAAAGGATATGACACCAGTGATAAAAATAAGCATTTTCATAACCATTTGCAGTTAATAGAAAGTAAAAAAGAAAGTAGCTGCCATCTCTATCTGTAAGCTGGGTAAAATAGTAATAATAATTAACTTTCCTTCCAAGGATGATCACATACATACCTGGAATTGTCCTACTAGACTTCTGCACTTCCCAAATGTAACCTGTCACGAAGTGACTTGTTGAATCAGTTACTGGATCTTGAAGCTAGATTTCTGTAGGTTTAGTTTTATAATTTTTTTATATTTATATATACAACAGAAATGTTCTAGTCCATGTGATTAAACACATCGGTGAGTCACTAAATCTTAGAGATTCTCTTTTTGGAATTTCTTAATTATGTGCCTTTCTGCCCCAATGTCTGTTGCCTTCGTCTAGATTGTGACAATATATAGAACTGTCTAACGTTTTTTTTCCCCTAAACTATAAAAGCCATATATGCCTATGATTTTTTTTTTTTTTGAAAGAAATTCAGGTAATACAGAGGTGAACAAAATGGAAGGGAAAAAAGTTTTGCTCACTCAGGTACCTCGTTTAGTCTTCCTCTTCAGAGGTAACCAGTTTTGTTTCGTTTTTTTTTAAATTATTTACTATTAGGAGTAAGGTAATTCATGAGTAGGTTTGACATAAATACACTACCATGTGTGAAATAGATAGCTAATGGGAACCTGCAGTATAGCACAGGGAGCTCAGCTCAGTGCTCTGTGATGACCTAGATGGGGGGGAGGGGGGGAGGGAGGTCCAGGAGGGAGGGGATATATGTATACATATAGCTGAGTCACTTCGTTGTACAGCAGAAACTAACACAACATTGTAAAGCAATTATACTCCAATTGAAAAAAAATTATATTAAAAAAAAGTCAAGAGTACTACAAGGCTTTTAACATAAAAGCGGTGTCCTGCTCCATCCTGGAGTTTTACTTCCCAAACTTTTTTTTTCTTTGGATGTTTATCTATCTCCATTTCTAAATGTAGGTTTATATTGCTCTTTACTGATTTATGTGTACATCTTTTACTGACATCATGTTGCTCAAGATGAGAATTTAAATTAGCATCCTTATATTGCTCCACGCCCCCGGTTTCCCTTCCTGCATTCTCCCCGTGTAGATACAGCTCAATATTCAGTGTTTATTTCTAATTATTGTTCATTGGAGACAAATGGAATATACAAATACAGATCTGATCTTGACCAATTGATTAATTGCTTTCATTTGTTTGGTTATCGTGTACTGATTCTTCCCAAACTTCTAACAGATTTGTAAAACCCATCTGATTTCTGTTTTTCACATGGTCGGACACTTCCCCTTTTTTGGAAACATCCATCTTGCAGCCCTCTGTCCCCTCCTGCTCTAATCTGGACTAGTTGTTCTCTAGGCCTTCTTTGCATTCTTTCTGGATCCCATGTCTTCCTCTTGACTTACTCCTTTGTTCTGGTGGAGTCTTAACTCTACGAACTTCCTAAGAAAGCATTCATAGGAGATAGATTTTTGTAGTTCTTACATGTTTGAAAATCTTTATTCTACTCCCATATACTCTCCTCATGTAGATTGATGGTTTGACTCAGCATGGAACTCCAAATTGGAAATTATTTTCTCCCAGAATTTTGAAAGCGTTGCATGCTGTTTTCTGGCTTCTAGATTTGCTATTGAGAAGTCTGTTGCCTTCTGATTCTTAGTCCTTTGTACATGACCGGTATGTGCTCTCTCAAAATGTTTAGAATCTTCCCCTTTATCTTCAGTGGTCTGTTGCACAATGGATATTCTTGTCTTCAGGTCTGAGATGTTTGCTTGAAGTATTTCTGTGATAGTTTCCTTCCCTCTGTTCTCTCTCTTCTCTCTTTCTAGAACCCCTGCCATTTAGATGTTGAACTTCTGGACTGATTCTCTAATTTTCTTATGGTTTTTTTTCCTCTTTTTCCTCTTTGTTTTTTGTGTTCTTCCTTCAAAGAGAGTTCCTAAACTTTGTCTTCTGGCTCTGCTCTTGAATTTTATTTCAGACCTTGTATTTTGAATTTCCAAGAACTTTTTCATGTTTTCTAATTGTCCTTGTTTTAATAGCATCCTGTTCTTGTTTTTACATGCAGGATCTTTTATTTCTCTGAAATATTAATTGATGAGTTTTTTTGATATTTTTCTTTTAAGTTTTTTTTTTGCTCCTTGCACTGTCTCTATTTCCCCTCAAGTTCTTCATTTTATTTGGTCTCTTTCTTTTGTGTTAAAAACATCATTTAGTTATCTGTTGAGCGTTTGTAATCTATTTGTATTTAAATGTGAAGCACAAAAAGGCTGATTGTATGCTTTGTGCCTAGACAAAGTTTGTCAGCTGATGGACTTCACTGTGGGCATCACTAAACAGAGACCTAATCATTTTGATTGGGAGCCGCCAAAGTTTTGCGCTTTTCCAGGTTTCTGGGGTTAGAGCTTTTCTCAGAGGTGTCTCCTTCCTTGCATGTAGGAGGTATCTTGCTTTCTCTGATCTGCAGACTCCTCCACTTGCCTTTCATCTCCCAAGTGTGTTGACATCTTTCACCCACTGTCGTCTCTTCTGTACTCTTTTTTCCTGCCATCATCTCGTTTAACTGGAAGTTGAGGTAACCCCTTTTAACCACTTCCGGTTTTAGTTCTGGCAGTTACTACCATTATGCCAGCTGATATACTCCTCGTTTCTTGTTTTATCAATTATCTCATCTTCTTATTAACTACATTGTATTTGGTTATATTGCTGTGCCATATTTTATTTTATATAACTTTTAAATGTTACAAATAATGCTGCATTGAACCTCATTGTTCACATCGCTTTGTATACTTTTATAAGGATATCTTCAGGATAGGTTCCGGGAAGTCTCCCCCTCTGCCCTTTCTTGACGGTGGCTCTAAGTATCATTAGCCACCTATATATTTTTATTTCATTGCAAATTAAGACGCTTTCGCATCCACAGTTTCATTTGGAAATAACATCCTGCAGAGTAGGGCAGGGAGGTGGATGATTTCCATTTTACAGAAGGTAAAGTGGAAACTCAGAATTGAAGTGAATTTGCCCAAGGTCCCACTTCCCCAGGACTCAGGGCTAGGGACTGTGGGATACTTCTGGGGTGTCACTGGTTCTGTAGAGCCTGTTTGGGTTATCCCTTTTTTCCAGGCTGGACTGGGGAGGGGGAAGAGGGGTTCCTTTGCTAGGGAGACTTCAGAAGGACACTGTTCTTTGAGCTGTACTCTGGATCTCCAGGGAGTTTTAGGAACAGCAGTTGCTTCTGGTCTTTTCTTGGGGAAAGTCTGCCGTGTGACACCTGTGGGCCTGAAAGGGGCTAGAGTATGTGTGGTTCTGAGGGACTGGTGACTCTTCTGTCAGTTCATGTAGCAGGAAGGGGGAAGGGCACAAGAAAAAGATAAAACATGCCCTTTCCCTTTTAAAGTGTTTTTCTAAAAGGCATTCATAATTTCTGCTTATATTTCATTAGTCAAAACTTAATCACTTAGCCACCCTTGCTGCTAGGGAGGCTGGGAAATGTCTTTTAGTTTAGGGAAGGGGTTGGGGGCATTGTATCCTAATAAAAATCAGGAATCTTTTACTTAGGAAAATAAGGAGAAGATAAAGTTTTGGAGAAGCACAGATGCTTACAATACAAAACCCTGTAATTTTTCAAAGATGTCATATAAAGTTAAGTAATATTCTTCTTTTGAGTAGGAAGGCTCTGATTATACTAGTTTAAAATGCCCCAACAGATAGGATCAGTATTGTTTCTCCCTGTAGAGCAGTGGTATTTAATACCAACCACAGCATTAAGAGCACACCATGCTTTAGTTTTTGTGGGGGGGGGGGGTGGTTTTTTGTTTTTTTAAGATTTTTTTGATGTGGACCATTTTTTAACGTCTTTATTGAATTTTTTACAATATTGCTTCTGTTTTATGTTTTGGTTTTTTGGCCACGAGGCATGTGGGATCTTAGCTCCCTGACCAGGGATCGAACCCGTACCTCCTGCATTGGAAGGTAATGTCTTAACCACTGGACTGCCAGGGAAGTCCCCATGCTTTAGTTTTAATCAGACCATAATCTGCACAACACCGAAGTGTGTTGGCTTTTTTTTTTCTTAAGCATTTGAATGCCAAGCAGTTGGCAAAGAATTTGCCTGCTGGCATAACTCTAGTCTTTAGAAATCAGAGTACAGTGATGTTAACACTACAGTCAACATGGGGTCAACTATATATTCTGAGCTATTACTGTAGTATAGTAGAAATATTCTTTTATATCGTACTATTAAACATAAAGGATCATAGGTATAAAGCCATGAGTATTATACTTTATGGGCTACTTCAGATATTTTCAAAGGTAACCTGACAACCCACTTTTCATTTATATGCTGACTTGAGAAGCTGATCCCTGAACAGAATGGTACATTACTGCAGAAGTAAGGAAGCTTGCACACCGTGTGGAGAACTAAGAACAATAGCATGAAAGTGGGCAAATGTGAGGGTGTGTACAAGGGACATAAAGTAGTTCTCTTTTTGAAGCACAGAATACGTGAAGAGGAGGATGGGGTAAGATCTGAGAGGCAGTTGACATGTCAGAGTAGGGAGTTTGAACTTGAATATGTAAGCAGTAGAGAGTCAAAAACTTTCTGAGTGGAAGAATGATAAAAAGTTGAGCCTTAGTAACAGTAATCTGTTAACAGTATCTAGCACTCAGATGAGAGGTCTAAATTCTTTCATTGAAACTCAAACCTGTTCTTCAGAAAAGCATAATCCTAACCCGAATTCTGTCTTAACAGCTTTGCGAGTCAGCTTCAGGTTTAGATGCTCAAAGAAGGTAGGCTAGTCCCATTGCTAGGGATGTTATCAGAATAAAATGACAGGCGTTTTTCTTTAATTTTTTTAAAATCATGAGCATTAAATATATAGGATATTATTCACAATGCTAGAGTTAAGTAAAATTTTGTTTTATTTTTTATTCATGTAACATTAGTTTATAACATTATATCAGTTTCATGTGTACAGCATTATATTTCTACTTTTGTATACAGTACAGCATGCCCACCACCAAAAATTTAGTTTCCATCCATCACCATACAGTTGATTCCTTTTACGCATTTCACCCTCCCCCACCTTCCCCTCTGATAACCACTACTCTGTGCTTTGTATCTATGTGTTCAGGGTTTTTTTGTTTGATTTGTTCATTTATTTTGTTTTCTTGTTTTGTATATTCCACATATGGGTGGAATCATAACAATATTTGTCTTTCTCTGTCTGACTTGTTTCACTTAGCATAATATCCTAAAGGTCCATCCATGTTGTTGCAAATGGCAAGATTTTGTCTTTTTTTATGGCTGAGTAATATTTCATCGTGTATATATATGTGTATATATACACACAAACGTGTGTGTGTATATATGCATCTTTTTTTTTCCATTCCTCCATTGATAGGCACTCAGATTGTTTCCATATCTTGGCTATTATAAATAATGCTGCACTGAACGTAGGAGTGCATATATCTTTTCAAATTAAGTAAAACTTTTAAATTTTTCATTTATTTACTTTTTTCGGCCGCTCCGGGCGGCATGTGGAATGTGGGATCTTAGTTCCCTGACCAGTGATCAAACCCGCATCCCCTACAGTGGAAGCGTGGTGTCTTAACCACTGGACACCAGGGAAGTCCCAATGTAAGTAATACTTTTAATGAAAATTTAAAACTTACTCATATACAATAAATTCCCGTTTTTATTAAATACTATACTAGGTCCTAAGGGGCATACATACTCATAAAAACTAACATTTGAGTGTTTACTATATGCTAGGCATTGTTCTGACTTCTTTATATTTACTATTTTAATACTTAATAGCTTTATGGGGTAGGTACTATTAGTATCTCATTTTGTTGCTGAGTTAACTGTAAAGTAGCTTATAACTAGAGAGGAGAAATGAATGACTGTAATTGTTGAGCAAAGTGGGAATTCTCTCAAAACACAATTCATTGACTTCTTTCGTATGAATCTGCCACACCCAAGGTCTCAGGGCTGCTATGGCTTACTTGGGCTGGCAGAAAATCCTCCCCACTTTTTCCCATTCTGCTCTTCCCTCCTGAGGTGGTCCTGTTTCTTTTTTTTTTTAATAAATGTATTTATTTTATTTTTATTTTTTTAATAAATGTATTTACTTATTTTTTTGGGTCTTCATTGCTGCGCGCGCTTTCTCTAGTTGTGGTGAGCGGGGGCTACTCTTCATTGCGGTGCGCAGGCTTCTCATTGCGGTGGGTTCTCTTGTTGCGGGCACAGCTCTAGGCTCGCGGGCTTCAGTAGTTGTGGCTTGCGGGCTCTAGAGCGCAGGCTCAGTAGCTGTGGTGCACGGGCTTAGTTGCTCCGCGACATGTGGGATCTTCCCAGACCAGGGCTCGAACCCGTGTCCTCTGCCTTGGCAGGCGGATTCTCAACCACTGTGCCACCAGGGAAACCCCCTGAGGTGGTCCTCTTAATCACAGAAGATCTTCCCAGAGAAGAAAGGACTCTGACTAAGGGCATAAGAGTAGTGTTGGTCCTCTGATAGAAGGATTATTTATTTGTTTGTTTATTCAACAAATATCTACCAGAAACCTATGATGCACTAGACTCAAATGATAAGTAAAATATAGTTCCTACTCTGCAGGAACTCAAAGTTAGGCTGGGAAATCAGACACAAAAGGATAAATAAACTTCATGGCCTGGTAAATTCTAATAGAGGTATGAATAAAGTGTTCTGGGAGTCCAGAGGAAAGTGTTTCTCATTATGCCTTGGGGAAGTAGGGGAAAGCATCGTAGAGGTAAGAGCTGAATTGTGTGGCAGATGCAGTTCCCAACCTAGGGCCAAAGATGAGGTGTAGCTTCAAAGTAATAAAGCTGATTTTTTCAGTTGAATTATAAAATCAGCTGTTAAAACAAAACAAAGTTCTGAAATTGTTTTGTACACTGGAAGCATTATTTGAATATAGACATAGATATCTATGTATATATATCTCTCCTACAAAAGTGACCAATCTGAAGGATAGTACCTAGAACTTCAGCTGTTACTTCTCATGCTTTCACGTTCCTATTTCACGCTGTCTCTTGTGATTAATTAATTATACAAATATTATGTATTAGGCATTATTGAGCTTGGGGGTACAGAGCTGAATAAGACTTGGGCCTCTGCCCACCAGGAACTCCAGAAAGAGGCAAATGTGTCTATGACATGCAATGAGTGTTATAATATTAATATGAGCAAAGATTTACTTCAGAGGTGTTATGAATTAATAAAATAACTTGCCATTGAGTCATGGATAAATTAGAATCTAGTCTGACATAAATGCCATGTGTTTGTAGTTATGGAAATAGCCACTTTTTCTCTCCTGCCTCAGACCTTCATACACACAGGATATTTACTCTCCCTGTAATTCTGTTCCCACCCCCAGCCTGGCTAAATTTTCTCTCCTTCAGATCTCAACTCAGATGTTACTTCTTCATAGAAGCCTTCCCATACTTCTCCAGTCTAAATTAGATTCACCCAACAATTATTCTCTCCTTGAAATCTGTTTGGGTTTTTTTTTACTAAGTTGTTTGATGTCTGTGGCTTTTTACACTGTTGGCTTCCTAAGGGCAGGGCTGTGTTTGTTTATCCACCAGTACATATCCACACAGTAGAACCTCATTTACTTATTGAATGCATGAATGAATGAGTATTCACCATGTGCTAGGTAGGCACTGTGCTAAACATTCACATACACTATCTTATTTAATCCTCAGAACACTCTTCTGAGGTAGGTATTGTTGTGTCTGTTTTAGGGATGAGGAAAGTAGTCCCCCCCACAAAAATTATGTAGTTGATCCATGATCTCATAGCTAATAAGTGGCAAAGCCAGAATTTGAACCCATTTTATAAACTGAAATTATAAACCCTCCTACCTGAAGTTAAATGGCTTTAGTATTTTTGTTCAGTTTTCTCTATGTAATTAGCAAAATAAACTGCTCTTAACCAGAACTGTGTTAACTTCCGGTTTTATGTATCTATTACTTTCAGTAAGTGACATTAACAATAGGGTTCTATGGTATTTTGGAATCATAAAAAAAGAAAATTGGAAGGTAGGAATCAGAATGTTAGGTAGAGAGAGAACTATAGAGATCAAAGCCTCTTGTTTTACAGGTGAAACTGAGACTAAAACAGTGGAATAACTTGTTCAGGTTTACATTCTGGGAAATTAGAAGCTAGATCTCCTGATTTCTAGTCTGGCAATAACATGTTACAATATCTCCTTTCACTTTAGGGTAGTTTCCAAGTATATGTTTTTTATATTCTTTTTTTCTTTTGGACTGTGGCCCAGAAGGCAGTATTCTCTTGCCATACCAAATAGTAAAGTGGTCACTGTAGACCAGTCTAACTAGATAAAGTTACCAGATAGGGGTAGTTCAGAGACATTATACCTTCCTTTGGCACTTCTTCAGCTTTTCTGTTTCATGGTCATTTCACCATCTCATAGACTCTAAGATAAATAAGAATCAACAGTTGAATCTCTATCTTGCAGGTGATAAAGAGGGCTAGTGAGAGTAAATGAGTGCCTAAGAAGGTCAGAGTGTGTTAAGGGTGAAGCTAGAGCAAGAACTTGAGCCTCTAGACCATGTGTCAGCAAACTAGAGCCAACACCACCTGATTCTGAAAATAAAGTTTTATTAGAACACAGCCACACCCATTCATTTACATATTGTCTGTGGCTGCTTTCTTGCTATACCAGCAAAGGTTAGCAGTTGTGACAGACATTATGGACCACAAAGCATAAATTATGCTACCTGGCCGTTCACCAGAAAAAAAAAGTTTGCCAACCCCTACTCCAGACTTCTTGTACTATGGTCTTAGTTCTTTCCACCTAGGAGAGTGCTTACTGCCTTTCAGGCTGTCCTCTATCCACAATTTACATTTAATAGGAAGAGATCTTGTCTCTGAGGGTCTTTTTTCCATTGAACAGATGTTGTTCTAAACCTGCCAACCTACAAAAGATTCATGCCAGTTTTTCTGGGGAAAAGATACAGAACTTTCCTGAGTCAAAAATTGCTGCTCCAAAATAAGTCATGAGGCCATAAAAAAGACAGCAGTCAACTTAATGGAAACTGACATCAGGTGCACAATGAATACAGCTTATAACGTTGTTTTCTGGAGCTTCAGTCAGTCATGTATTCTGTATTAGATGCTTTGGACTCTGAGAATAGAATGTGAAGCTCTGTATCAGTGATACTCAAAGTGTGATCACTGCACCGGCAATACTCACATATCCTAGAAACTTGTTAGTAATGCAGATTCACAGGCTCTACTCAACCTACTGGATTGGTAATTCTGGGGACAGGGCCTAGTCATTGGTGTTTTAACAAGACCTTCAGGTGATTCTGATGCACACTGAAGCTTGAGAACCATAATGAGACCTCAGAGTTTGCATTTATAGCAATTTCCCAGATGTTGCTGGTCTGGGAACCACACTTTGAGAACCACTGTTCTAGATACTAGAACAAGAAATTTGGACATGGGCCAAGAAAACTAAGATCCTATTGAGAATCTTGAGCATAAAATAGACATTTTTGGACAATTTTACTATAAAATTTAATTTTTAAAATTCAGAGAACAAAGAATTAAAAAAACAAAAAACAAAAACTACCACCTGGATACCAACCATTCAGCTTTAACAAATCGTAACATTTTGCCTTTTGCTCGTATTTTTGGTTTTTTTAAGAAATTAGAGTACAGACACAGATGAAGCTTTCTGTGTACCCTCCCAGAATCCATTCCTCTTCCTCATTCCCTACAGAGGACCATGAATGTGGTGTGCATCACATGAAAACTTGTTTTTATAATTTTACTCCTTCTGCATACGTTTGTAAAATACACTAATATATTTTTAAAACTTACATAACTGATCTTGTAATAATTCTCAACTTTTTCCTCCAGAAATTATGTTTCTGAATATAATACATGCTGATACAGTGTAACTTTAGACTATTTTACCTGCTGTGTAAATATGCCATA
Source organism: Balaenoptera musculus (assembly GCF_009873245.2). Taxonomy (NCBI): domain Eukaryota; kingdom Metazoa; phylum Chordata; class Mammalia; order Artiodactyla; family Balaenopteridae; genus Balaenoptera; species Balaenoptera musculus. Next base: position 26,794,181 of record NC_045803.1, on the reverse strand, counting down.
ATTTATTAATCCATTTTCCTTTTAGTAGGTTGTTCCTAATTTTTTACTATTTCACAGAGTCCTGTAATAAACTTGCACATGTCTACATGTACACTTGTGAAAGGCAGTTTCTCTAGGGTATATGCCCAGGAGTAGAATAGCTGAGAAGTAGGGTAAAGGTAGCTTCAGCTTCATTAGATATTGTTCTCCTAATGGTTGTACCTATTTACTCACCCATCTGCAAGGTATGAGAGCCCCATTTCTCCACATTTTCATCAAAACTTGACATTTTTAGACATTTTAATTTTTACCAATCATAGAGATGTGAAATGCCTTCCAGTTTTTAAATTCATAATTCCCAGAGTTCCAGGAAACCTGAAGCTAGTTTTCATGTTTCTTAACATTTCCAGTTTTTTTTCTGGGAATTAGTTATGATACCCTTTACCCATTTTCTATTGGGTTATTTACCTTTTTACATGAATCTGTAGGTGCTCGTTATGTAATCTTTGCTAATACTTTGAGTTATTTGTGTTTCTCAGTCAATAGGCTAGTCTTTTAGCTTTATAGATAAGAAAATCCCTCCTCTTGAGTCACAAAGATTCTTTTACTTTATCTCAAGTTTTAAAATTAAGTCTTTAATTTATCTGAAATTTACTTTTGCATGTGGTATGAGGTGGAGATCTAATTTCATATTCTTTTTAAATGTAGATAACCAGTTGTCCCAGCACTACCCTTTTGTCATTGATTTATAATGCCAATCTGTGATATATCAAGACTTTTCTATGTGCATGGGTCTGTTTCTGGGCTCTATGATACGTTCTATAGGTCCGTTTGTCCCTGTGTCAGACCCACATTGTCTTAATTACCACTTTATACAAATACTTAATATCTGATAAGACATTTTATTGTGACCTTTTCAAAACTGTTCTGACTGTTCTTGATGATTCACTCTTCAAGATAGATTATACAATTGGCTTATCAAATTTCATGAAAAATCCTGTCTTACAATTTTGATAGGCATTACATTTTATTTATAGATTACTTTGGAGCAAATTGACTATCTTTCAGTTCATGAACATGGTATATCTCCTTTATTCAGATCTTCCACAGTGGCCTTTCAGTAATGTTTCATAATTTTTCCTAAAAGGTATTAGTCATCTTTTATTAGATTTACCCATAGGTATATTATCTTGCTTTTGTGAATAGTATTATTTTTCTAATTGGTTATTTCTACCATATAGAAGCACTTTTTTTTCCACCTTTATGAACATGTTATTCTCTCATTTTCCAGTAGATGGCAGTAAAATACATTAAGATTTCATTATTAGTAATCTTTTCAGTGGTGTCTTCTTTTTTTCCACTGAAATTAAAATGATTTGTTTTAGAGGTATTGATTCTGGAGTATTTCTAAATTATCTCCCTTTGTTCCATTTAGGAAGATAAAAAGAAGCGAGATCGGGACCGCGTGGACAATGAGGCAGAAAAAGACCTCCAGTGTCAGGCCCCTGTAGGATTAGACTTGCCTCCTGAGAAGCCTCTTGCAAGCTCTTTAGCCAAACAAGAAGGTTGGAATAACTCTGAATTAACTGTCCTGAATGAGGAGGCTGAAATTATTTTAAAGATGATAGCCAGGGAAAGTGACTGGGTGTTTAGCTTTTAAGTTAAAGTTTAAACCTGTTAAATTAAAATTTTTTTTAAGTTTTCTTATTTATATCACTGCTTAAGAGCTTTAAATTAGCTTCAGTTTTGAACTTGATATTCTCATACTTCACCATATTTGAAAGATAAATGGAATTTCTCTATGAGATATTTAATGATGGGTATGAGATAAGTCATATATAGAAAGAAAATAAGCTAAACAATACTGTCTAGAATCTTCCTTTTAAAAACACTCTTTTCCTTTCTTCTTTACTTCAGAAGTAGAACAGACACCCCTTCAAGAAGCTTTGAATCAACTGATGAGACAACTGCAGAGGTGAATGTTTTTTCCAGCATTTTTATAACATGGAAATTGAAATGGGAAATACAGGATCCAAACCACGTCTTTTTATTATTATTATTTGTTAAAGCCATATTATATGGCCTGTATCCAAATGTACTTGATTTTAAAGTGGATGATAAATATTTTGCCTGGCAATAGAAGTACTCCAAGAGGCTGACTTTTAGATGTTCTCATTTGGTTTGTTTTAAATGGCAGCTTGAAGAGTGTTACTTAATACTCTTAATGGCGAATTTCTCCTTAATCTAAAGTAACTTCTGACGTTAAAGCTTTAAACCAGGATTAAACAATATAGATATTTCCATTTGCTAATACATAAACATACCTTCTGTATGTTTGTGCAGTGCTTATCACTGCTGTGAATATTCAACAATTACCAAGTCTGAGAGAAGAGACAAAATGCCATAAATAAGATTTGTGACCCTCTCTTAAATGCAGAAATTTGATCTAAAAATTACAATATCTTGATAACACTAATGTTAAGTTCTTAGAAAAGAATAACATGATCTTCATTAAAATATTTATTTTGATACCTCTCTTTACTCAGAATTTGAATTCTCAGCTCAAAGACATTCACATTATTGGAAGAGGATTCATGGGTATAGGGCATGCATTCTAACAGTGAGCTTTCTTCTTACCATGTTGGCCTTATATGTCAACCCCAGAACATATCATAAATAATTTTTTAAGGTACAGCCTCTAGTGCTATCTGTGTTCAACACCTATTCAGCTTTGCAGTGAAAATCAGAAATTAGTGGCCTCTCTTCCTTTTTGGTGTTACAGAACAATTGAGATATTTACATCTCAAGTCTTTACACTTGAGTAAATCATTCATTACTTGTCCCAAAGGAGTGAACAGGTAAGTATTAAGCATTCCAACTCAATTAGAATGTATGACTATAAAGTATTTTGGCTACCTTTTAATTTTGTTTCTTACAACGTAAGACCGGAATGTAGGGTAATGACGTCTCCTTAAAAGAAATCTACTTATCAGGGTCTCTCTTAGTCTAAGGATGTTCACATTGCTTAGAACATTTTGGGAGTTAGAACCCAGAGCCACATTTTTTTGGAATAGCCTTAGTGATTCTTCATCCTTGAGGCTCAGTGCAAATGCTGGTAAAGAATATAATTGACCAAGTTTAATAATAGCATTTTTGGTCAAACCAAGTGGGACTCTATATTAAAATGACTAATTTTAGGAGGTGTAGATAATTTGCTCTGAAGAGGCCCTCCAGAGATACTTCATGGTGTTACTCACAGTAGCTTTCATGGACAATATGCATTTGGATGTATAAGTTCCAGACTGGACATTTTTGCTTATTCTCGGTACTTTTTAATCTCACTGCTTAGGCGTCCTGCTGGGAAGAACAAAGGCAGATTCACACACACCTAATTCAGCTTCCATCTCTATATTTTATCAGATTTATGACCTAGAACAAATTATTTGACCTCTGAGCCTCAGTATTCTCATCTCTAAGCGAGGATACCACCTCCTTGATGGCTTTTGTGAGGATTAGATATAAAATACCTCAATTACCTACCACTGGCCCTGGCATGTGGTAAATACATTTTTTGAATTGCTGCTATTATTATTTTTTAATAATAATAAATATATTTATTTAATAATAACCATTTTTATTGCTGTGATTATTTGGAGTAAGAAAGCTTTGATATGCCAGATTTCCAGAGGAAAATAACAATCTAATGAACTAATCTTATAGAGCAGTGGTTCTCAACCCTGTCTATCCTGGAAATATCAAAATTCAACCCTAGGAAAACCATTGCCTGGACCACCCTCCTATAAGAGATTCTCATGTAGTGGGTCTAGGGTAAGCCTCCCACCCCACTGGAATTTTTTTAAAGCTCCTCTAATGATTCTCATTTGCAGCCAGAGCTAAGAACCTATGATGGAAAGCACTGGGTCTCAAGTTTGGGGGTATTATGAGGACCTTTTTAATGTCAGTTTTTTGAGGACCCCCCCCCCCACACACACACACACTAGAAGTTGTATCCACTGATTAAGAAAATATATATAGTCATCCCTTGGTATCCACAGGGGATTGATTCCAGGAGCCCCCGTAGATACCAGAATCCAAGGATGCTCAGGTCCCTTATATAAAATGACAGCAGTCCAGTGAATACAGCCAGCCCTGCATATCCACATTGAGAAACCCACGGATACAGAGGGCCAGCTGTACTCATGAGGAAGCAACAGCTCTGTGGCCCAAGAGTCCAAGCCTAATTAGAAACCAATATGGAAGATTGCAGATGTGCATTCATTGTTACTATTTCTGCTCTTTCCTCTATGATTGATAAAAATACATAGTACTAATCTTCCAGAGTACAAGATATTGGGTAGTTAATCTAGATTTCTTACTTTGTTTCATCTTTCCCTGTGTTGGAGATGCTATGAATTAATTAAGCTGCATATTTTAAAAGATTCTTTGTCTTAAGGGTACAATTTGTATGTAAAGCATTTTAACCTTGTTAAATAGTTATTAGTCTTTAAAATCGTTACTTCAGTTTTCAGTGAAAAACATATTAGCCTACTACAAATTCTACATCTGAAGGGTTTCCTCTGACTCATGCTCCTTGACCAGTAGATTTGTTTGTGGTAGAAATAAAATTGCCTTTTTCCTATCTTCACAGGAAAGACCCAAGTGCTTTCTTTTCATTTCCTGTGACTGATTTTATTGCTCCCGGCTACTCCATGATCATTAAACACCCAATGGATTTTAGTACCATGAAAGAAAAGATCAAGAACAATGATTACCAGTCTATAGAAGAACTAAAGGTAACTCTAGTTTCTTACCTCTGTTGGAGAAATAGACTGAGCTATGCTACAAAGTAACATCTATTCAATTGAGACTTTTGGATCCTATATGTACAAAATCCTGGCAGAAATCTGCATGTCTGGTATTCAGAATCTTTCTCAAGTTTATTTTAATACCTAAAATCTGTATTTTTTTGTCTTAGAAAACGTCTTTGAGCTTGGTGATAAAAAAACCAGACAAAATAAGCCATCTGCTGTCTTTTATTATTTTTCGGGTTTTGGTAAAATTTTGAATTTCATGTGTTCTATAAAATATTTTCTCAACCTTTAAAATGAAAAGATGTTTGATTTTTAATTTCAGATCAATGCAGGTAAAATTGATATATTTTTTAATTGAAGTATAGTTGATTAACAATATTGTATTAGTTTCAGGTGTACAGCAAAGTGCTTTAGTTACATATTTTTTCAGATTATTTTCCATTATAGGTTATTAACAAGATATTGAATAAAGTCAGTATTTTAATGGAAGTTGATTTAGAGTAGTTTCTTTTTCTATTTCTAGACATCTTCCTAATAGAGAATAAATTGGCTTGTCTAGAAATACTAAACAGAAGTTTAATTACATTTTCTTGGGGCTTCCCTGGTGGCGCAGTGGCACGGGTTCGAGCCCTGGTCCGGGAAGATCCCACGTGCCGCAGAGCAACTAAGCCCGTGAGCCACAACTACTGAGCCTGTGCTCTAGACCCCACAAGCCACGACTACTGAGCCCGCGTGCCACAACTACTGAAACCTACACGCCTAGAGCCCGTGCTCCGCAACAAGAGAAGCCACCACAATGAGAAGCCCGTGCACCACAATGAAGAGTAGCCCCCGCTCACCACAACTAGAGGGAGCCTGCGTGCAGCAGTGAAGACCCAATGCAGCCGAAAATAAAAATAAATAAATAAATAAAAAAGAAGTTTAATTACATTTTCTAGTTTGATGAAAGTCAGTTGCTCCCTGAGTTCACTTCGGCTATACTTGTTTTGCATATTTTCTTCAACTTTAAGAAGAAAGAAATTTATAAATTACAAGTAAAGAACCTACAAGCTACCAAGATGATACATATGCCTAATGTTATAGTTGAAGTTTTTTCCATCTTTAAATAGCCTTGGTATATATGTTGGTTTCAGAGTTATACTTTACATTTTAGTCATCCGAAGAAAAGGAAACGTGTTTTCTTTTTTAATTTGCTCTGTACCAAACCATTATGAACTTAACTGGTTTAGATAATATCTATTCTATCTTTGTTTTTTCTGGTTGAACATTGTAGTGTTCACCTGACCTAAGGGCTAGACCCTAATCAGTTACAGAAGGAAAATAAGACAGTAAACGTTTACTTGGTCTCTTTTTTTTTTTTCATCCACGTTGATCGGTTGAAATTTATAACACTAGCATTTAGTTCTGTCTTTACTATCAACTTGAATGTATAGATAATATTTCACTCTGAAAAACCTGAATTGTATTCTCTTGTATTCAAAGAAATGGAAACTTTTCTCAACTTTTCATCTGGTGAAAATTAGGCTAGAACTGTTTATTCAGCATATTTTGGACCTTATATATTGCTTAATGGAAAATTTTTCACAGTTTTTTTTCCTTTTTGTGAATAGTTTTCCTTGGATCTTTCCGTTATGATGACATGAGGGAGTAGAAGTATGCCCCCTAAGTGTTTTTGAGCAAATGGTTAAGATTTATTGTAATGGAAATGAACAAGTATTTTTAACTTTTTGGAGTTTTCTACATTACTACACTTTTTTCTCAGGAAAATTCAATAGCCCGATGTAGTATTTATTAGCTTATCCAGCTCATTAGGCTGTTCAAGGTTTTTTTTTTATTATTACATGAAAAGTGTGCAGAAAGGTCATTCAGCTTTATGAATGATGAAGTGCCATTACACAGAAGTCCAGTAAAGCCTAGCACGTGGCAGTTAAGATTCATGGAATCTACAAATTGCCTTAACAGATCAGACCTGTAATCAGAATAGTCCAGTACTCTCTTGCCAGTTATAGACCAATGGTCATTTAGTGTAATAGTCATCTAGTGTCTCCCCTCATTTGCCTCTCCTAACCCCAAATATATATTTAATAATTCTTAATGGAATGGAAGCTTTTCAGAATATCTGTAACAAGGGTTTTTAACCTGGGGTCCTTTGGGTAGCCATGGATGGATGAGCCTTTAGGGGAATCAGGAACCTTATAAAATGACATGAAAATTTTGTGTTCACCTTTGTATTACATGTGTGTGCTTGAGGAGTGGATCCATAGCTTTCGTCAGATTCTTAGGGATCCAGGACCTAGCAAAATCCTAACTGATGAGAGACTTGGCCAAGAACTGAGGATCCACATATACTTCGTTTCATCTCCTTTAAATTTAATATCAAATTTATTGTGACCCTTGAACAGTCTTCTCATATGCTTTTAAATAATATTCAGTCTACCTATCTTCATTACATTAAGTGTTCTGAGCTGTCATCACTCGTTATTAAATAATGGGGCTTGAATGTTTCGTTTTAAATTCGGAGGAGGATTTTGGGGCTCAGATTCTTTTCTGTTGGGTTTTTATCATTTTAACTTAGTAAGGCCTTGGCATAATCACTCTCACATTTATACAATGTAAAAATTACTTAACCATGAAAATATGCAGTGGGATTGAGTTCCCCAGCACATGTGCATACTTTGAAATTTAAACCAAAAGTACAGTTTTGATAATTTGCCTACTGCAGTTACATGTTGTAACTCTTTGAGGTTGTATGGTTTATTTCAGGTTGGCATGATTTTGCAACATTCTGCAAATCATGTTTAGCTTATAATAGTATCCAAACACTTAAAAGAAAATTAGTGTAAATGTTTTGCCATTTTTGCTCAGTTAATTTGAATCTGGTAGGAAATATTGTGATAATTTAACATTGTCCCAGTTTTTAGTCAAGATCTGAAGTAACATATTTAACTCGTAACTGGAGAATTAAGATGTTTGTTTTAAAACTAAGAATATTTTTTAATTAAATGAAGTACACAGTTAAAATTATTAAATATAAGATAGAAGTATTTTCTTCTAATTCTTTTTTTGTGCAATAAGATTGTACTGAAGAAACCCATTTTAAAATTTTATCTCAGGATCTAAAATTTATATAGTTACTATAGAATGTTTAAGAATTTGGAAAGGAATATAGTAGGATATTTAAATTAATTTAGCAGTATTCGTTTTGTTAGTGAATTTTATCTTTTTTATTTTTTTTTAAGTTTTTCTTTTTTCTTTTTTTTTTTGCTGTGTTGGGTCTTCGTTGTGCGCAGGCTTTCTCTAGTAGCAGCGAGCAGGGGCTACTCTTCGTTGCCGTGTGCGGGCTTCTCATTGTGGTGGCTTCTCTTGTGGAGGAGCACGGGCTCTAGGTGTGTGGGCTTCAGTAGTTGTGGCTCGCAGGCTCTAGAGCGCAGGCTCAGTAGTTGTGGCGCATGGGCTTACTTGCTCCGTGGCATGTGGGATCTTCCCGGACGAGGGCTCGAACCCTTGTCCCCTGCATTAGCAGGCAGATTCTCAACCACTGCACCACCAGGGAAGCCCTGTTAGTGAATTTTAAAACTTAATAAATTGCTATTAATGTTGCTTAGTAAACAGTAAAAGGATGGGAGGGGGTTTTGTTGGTTTGTTTTTGTTTTTTTGGGGTTTTTTTGATGGTGGTGGTTGTTTTTAATTTCTTGAAGACCTGCATGATTTCAAACCAGGACAGGAGGGTACTTTGTTTCATTTTAATGCATTCCTCCCTAATATTTTCTCTGCAGGATAACTTCAAACTAATGTGTACTAATGCTATGATTTACAACAAACCAGAGACCATTTATTATAAAGCTGCAAAGAAGCTATTGCACTCAGGGATGAAAATTCTTAGCCAGGTAAAGGAAATTCTTTGTCATAATAATAATTATTATAAAAATCTATATCCCTTTGTTTTTTGCTTATAGTGATACAGATCCAGTACAGTACTGGTTTTATTTTATAGGCAGATGATATTAAAAGTAGGAAATATTAAATGAAAAAAAAATTTTAACATAGAAAATTAAAGCAGGAAGATTCTCATTTGGAATTGATACAAATAAATATTGGCAGTCACTTGTAATTATTTACTTAGAGGCTGTTGAGTTGGTATTCACCAGATAGACTTATGTTGGCTGTGAAACAAACATCAACATGAATTCCAGGACAGGATAGATTACATGAATTATGAGACCTTTTAGAAGGAAAGCTCTCTATTTCCCTTTGTGGGGATGGAATCTAATGTTCTGGTGAAGCACAGGAACTCCTTCGAGTAGAAAGAAACAAAATACACAAATGAACGATAATTGGAATTGTCTCAAAGCCACCTCCCCACAGGAGCAGACTTTCCTTTGAAGGATAAGAACTGGTGCACATAGTAAGGCATTTGACATGGGAGAAACGTGTGCAGAGACACACATCATCATCATCATCAAGCTTCATGAGGGAGCTTAAACTGATAACTTATTCAAAACAGAGATACTGTAGATAGTGGCAGAAAGTGACGGGAGTCTCATCTCGGAGCGATGGCTGATGAATGACCTTGAAGGGCAAGTTGAGGTGATCATGTGCATCTGCTGGGAGAAGAGGAGAGCTCACAAGATAAATCACGTCTTTTGAGGTTTTACAACTCTGCATAGGACGGAAAATTAACTGAGACAAACCTGGCACCTTGTCGCAGCGGGAAGTCAGAAGACTGAGTTCTAGTTTTAGCTCTTTTCCACTAACTTGTGAACCTTGGCCCACCCTGGGCCCATTAACCACCCTGGGCCTCAGTGTTCTCATCTGTAGAGAAGAAGGTTTAATCTGAGATCTCAAAGATAATTGCTAGCGTTAATTTGCTGATTTTAGAAAGAGCTAGAGTAAGGAGGAGATCAAGAAGAACAGGATGTGAGAGGGATTTTGCAAAGAAGAAATGAGTGGGTATGAGGAGAAAGAAATCAGAATCAAGGGCTCGGGTTCAAATTCAAGGGAGTTAGAGGATAGTAGAAATGAGTCATGTGTAGATGCACATGATTTTCCAATTTTTATGGTGATCATTTGTATCAGTTTTACATTTAAAGAATTGCCTTGGTGTGCAGATGTCTTAGTGTCTGTGTGCTTGGCTCTGAAAGATTCTTGTATCCACTTAACTGAGGAAAGAAAAACATTTGGATTGATGATCATTCTTGCACTCCTAATATTTAGACAACATCAATTCCCACCCTTTCCTAGAGACTTGGGAAACTGTAATGTAAGCTAGTTACCCATCTTTGGCAAAATATGCAGAGGAAAGGGGAATATAAAATGTTTATCCCATTCTTTGCAGAAAAACTCAGAATCCAGAACCAAGCCATATTCCAGTTTTAAAAACCTGCAAATACTTGCTATTTTTGTATTTGAAGTAAAAGTGCACCCAACAAATGCAATGTTTTGTCACTCCAAAATATGTACATTGAATTTTTAGGGTAAAGTTTAATTCGCAAACATAACATATCCAAGTAAAATTTTCAACTTTGATCTACCACTGTTTTCTCATCTTTAAATAATGTAGTTAATATAACATGTAAACGACTCCAGTATCTCTTGTATTTTATTGGGGATGGGATGGCTGGAAGCACAGAAAAAAAACCTTTCTTTTCCACTTTCCCTTTTCTCTCTCTGTTGTCTTCCCTCTTTTCAGATCTCTTCCTGTTGAGGAGCCCTACGCATCCTGTGTTATAGCTTCCTGTTGACTGTTCTCTCCACCCTAGATGGGAGAGACCCTTACAGTAGTGATTTTTAAATGTTTAAATTTAGACCTTCTGAATTAACTCTTTTAATAGCATATCTCCCAAGAGAGCCCAGTACACCCTTCCGTGAATGGTGTCTTTTCAAAGATAACTGTTTTTGAATTCAGTGTAAAGATTGTAGAGCAGTCATTCATCATTTTTTCAGTTACACACAAGTAGTGACTATTAGTAGATGTGTTATTTTTATAAAAAGTAGACATATGCAGAATAATTCTTTTGATCTTCCAAATAAATACTAAATGCTGCATTATAGTATAAACAGTACTATTCATAGCATAGTGGCTTTGGATCAGACTAATCAAGGTTCAGGTCCTGGCTGTGTTATTGAGACTCTGTATGATCTTAGGTAGGCCATGTAACCTTTCTCAGCCTTTTTCCCATCATGTAAAATGGCATAACAGTAGTACTTAACCTTATAAAATTATACCTGCTGTGTGAGTGAGCACTCAGTAGGTGTTAGCTGTTATCAATGGCAAAGAATCAAACCCTTTAGTCATTTGTAAAATTGAGAATTAATAAACAGTATGCTGATTTGAAGACATTTTAGTTACCAAAAAAGAAAGACATTGCTTTCAAATTAAAATTAATTAAACTCAATTTTTTCCCATGACTTGTGTTGAAATTTAGAAAATTTCTCTAATTGAATTATTTTAATTTTATGCATATTATGTTTTTCTAAAAATCTGAAAATGTTCTTAAATGTAGGTTCTGATTTATAAAACTCTAGAATGGAAATTAAAAGGTTACTGAGAACTTTGTGATCTAAGCCCATTCATTTAACCAGCATTTATTGAGTGCCTAATATGTGCCAACCTCCATTTCAGGTGCTAGAAATAGATGAGTAAGAAATGGCTTAAGTGACATGCACAGGGGGAAACACAAATGGCCAGTAAATGCACACAGAAAGAATCACACACTAATATTTTTTAAGTGTGTATTAAAACCTGTTTTTAAAAATCAAATTAGTAATTTTTTTTTAATAGTACTAATCAGTTTGCCAGGGATTCAGAGAAAATTTCAAACACTGGTGAAACTTTCAAATACTATTAATTGTTACAGTTTTTCTAGAAAGCAGTTTGGTAGTAGACATCAGAAGCCTTAAAAATACTCATTCTCTTTGACCTAGTATTTTTACTCCTAGGATTTATTCTAAAGAGATAGAGATTCCTGGAGACTTTTATTTATAATAGCAGAAACTTGGAAATAAGCTAAATGTCCAGTAAGGGTCGTTAATTAAACCATGAGATGTACATGGGATGAAATACTATACAGTTGTGAAGAATATTTTAAAGAATATTTAATGATACAGAGGGGAGATACTTGCAATTTATTAACTGAAAAAAAACTTTGCTGTTACAAAATGTTTATTATAATTCCAATTTGTTAATATGTGTAATGCTTAGAAAAATACTAGAATGTTAAACCTGTTAACACTTTTCCTCTCTGGATAATAAATTAACAAGGTATTTATTTTCTTCTCTACCCATATCTTTGTCTGCCATAAAATATATTGCTTAAATAGTTTTAAGATTATTTTAAAATTATAGTCCAGTAAAAATAGCAGGGTCCATTTCTTGAGGCTCTCAGTCTGTACTGCTAATACAGCAGAGTATGATGAGGAAAGTCCCCATCGTGAGAGACAAGAGGCCTGGTCTTAGTCACTGGTTCTGTGACTTTAGGTGAGTCATTTAGCATTTCTGGGCTACACTGTTCTTATTTGAATGACCTCTGGTCCTTTCCAGTTCTAGTTTCTATTATTCCACAGAAGTCTACCCTGCTGTTGCTGTGCAGCCCTGAAGAGACTGCAGTCCATATTTTATCCAGTGACAACACTCAGAACTAAAAGGCAGAATAGTCACTGGGAACAAATCTGCCTCTTTAACATTTGTCCAGAAACCTCAAGTCCTTAACCACCATGAAAATTTCACAGCATATCAATGCAGTGGAAAATTCAGCACGTTTCACAAAACAGAAACAATACTTCTTTGGTTAGAACATTATGCACTCTGAAAAAGAAACTATGCTAGCAGCCTTTTTATTCTCCTTGAGGCATGTTTTCACACAGAGAAAAATGCCAGAATCATCATTGATCATCCCAGGATACCAGAATGTAAGGGATCTTTACATGTTCACATGCTCTAGGTTTTAAATACCTGATAATTCTTAAATGTCAGAAGATAAAACCATTCTGTTAAATATAAAACTTTAACATCCTATTAAACTAAATTTTACTTTTTAAATTTAGTACTGCAAAGAATACTTAGTATTTATTCACACTTTCTCTTCTGTGAACTTTTTGATGATGCAACAGAGTTATAAAGCATTCTCTTACATTGGAAATTATCTGCATTGAAGGAATAGACTTTATTGTCCTGGTTCCTAAATATTCTACTCTGTTGGTATGATCACATTTAATTTTTTTTCTTCCCTAGTTAATAGGGTAAGTGCAAACTCTTGTGGGGGAAAAATGCATTACTTTCAAAATGAATGACAAACATTCAATAAGAATATCCTTGAATATTTTTAGGAGAGAATTCAGAGCCTGAAGCAGAGCATAGACTTCATGGCAGACTTGCAAAAAAGTCGAAAGCAGAAAGATAGAACAGACACCTCGCAGAGTGGGGAGGACAGCGGCTGCTGGCCAAGAGAGAGGGAAGACTCTGGAGACACTGAGGCACAAGGCTTCAAGAGTCCCAATAAGGAAAATAAAAAGTAAAGAATCTTTGCAATATTAAGGTTAAGCTGTCTTTTTCACACCAGTATCGGGAGAAAATACTGATTGGGGGGCCTGCCTTGGGTCCATGGTTGGTTGGGTTTTGTCCTGAAAGTCCATTTTGATGATTTGATAACCCCTCTTCTCATACAAAGTATTATATGGAATTGTCCAAACACAGTTCAGAAAATAGTTCTGAATGTCTATTCTGTATGAAAGTAGTTTTAAAACCAGTAAATTACCTTTAGGGACTCATATTGTCTGTGAGTTTATTTTAATAGAACTATTTGTTTAAGAAAAAAGTGTGTATTCATTATTTCATTCCACAAAGGAGTTGAGACCGTACTTAATTAAGCCTAAGCACAGTTAAAGCTACCTTCTAAACAGATGGCTGTCACTGAGACGTGTGCATGTTTTCCACTCAGTGTCAACTGGTAGGAGCAGTAATGAGCCACTGGTCCTACCGGGCAGCAGCTGGCATGGCCAGACGCAGTCGTGTATATCCCGCTCACACCACTGCCTACTCTGATGCCCAGCACCTCACTGTCAACTCTGGGAGAAGGGTTTAGCAGTGTGGGATTTCTGCTGTCATAATGCAAAGAAAGTAAACTTGTGACAAGTTTTTGTTATATTTCTAAGATTTATACATTTTAAATGTACGTTTATTTTAAATTTTAATTTTAAAAATTGGACTTAATAAAACAAATTGTGCGCCCCTCCCCTTTTAAAACATATTTGAGGTGGAGTTTCATTTTTGTGAATCTTCTAAGAAAAAAGTTTAAAGCAAGTAACACTGGACACAAAAAGGGAGGGAACTAACCAACCTACTTGGTTTGCCTTACTGTTGGTGTGTTATTAGGGCCCCTTACCAGGTCATTAAGGAACAAAGTTTTAATTGGTGTCAGTAGTGCGAATTTCTCCGCTTTAGTTGTATTCATATTTGGAATTACATTTTAATGTTTTCATCTTATCTTTTTTTTTTTACTTAGTACTAATGTGTGTTTTCAGGAAAGACAAAGATGTACTTGAAGATAAATTTAAAAGCAATAATTTAGAAAGAGAGCAGGAGCAGATTGACCGCATTGTTAAGGAATCTGGAGGAAAGCTGACCAGGCGGCTTGTAAATAGTCAGGTGATCAAGCTTTTCCTTTCTTTTCATTACCTACTGATTCAGGTGGTCTGAAACTTTCAGTTTTTAAGTTGCTTGTGTACTTTTAATCCATATCTGCCATAGAGCTCTGAAGGAGAACACTCACAAAAAGAAAACGTAATAATATACTTGGTTTGTAAAGTACATAGTATTATCCTCTGTCACTGGATAGAGGGATTTGGGTTTGTTTGTTTTTTTAAGTGATGTTAATGTGTTCTAAAGTTGGAAAATGAACCACAGACTTAAGGCTTACAAAGAAAACATTTATGTACTGGTCTTTTCAAGTCATATTGTATAGCACGTTGGTTCTAAAACCAAATGAATTAATACATGACTTTGGGCAAGTCACTCCCCTTCCCTGGCCTTCGGTATCCTTTTTTAATAGAGTGAACAGAACTCGGTGACCTTAAGGACCCACACAGCTCTTCAAAATTCTGAGATTTCTCTTACCTTCATTTCTTTAACCCATCAACACCTGTGTGCATGGAGACAGGTGTGAAAGTTGATATCTGAGTATAATGATGATCGCTACCTGTAATATTAGTTTGACTAAACTAAGGTAAGGTTTTCTGATGAGCAGCATATGTACATATGGTATATAAAACTGTTCATGCCATTTGAATACTTTGGGTCATTGCAGTGTGAATTTGAAAGGAGAAAACCAGATGGAACAACAACACTGGGACTTCTCCATCCTGTGGATCCTGTTGTAGGAGGTAAGTTCACAGAATTAGACTGTGCATGAACTTGATGCTAATTTGGCAAAGAGCAGTAACCTGGGTTAACATTTTAAAGCAACAAGTCTGAATATTGATAAACCTAACTGTATTATCATCCGTAAAGAACTTGGCTAGGCATCGTGTACTTCATGGTAACAGCTAGCCTAACTTTATTTCATCCCAAATAAGTACTACAGATCAAGTTTTCTTTAAAATATAAAGTGCCTGGAATATCATACCCACCATTAGCAAAGCCAAAATATTAGGCAGTCATTTCTAGCCCTGGTTTTAAGAGACTCTGGTATAAAGGCTCAGTTATTTCTTGAAGTATCTCAAAACCCTCAGACTATGGCATAATAAATTTAACTTGACTTTTTAATTTCAGGGAATAAAATGAATACATATGCCGTGTAGTACCTTAATGGGAATGGAATAATATATAGTTAATGACATATCTTTCAGTGTGGTTGATAGAAAGTTTATAAAGGTTGGGAATCACTTTTAGAAACTCAAGTCATACTTACATTTTCTCAAATGATATTTTAATGGAGATAGTATAGGGAATATTTTAAACCTTGGTGTAAGAATGGGAAATTTATGTCATTCATCTGAGGGGGGAAAATCATGTGATAAGCATGAGAATATTTTATAAATATCTGTTATCCTACTGCCATTAGGAGAGAGTTAATTGGAGATACAAAAATGAATAATGACAAAATTCCTGCACTTCAGGAAATAGTCTCCATTATTTATTGTTTGCTATGAGCAAGACACTGTCTTAGGAGCTTGAGATGGAGCTAGGTGTAAAAAGGGAGCAAAACATGAAGAGACAAGTCCCTCTTACGTTCTGTGGAGTGGGGAAAGGAGGACCCAAACAAAAAGAATCATGTAAAGAGATGGCAACTTGTCCACCATGAATCAGTACATCAGAGGAACAGAGCAGCAGAGTAGTAACAGGATATACCTATCTAGTGTCTGGGGGTCAGAGAGGTTGATCCCAAAATGGTGAGTAAGGGATTGGGGAATAACAGGTAAAAAAAACACCTTGAAGCAGAGAAGAGCTTGATGCATTTGATGCAAGCCTGTCAATGTTCTCTTTGAGCATTGCATTCCACTCTTGAAATGCTGAAGGAGAACATTAATAGCCTCCTTTACTTAGAAGAAAAGGAACTGGTGCTATGTTTTCAAAACAAAACTCATTTTTTACTTTTATATGAACTTTTCATAAGAATGTTTTAGGGTCTTGGGTCAAAGAAAATGCCACAGGGAGAAAAATAAAAAGAAAATGCCACAGGATTGAGAGCATTGCTCTCTCTAGTATAGCCGTGATGAAAATTTGGTGATGCAACTAAGTTGATTTAGGTCACACCCTAAGATCTGCCCCTTTCTTTGTACTTGGGGTCTGGTCTCTGCTCTTGGTCTGGTTTTCTGGATTTCCTGCTTCTGTAGGCGTTATCAAATGTGGCCAACGCTGACTTGACTCCTCACACACACAGCAGCTCCCCCAGGAGGCCAGTTTACTGGTTTAAGGTAGAAGATGCCCCTGTCTCAGCTGCATCCTCCTGGTTGGAGGCACTAGTACCAATTGGGACACCAAATTCCAGACTGCTTACCAAGGAAAGAAGATCTGATTTAGGTGTTTGAAGTTTCTCACAAGTGCTTTTATTTTATCACACTGATCACATGTGGCAGTAGACTCTATTCCGGGGTGGTCATGCTACAAAAATCATCTCATCTCTTCTTCAAGAGAAAATGTCCTTTCTGTTGGATTTTGTTAGAGACCACGTTTTGTCCTGATACCATCCTTCTCAGTTCTTATGCTTGTATCACAGATTTTTAGCATCATTACAGGGGTTTGTTCCTGGTTTACAGACATCACATCTTTGAAGGCTATTCTTCCCTGCAGTGCAAGTCTTCCTCAGACTAATTCAGATTAACTTATCCTGAATATATTATGAGTTCTTGTCTTTAATCATGTATTTTCCCTTAGTCTTTTACTTGACCTTTTCTACTGGTTTACTTCCATCGTCTTAACGTTAAAAGATCCGACCTTCAGGACTTCCCTGGCTGTCCAGTGGTTAAGACTCCACGCTCCCAATGCAGGGGGCGCAGGTTTGATCCCTGGTGGGGGAACTAAGATCCCACATGCTGCGGGGTACGGCCAAAAGAAAAACTAAAAATTAAAAAAAAAAAGTCCATGTTTAAAAAACTTTAAACATGTTTTTTAAAGTGAAGTGCAACACGATTATAAAGAATTCCAGGCTGCAGTAGAGTATAATGAAAAGGACCAGATTTTGGTCCCACGTACATTCCTTCCTTTCTAAGCTCAGATTTTCTTATGTTAAAAATGGGTAGAGCAAGGGCTGCCCAGAGTCACGTGGATGGCATGCAGCAGTGTGCGCACAGACGCTGAGCGAGAGCACCATCTGGACCACTGCCACCTGAGCTGCCGCCACCGTGCTCACTCTTATGTTTTAGAACCAGGCTACTGCCCTGTGAGACTGGGAATGACAGCTGGAAGACTTCAGTCTGGAGTGAATACTTTGCAGGGGTTCAAAGAAGATAAAAGGAACAAGGTAACTCCAGGTAAGGCTCCCATGTGGTCGTCAAGTTTTTTCTTCTCTCTTTCTCAAGGAGCTGAGGAAAAGAAGCACTCTCTTTATGGTATTTTTGCAACATTAATTAGCTATTTTATTAAGAAGAAACTGAAAAATCAGTTTTTTTTTTTTCTAAATTTATTTATTTTTGGCTGCGTTGGGTCTTTGTTGCTGTGCGTGGGCTTTCTCTAGTTATGGCGAGCGGGGGCTACTCTTCGTTGTGGTGCGCGGGCTTCTCATTGCGGTGGCTTCTCTTGTTGCGGAGCACGGGCTCTAGGCGCGCGGGCTTCAGTAGTTGTGGCATGTGGGCTCAGTAGTTGTGGCTTGCGGGCTCTAGAGCACAGGCTCAGTAGTTCTGGCGCACAGGCTTAGTTGCTCCGCAGCATGTGAGATCTTCCTGGACCAGGGCTCAAACCCATGTCCCCTGCATTGGCAGGTGGATTCTTAACTACTGTGCCACCAGGGAAGCCCCTGAAAAATCAGTATTAGTATGCAAAATGAGCTTTGTTATTTCTTTTTTTTCCTCGCCCCTTTGCGGGCAAAGATTCACCTGAGTTGTGACTTCCCAGATATGTTTTGGAGAAAATGTTTACCCTAGATTTGTATGCCAGTCAATGAAGTAGCAAAGTTAGAAGGGAATAATCTTTAATAAACAAAAAAATAGATTGACATACAAGTTAAAGAATGGTATTGTGGTTTTGTGTGTGTGTGTTTTTATCAACAGTGTTATACTTGAATTATGGACCCTACAGTTCTTATGCACCACATTATGACTCCACATTTGCAAATATCAGCAAGGACGATTCTGATCTAATCTATTCAACCTATGGGGAAGACTCTGACCTCTCGAGTGATTTCAGGTGAGTCACCAGTTCATCAGTATTCTGAGTGCTACATTGTCCTAAAATATTGATATACATAAGTTATCTATTGATAGACTTACAGAGTTATTCAAATGGTAGAAAATGTGTTCAGTAATTTTTTTAACTGACAATAATCAAATAGACCCTTAGTTATCATCGCTCTTTAATAGAGACTATATATTTTAAAGAAAGAACGTATCTCCCTAATATTTTCTGATGTTGGCATCTGTAGTATTTTAATTCTTATAAAAATATCTTTTTAAAGATGCTATGTACCTCCACTTAACTAAAATTCAGGAGCTTGTTGCTTCAAAATGTTGACATGCCACCTGCTTTACTGTAACAGTTTTGTGTGTCAGTGAGTTGTTCCAAATTTGATCAGTTTGAGAAGCCACAACCCATTTTCCCCAAGATAAGAGGTAGGACATGATTCGATTCCTAAGGCAACCCACATCCAAGCCTGTTTGACCCATCACTTACCAGTAGACCATTGCAGTTACACTCAACTATCCCTTATTAAATGTTTCTGTTGGAAGATAACTTTGTGTTCTTATTTAGGATGTTGGGTACTTTGCATCCCATCAACATAATGAAATGTCCTGATTTACTGGGATTCTGGCTTGGGGTGGGGCACTGAGCTTGGGTTATTCCTCCTTGACACTGGCACTTTGTTAACTTTCGTTATATGTAAGAATTTAACCCAATAGATTAACCAGTCTCCTGGTGTTCTGACAAAGGGGGGATTGTTCACTTTTATACATGTATGGTGGTAGTGGTGGCAGTGTTTTTATAAGGCAGGGGTCCTTAGTCAGTGACTGTGGTTTAAGAGCAAGCCATTTGTATATCCTTTAGACCTCTTCTCACCAGCTTGAATAAATTCTTTCAGGATTATTCATCCATGCATTCCACATACAGGCATTGCAGGTGCCTTGTTTTCCAGGCAGTCGTCTAGATACTGGGGATTCCCCTGGGAAACAATGCTGACAAAGACCCATGCCCTCCTGTCAGGTGGTAACAGGTGTTTTGAAGAAAAGTAAAGAAGTAAAGGAAGATAGAGAGTACTAGGATTGGGAGAGGGGTGCTGTTTTAAATAGGGTAGTCAAGGAAGGCTTTGCTAAGTGAACATTGGGCAAAACTGAAGGCAGTAAAGAAGGAAACGTTGCTGCCATCTGAAAGAAGAACATTCCAGCCAGTGGAATAGCTGTGCGAAGGCCCTGAGGTGGGAACCTGCCTGACACATTTAAAGACCAAGAAGAGCAGTAAGGGCCAGGAAGAGTAGGGGAAACAACTGGTGGGAGTAGATCTTTATAAGGACTTGGCGTTTTATTCTAAGTGAGGTGGGAAAATATTGGTGGCTTTTGAGCAGAGTAGTGACCAAGTCTGGCTTATAATTTTAAAAGGATCACTATGGCTGCTCTGTGGAAAACAGATTGCAGGGGGGCAAGGGAAGAAACAGAGGAACTGCTGTCATAATCCACGTGAGACCTGGACCGTGGGAGTGGTGGCTGAGGTGCTGAGAGGGGATCAGTAGTCAGCCAGTAGGATTTCTTGACTCACTGAAGTGGGGTGTGAGGGAGCAAAGTCAAGGAGGACTCCAGGGTTTCAGACCAAGCCTAAAAGGATGACATTGCTGTTTACTGAGAAGGGGAAGATTTTAGAAGGACTACTTCGGGAGGAAGATCCAGCAACTCAATTTTGGACATTTTGAGCCTATTAGACCTCCAAATGGAGCTGTCCAAAGAGTGTGGTCCAAACTGGAGGTGTGACTTTTAGAGTCTTTTAGTATCTGTGAGAGTCCTGAGCTGAGTACGATCACCTTAGGGAAGAGGCAAGGAATGCCACAGACTGAGCCCTGATCCCCTCCATCACTGAGGTCTTGTTCTTCTTTGAAGTTTCCCCAGGAGCATTTCCTTTTCATCGTGTTCTTGGTATTGTTTAATTCTCTTGTGATGATAACTTGATCACTGGTAAATATGTAAATACAGTGTTGTGTCTAGATGGAAAGTTTCACATCATGGGGTATAAATTAAAGGCATCTAACGAAATAGTTGGCTGTGATAGGAAGATTACGCCAGTGGAGATGATTTGTATGAAAATGACTTTCCCAACACACTCTCTTTCAGCATCCATGAGTTTTTGGCCACATGCCAAGATTATCCATATGTTATGGCAGATAGTTTACTGGATGTTTTAACAAAAGGAGGACATTCTAGAACCCTGCAGGAGGCGGAGATGGTAAGAATGCTGCTAAAGAAACAGTGAGTTATCATTGGCCCTCAGGTGTTAGTCATCAGTGTTATGAAACCATGGGATTAACCAGTGTGACAGCTGAACTCCATTGCACTGAAAAGACAGCCCAGCCCGGGTGGAGGCCATGGGTGGAGGACAATGAACGGAAACGAGTAACTCGGCTACCAGGATCTGTGAGGGCCAGTGATTGTCATTATCTCCTCATCTTGGAAATGTAGGAATCAAAATGGGGGTTATAACTCAGAAGTCAGCTCGTGTTATGTACCCTAACAAAAAAAGGAAGTCTTGCTCACTGGTTTGACATTAAGTTGACTAAAATGATAGGGAATGTCCTTTTCCTTATTACGTAGTAATAATATAGTGGTGGAGCCTCAAGTAAAAAAGTAAAAAGCTTCCTCATTGCTGTATTTTATTAACACTTGTAAACTAGCTCCAGTTCAGTTGGACATAGTTCATAATCTGGGATAATTCAGAGACTTGGCTCAAAGATTAAAACCAGAAAGTGTTCCTTCAGTGTAGAGGAGAGTTGGTCTCCAGAATGTCCTTGTCACCATAGTTAGAGGAACCCTGTATCTCCTGGGGGTCATAACTCTTCCTGGTGGCTGTGACTGTAGTTGCCTTGTCCTCTGCCCTCGCTGTACCTGTGGCTGCTGGTCCTTGGGTGACCTGTCAGCAAAGCTGAGTCAGCGCCTGAAGTTCAGTGAGAATTGCTGTAGAGTCTTATATCTTAGCACATAAACTGCTTTCTTCACATAACCTAAAAAACATTCAGCTTTACATCAATTCAAAAATATTTTTACTATACCCTTCCCAGCAATTAACCTGAATTAATTAAAAGTCTTGAACTAAAATTGCATATCTTTCATTTTGTTGATATGGCAATATATTTCAAATTTAAAGTTCCTTTGCCCTTTGATCCAGCAGTTCCTCTTAGAATTTATACTAGAAAATTAAGATAGAGGTTACATATAAGCAATACAGTGTTTATAATTTTTTAAAATTGGGAATCAGCTAAATAAATCACAGTATAACCTTTCAAGAAAAGATAACAGGGCTTCCCTGGTGGCACAGTGGTTGAGAGTCTGCCTGCCAGTGCAGGGGACACAGATTCGAGCCCTGGTCTGGGAAGATCCCACATGCCGCGGAGCAACTAGGCCCGTGAGCCGCAATTGCTGAGCCTGCGCGTCTGGAGCCTGTGCTCCGCAATAAGAGAGGCCACGATAATGAGAGGCCCGCACACCACGATGAAGAGTGGCCCCCACTTGCCGCAACTAGAGAAAGCCCTCGCACAGAAACGAAGACCCAACACAGCCATAAATAAATAAATAAATAAATAATAAATAAACCCAAAAAGTTTAAAAAAAAAAAAAAATGAGATACAATTAAAAAAAAAAAAGATAACAGATCATGATTGATTTTTGTGCATGATACATGTATTGTTTATATACACAGTATCTCTGAAGACTAGGATTATGGGAAGTTTTCACATTCTCTATAGCATTTGAATATTTTACATTCTCTGCTGTCTGCAAGTATTGCCTCTTTTCATGCAGAATACACCCTGGAGTACTCCTATCTTCTCTTTGTCAGAGATTTCAACCACCTATTGCTAAAAATAAGACTCCATTTATTTAGGTCCTTGTATGCTATTACCAAGTACCTTCTTAAACATGTGTGTTGCTTCTTGATTGGTCATAGAACTATCAGTCTTGAAGTCACCAGTAATATGTACTCTGGACTCACAAAATACTCTCAAAATGCTAATAATTATATCTAATTCATTTTTGGTTTAAAAAATTATATTTTGATAATCCATATTCTTATTCCTTTTATCTTGCCGTGAAACTCTTGATGTTTTTCTATTTTCCTTGATATTAGCCTTTTTATATATCTTTTAATAAAGTGTTTCTCTTTATCCTTACAGTCATCTCCTGAAGATGAAGGCCAAACTAGGACACTTGACACAGCAAAAGAAATGGAGGTGATTATATTTTTTACTCTTTATAAGAAATATTTAAATGGCGAATAAGCTAAAAAGCCTAAATGATAAAGCTTTTATTTTAAAAGAAAAATATTTATTGAGTGTCTCCTGAGATCAAAGAACTTTCTTTGCCTGTGGGGAATGTAGTAGCAGCGAGTGCAGTAGATAAGCACACACGTAAACAAGGGAGCCAAAGCCAATTACCGTACAGAGTAAATGTACATGTTGTGGGAACGCAGGTTGGGGAAACCAGCTGCTTTGGACAGCTGAGGAGATCCTCACAGAGGGACTTCCGGATGAACTGGGCCTAGAAGGATGAACAGGGTTCCCCCAGCACAGGCCCAGGTTTGTGAAGTGGGTAGAACTTCATGTGTAATGACCTGAATAGATCTGAGCAGGCAAGGCACATGTGCAGAGCACCCAGAAAGTGAGTGACCACAGGGTACCTGGAGAGAGGAGGAAAGGTATTGAGGACCAAATGATGAGTCATATATGCAGTGCTTAAGAAGTTGAGATTTTATTTTAGAAGTTAGACTGCTGTGATCAAATGTGGAGGTGAGAGAGGGGCTGGAGGGAGGGGACCAGTGAAAAGCTATAGGACTTATGCTAGTTAATTTTTTGCTTAGATAACAATACTGTGGAAGAGAGTGAAGATGTACAATAAAGAGAAATACAGTAGAAATAAAATTGACAGGACCTGCACAAGGTAGATATTAGTATTGTTAGCTCATATTGGACATACAGGAAAAGGAGCACAGCTTTGGCAGGGAAAGAAATTTCACTCGGTTTCAGGGCTGGTGAGTGTGATTTGAGACATCAGTGGAGGTGTGGATCTGGAAGTCATTGGTGTCAAGGTAGAATTATTGTAGGTATTAAGTGACTGAGATTGTCCAGGCAGGACACGTAGGCTGGGAAAAGGCCAAAGAACAGAACCTTGGAGAGACCAGTAGTTAAGGTGGGAAAACCACGGAAGACTGATGCAGGAAAGAGTCCAGCAGTGTCAGATGCTGCACAGAAGCCCAGTAAGAGGAGACCAGCAGGTGTCATTTGTAACCTTAATCAGAGTAATTTCAGTAAAATGGTGGGGACAAGATAAAGGTACCGTGAGTTAAATGACTGGAGGAAAACTGGGACATTGAAGATCAGAGAGACGTAAGCTCTTTGAAGGGAAAGAAAACTTGAAGATGTGAGATCAAGTAAAGACAGATGCAAATGTAGATGGTACTGACAAAATCATGTCATTTTCCAAGAAAGAGGAGCCAAGCAAGGTCATGTACTTGGTGAGCCGGCAAGAATGAAAGAAAACTTCAGAATGGGAAAGAAAGCTGGGTAAGAAGTTTACTGAATAGAGTTGTAAGGGCCCAGCCGAAATGGCAAACCATAAGTATCAGTATGTACTGATACGGTTTTCTCCACCACACACTTTTAGCCCGTATGTCGGTAGAGAAATAGGATGTTCAGACTGTCCAAGCTCGGAGTGCAATACCAAAGTATAAAAGGAACCATTAACTTTTGTTTACTCATTGTCAGGATTGATCTGTTCCTAAAAAGCAGTGTTGGGGTTATGGAAACTCCAAGTCTTGTGATTCCAAAAATAAAACTCCACCCTTTTTAGGATTTTGCTTCTCCCATGCAATACTACAGCCTGGCTTTGGGGCCTGGAGGAGACCCAGGAAGTATCTTTTTTTTTAAATATTATTTATCTTATTTATGGCTGTGTTGGGTCTTCGTTTCTGTGTGAGGGCTTTCTCCAACTGCGGCAAGTGGGGGCCACTCTTCATCGCGGTGCGTGGGCCTCTTCACTATCGCGGCCTCTCTTGCTGCGGAGCACAGGCTCCAGACACGCAGGCTCAGTAATTGTGGCTCACGGGCCTAGTTGCTCCGCGGCACGTGGGATCTTCCCAGACCAGGGCTCGAACCCGTGTCCCCTGCATTGGCAGGCAGATTCTCAACCACTGCGCCGCCAGGGAAGCCCCAGGAAGTATCTTATTATGTTCAAGATCTACCACAGGGGAGTGCAAGTGTATGGACTGAAACACTGCCTGTGAACCTCACAAACTGCAGCCTTGTCACAGTCACCAAAAGCGCTTCACAGAGTCGGCAGTAACGAGGCTTTTATCTTTAGAGTGGTGATGAAACAACTGATGCAGATTGTGTAAGACACACCATTCCATTACCGAGAAGTGTGATTTATGGACACTTTTGCCAGGATTTGGGAATGGCATTTTAAAGGTTTTTATAGGCATCAGAATTATAACTCTAAATAGGTGAAATAGCTTGGCTTATAAACACAAGCCATCTTCTTAATTTCTCATTCTAGCACTGTCAGGGCTTAGCAAGCTCAATTAACTTTTTTTTTTAAAGCAGATTACAGAAATCGAACCAACAGGGCATTTAGACTCCAATAATCAAGACAGGCTTACAGCACTGAAAGCAGTAACAAACTTTGGAGCTCCAGTTGAAGTTTTTGACTCGGAAGGTAAGTGTCTCCAGAGGGTTTGAAGGAAATACTTCACAACACAGGCAGTCAAGATTTAATGTCACAGTAGCACAGATTAACATAGCCATTCACTACAGGAACATCTTGACTGGCCATGCTTCAGTGGAATAGTAAAGCGTGTCTGTGGTGTTGATTTCATTTGAGGGGGATTACTCCTTTGAGAAGACTAACCAATAAATAGCAAAACCCCAGAACATAGTACTCAATTTATTGCACAAGATCACGTACAAGTATGTCCATGTTGTCCTTAGTAAGTTATTTTTCTTACCACACAGAAGCTGAAGTGTTCCAGAGGAAACTTGATGAGACCACCAAACTGCTCAGAGAGCTCCAGGAAGCCCAGAATGAGCGTTTGAGCACCAGACCCCCTCCCAACATGATCTGTCTCTTGGGTCCCTCATACAGAGAAATGCATCTTGGTATGTTGTACCTCTGGTAGGAGAATAAGGGTGCTTAAAGGGAAAATTTCTGAGTAGTGATACCACAATAAAGTAACACTGAAGTGAATACCATGGACAGTTTATTTTTTTCCACTTATATATTTATTGGGCTTTTGTTTTGTTTTTTTAAGTTATCTAAAGGAACCACATTTCAGTACCTTGAACTGTCTTTATGTTGATTTTTCTTTCCAGCTGAACAAGTGACCAATAACCTTAAAGAACTTGCACAGCAAGTAACTCCAGGTGATATTGTAAGCATGTATGGAGTCCGAAAAGCAATGGGGATTTCCATCCCCTCCCCGGTGGTTGAAAACAACTTTGTAGATTTAACAGAAGGTACGTGCCCTGTGTCTCCGGTAGAGTGGAGGGCTAAGTGTGAGTAAAAGTAAACATTGGTCTTCCCCCTCCAAGTAACATCTGAAAGGTTTTGTCTCTGCTGTTAACATATAAACTATTTAGTTTTCTTTCCATCTTGTCTAAGGAATAAAGATTTCACACATTTGCCAAAAAAAGCCACAGTGATGCACCTAGTCTTTAACCTTGAACATAGTAAAGAAGGGCTGTCAACAGTTACTCTTTTTACCTTCACATACCTTTTTTAATTAAAAGGAAAAAAGTACTGAATGAAGGGGGTTTTTTTCTTCCAGATTTTGAAGAACCTAAAAAGACTGATGTTACTGAGTGTGGACCTGATGGGATTTGAAGCTAACTGGTATTTGATTATATATTATGTATATATTTTTTTCATTCTTAACTTGGAAATGCTTTTTCAGAAGATATTAAATATTTGTAAATTGTGTTTTTAATTAAACTTTGGAACAATTAATTTTAATGTTCCAGAGATTGGACTTGTGTTAGGTAATAAAGCTGAACCTGGGACTGTGAGCTGTAGTGTGCGTATCAGCTAAGTTACCCCTTCACCTTTCCCTGGGGCTAAATCTGAGGAGGAAATGATAGAGAAAAGCTCAGAAAATAAAACAGCCTTTTTATGGCCATCCATTAAAAGAAGTTCCCCAAATAACTGAAATCCCTCAGTTTTCCACATCTGCCGTACTTCTCATTAAGGAAATTATAACCAAATGGTTCCTGACTTACCAGATTTCACCTTGATGATTTATTTAAAAAGTGGCCTTGTGAGGAATGAATGATTTTGACCTGTTGCCATACTGAGCAGAAACTGGGTACGAGTAGACCTGGGCAGAGTTCTCTCAGAGCAGTGATAGTGCTGCTTCCTTATGTTTAACAGGCAGCACCATGACTGAGAAACTCTTCTTTAAAATCCCCATCCAGTGAGATTTTCCATTGTTACACCATGAAAACAAATACACTTAAAATACCTTTAGAATTTACTAGTGTGTCCCCTATATACCTGTTGGGAATGATGTCCTTATGTAGAAGGATTAGGGGCTTCCCACCACCACAAAAACAAAACAAAACATATCAGGAGCTTCATAGCACTAACTTGTCTAGTGTTCCTTTTTGGTTTGTTTTTGCCATTTGTCAGAGGGTTATTTGGAACTACGGTAAAAGGATAAGCCAAATAAGATAACAAACTAAATCATCCATGAATACATAAGGAAATCAGCAAGCTTAAAGGAAAGTTTACGTTTCTATTTACTGTTTCTCACAGGTCACCTCTGCCTCTGTCGTGACCCCTAAACTAATACTCATTTACTTTTACCTGAAATGCAAAGGTCAAGTGCCCAAGCAGTCTAATTACTTAAGTAGGAGACGATGATGGTGGTCCTCTTCTATAACCAGGGCACTAGACTGTAGCCTAGTTCAGTGAACAAATTAAGCTTAAGACCCCTACTCAGACTGCATGGAGCCCTTCTGTAAAACACCCAGGCAGGAAGCTACTTTATTAGTTTCTTGACTTTGAAAACTAACACTTAACAAGTAGGGTGAAGGAAAATTCAGTCTCTCAAGAGAGTTAAGATGACCTAATCTTTCAAAAACATACTTGAAATCATATGCCAAGAGAATTAAAGAATCAGTTCAAATATGTATTTATCAAGTCTTTTTAGAGTTTGTCTCTCAAATATAATTCAGGCAGTAACCGACTCAAACTTTAGATCTACTTAGCTAATAAGGTAAGTTCCCGAAGACCAAGAAAACATTTAAATTCAAAACACCTTAAGACATCAGGTTTTCCAAATTGCTAATTTAATCTATGAAAAGCCAAACAAAGGAGAAACACCGTTGCTTTATAAAAATGAAATTATAACATTTTGAAACAAATGTTACAGGTCTATAAATATTCAGTATACAGAATAACCCCTAGTCATTTGCATGTACTTTCTCAAAGCATATTTCTGTACATATACACAATGTATACAGTGGTTAATGATCTTGTCAGGAAATTTTCTTAATAAGTAAACCAGACAACTTCAGGTGTGATTTTCACTAGCATCAGTGAGGCCACCTCAGTAGAAATTTGAAGCAGGTCCCTGACCCATAGAGAAGGTCAGTGTTAGGAAAGATACTTGTCATAAAGCAAAATGACACCTGTGAAGAAATGACTTGGTAATTGGAAAACAAATTTATGAAAAATAAGTGATTTTTATGGTCAGTTAGTTATACACTATGATCTGATCATCAAAAACTCAAAACTTAATATTCTTATCATCTGAGCACAGTGAAAGAAAAATACATGAATGGTAACCAATTATTTTTTAAAACTCCCAACTGGGATTTCTTTGCTGGAGGAAAAAAGTAATTTGCATATTGCAAGAGCAGAAGTATGTCCACCTCAGAGAGGCCCAGCACACTGATGTGTGTCTACACCATATCAGTGACAGAACCTTCCCGACTTCCCAGGAGAGCCCTGTTGAGCAGCCCTGGTCACTCCTGATTTTAAGGGTACAGATTTCAGCATAGTACTTAGATGAAGAATTGGTGTGTAAAAAAGGCAATTTAAGTACGGCTTATTTCCCTTACCAGCGTTTTCACAATGAAATTCCTTTAGGCCAGCAAGTTCTTGTGATTTATTCCTACCTATTCCAGTTTCATGCAGAGCATCAGCTCTGCCAAGAGCCCAGCCAGCCCCCAACAAGACACAGCACCAGCAGGCAGCAGCTTCGGCTCCAGTCCCTCCCAGCCCGTGGCTGGGGTGCCAGCTCACCCCACAGCCCTCCGTCCCAGGCAGACCTGGCTGCTTAGTCACCTGTCTGCAACGTTGTGTGATCTTTTGAAGCCTCACGTATGCAAGATTTTCTGTGTAATTTCAGGGGAGTTCAGGGATGACTTCTGGCTAAGAATTCCTGCTATATAGTGAAATTCAGCTGTATTTATTAGAAACCCCGGGGATACTGTGGTTATGAGGTAATGAAGTCAGTTCAGAAAAAGGAATGGGCAGTTCGGTTATTTCTCACCTTGAAACAACATAGGTAGACTTCTTTCCATTCTTTTGGCGCTAAAGTGCTGTAAGACACCACCTCACAGACCTGGCTTTTTCACTTGCCTTGATTCATTCGGTTCAGAACAAGAACATCCGAGCACCTGTGAGAGGGCTGGCTTCCCAGATACAGGAATCTCTACACGTGCTGATGCTGAGTAGATCCTCTTAGTGTTGAAGCTCTGCAAAGCTAGCTATGAGGACTGAAGGAAAGGAAAGAACTACAGGCTTCTCTCCACACGGACTCCATTCCTTTCCAGTATAAAGCTAAGAGTTGGAGGTTGCAGCGGGTGCTCAAAAATGCGTGAGGAGTCAAGGAAGGGCTAAGAGCTTATACCTTATTTTCTAGGCTTTTCTCATTAAACCTAATCTCAAAATTCTGGCTTCAAAGTTGTTTGATTCAAAGCCAAGGCTGTGACACTCCTTGCCTGCCTGCTGTGAGCCACATTCCTCTGGGCTCCATCCACAGCTGAGCTGATCCCATATGCTCACACTGGACCGTGGTCCCACGTATGTGTCAGTGGTCACAAAGGCAGAGACTACACTGCAGAGAAGATAATTTGTCTAGCATCTCAGAAGTCATTTAAAGGATAATAAATACCTCCATTAACAATGTATCCATTTACAACAGACACATGCCAAAGATGACAAGAAGTAAGAAGTGTCCACTGGGGGGTTTTCTCCCTATTGTTTGAAACCATTTATAGACTTAAAACAAACAAACACCCTTTCAACTCTTGACCAGAATGCCTGTATGAGAAACGTGGACTCTTGTAGCTGTTCTGCTGGGGAGAAAGGAGTCTCCACCCATCCTGGACAAGAAAAGAAAAAGGAGTCTCGCCTGTGCAGCTCACAGGCCAAGGGGGAGTAGGGGTGGGCGGGGTTCTCCAGGTCATGCTCTGAGGTCTCCTCCACAGCACCTGGGGAAATGAGGGTCTAAAACTCACAAATGAGCCATTCTCTGCTGTGCCAGAGGCCGAGTTGCAGACTCCGACAGCACAGAGGTTCTGGCTGCCTGTGTGTAAGGCTTGGTGGTCGCCTCAAGCTGAGAAATCCTCTAGTGCCAGTTCAAGGAAGCCATGCACAACCACCTGCTAGGGGTGGTAATGGCCAAACCCTTGGACTGCCTTTGTGACTGACGTGGGGCTGAGCCTTCCCCCTGGCTTGCTTCAGGGAAGGAAATCGGCTTCCAGCATGTTCTGCACCTACCTAAAACTCTCAGTTCAGCCCCAACCCTTGAAACTTGGCAGTATCCGTACAGACAAAGTAAGTCCGCAGTTCGCCTTTGCCTTTGACGTTAATCAGTCCACGGCATTCACAAGAATAACCTAGTCCCTGGAGGATGGTACATGTCTCTTCAGTAACCTGAAAAGGAAAAGAAACCTAAGTCTTCAGAAGCAGAAAGAAAATCTGCTGTGGGAGGGATGAAGAGAAATCGGCCGACAGGGTCTGGTTTCCCTCAAGAATTGTGGCTAGAATCCCACAGCTGACTGATGTGCCCGGGCTCCCTCACCTCTGGGAAGTTCTCTCCCCCTTGGGCACAGGTTTCCCCAGGTGAGCTTTTACCTGGATTTTCCCAAGTTCTCCGGTGCTCTCCATTCGACTGGCAACATTGACCGTGTTTCCCCAGATGTCGTACTGAGGTTTTCGTGCCCCAATCACTCCAGCAATCACGGGCCCATGGTTTATGCCTAAAGAACATGTTTGCAGTTAGCAGATCATAGAGGCAAAGCCTCAGGCTTATAAGGCCACAGAATCCACCCGGCAACCACAGAAAGCGTTGACAAAACAACTAAAATGAAGGTTGGAAGGGTGCTTCCTGAGTCTGACAGGAGGCGGTACTTGGGATGGAAGGAGAGCGCTCCCTCGGCAGTTTTCAGGCTGTGCTGGATGTGAAACCTGCGTCCACTGTGAACACTTCCTGTATCTACTCATCTCCTCTTGAACAGTAAATGGGTTTTGAGCACTGACCCTGTTAGCTAACAGTGACTACTTAGGTTAATGATTTTGCTTTGTTCTCAATGTATTTAAGGTCACCTCTTTACAGCCAGGGATTTGGGCTTTCCATTCCCCGCAGTGATATATTCCTATTTACTTAAAACTTGCCAAGGTAACTTCATAAATAGTATGCAGAGAATTCTTATTACCCAGTCACTGGGGTTTTCAGATCAGAAAGGGATTTCTAAAACTTTTCATAGCAGATGGCAACATACACCGGACTGAGAGTGGGCTTGCCAGGAGGCGGGAGCTGCACGGTCCCACCCAGAGCTCAGGCCCAGCCCGCCTTCCCAGGGCCTCACCAACTCGGAGGCGGAAGGAGTTGAAGGAGTGCCGGTTGATGCCATCCAGCTTGCTCATCAGGGCGGTGCTGAACTCCACCATGATGCCGATGTGGGCGTGCTGCCGCTCGAGGTCCTGCCGGACAGAGCACTCCATGGGGCCAGGGCCACTCGCACCCCGTCCTCCTGCCTCCGCCGGCTGTCAGACGGACGCGCCAGAGCACCCTGACCTGGTGAGCGCTGTGTGCCGGCCTGGGCACGAAACCCCCAGGGGGCCGCTGATGGGCAGAGGTGTACCGAGGCTCCTCCACAGAGGGTCTAGGACCTGCTCCCCCACCTAAGCTCCCCTCCTGGTGAGGGGCCGCCTGCCCCAACCCCTCCACCAAAACGCTCCCTCAGGCTGAGCCGTGAGCTCCTCTGCCCTTCCCTCATAGGAGGGGGTACGGACAGGTGCCCCCTCTAAGTACAGTGTTGGTCTGGGGCTGGGACATGAGACCACCCGATTGCCTGGGTACCTGGTTCTCGTGCCCCGAGGGGATGCTGAGCCCTGCAGCTGCCATGTACGTGCTGCCGATGGTCTTGATCTTCTCCACACCGCTGAACTTGGGCTTTAACAGCAGCTGTAAGACGAAAGGAAGCAGGCCATACAACACAGCTGCAGCCCAGGCCTGTCCCAGATTCTGAGAAGGGTGTAGGACTCCCTCCCACCACCACTCCCAATGCAAACACTTCTCATGCGGGGCCCTTCCCACCTGAGTTCACACCTCCGTACAGGTGGGGACACAGCCTCTGGGTTCTCTCCCTGCTGCTCCCTCTCGTCTCTGTTCCCTGACATTCCCTGTCTCTTCCATTCTCATCTGGTCTCATTCCTGCTAAGGAGCAAACACCCCGCCCAACAGTATCTACACAGGAATGTCGAATATTTGCAGCTAAGAGTTAAGCCCAAACTGAGTGACTTCCTTTGAAACAGGTTGCTAGCAGGGGCTTAGCAGGAAATCAAACTATTCTACGACCTAAATCTAAGCAAGCTGCCCCTCACAGAGAAGATAAATTACATAGTGAAAAAACAAAACAGCAAACGCATAGGTACTTTTTATAATTTGTGTACCATGTGTTCTCCCCAGGGGCGCCGCAGCACACGTGTTCAGTGGGCGCAGGGTGCCCCCGGGCCCACCCTGCCCTCTCCAGGCTGTGTGGAGGCCTTACCTCGTCAAAGTCAGCTATGATCTCGTTCAACAGGCGCAGGCACTCCAGCCCTTCCTTGTTGACGTCGCACTCCGTGTAGAATACTTTGAAGTCCGGCACGGATGCAAACATGACACACACGCAGTCATAGGACTGATGGTACCAGTCCTGGATTGGGGGTGGGAAGAAACATGACCCTGTGGCCACCAGACCTCGTGGGGGGCGCGGGGCGGGGGGAAGCAGACTGGGGAGGCGACGACTCGCGCTCCAGGAGCAGATGCTGGCTGTACGTGGGACTCGAGTGGGGGCCGTTACAAAACAGGAGATTCCGAATCGATCTGTTGGGGAGGGTCAGACTCAGGTTGGTTTTGGGCTCCTTTAAGTACCCTGGGTCTGTACAGCTGGGTTTGAGAACCCCTGGGTAGCAGAAGGTAACAATCAGGAGGCCTGGGTTCTATGCTCACTGGGCCTGAGTTTCCATAGATATAAAACTCTCTGCTACATAGAATTGGTAAAAACGCATGTTTTCATCAACAGATGGTCCAGACGGCAAATACCTGGATATTTGATCCTTGCAACAATCCTGCCAGCCAAGTACTATCAGCCCCATTTTATAGATGTGAAAATCAAGGCCCAGGGCAGTGAGATATCTTGTCCACAATCACCCCTGAACCCTGGTCTCTGATCCAAAGCCTGTGTTCTTGCAGCTAACACCACACATTGTCTCCTGGGCGCATCAGTGAGGCCAAGAGCCACGGAAACCAAGTGCAGAAAGCACCTTGTAGCTATAGCGCGTCCCTCCACAAGACTGCATCTGTACCTTCAGTCTCCCTGTCCTAGTGACTGAGCCCCTTCTCACCCACACCTCATTTAACTTGTCACCAATGAAGTGGGCGGCCACGTGGGCTGGCAGGACATTCTCTAGAAGAAGGCGGTTCACATTTTCCATGGTTTCAAACTCCTCGTGTTCCTTCTTGAACTTCTTCTTCCACAGACAATCCAAGCGGCAGTAATAGTCAATCTGCAGACAGAAGGGAACATCGGTGTCCTGGCAGCAGCGAGCGAGGGCAGAGCACACTCGTAACCCTGGGGGCTAGGGAGCCAGCCCATCAGCACTCCACCCTGTACCCCTGGCAGATGTCTCCAACTCAACAGCCACTCCCCAGTCAGCCACGACTCCTAATTCTCAAGTGACCCACAGGATTAAATGTCACTCGTGTCCTGATGGGAGGTAAGGACACTTACTCAGGACCCTGACCCAGGGACCAGAGCTCCCCGAAAGACTGCAGTCCTGTGTGCTGCTCCAAATCTGAGGCAGCCCCAGCCCCACCCCCAGCCTCTCCAGAAAGAGGTACAAGCAGCCACGCTGAGCTAGGGACGCGGTGGGCGCCTCCTGGGCCGTACCTGTCTGGAGAGCATGATGAGGGTGGTGTAAAACAGGACCAAGTAGAAATTGATCATTGTCTTCAGATCCCATGAACAGGACGGGGAGCTGCGGATATGAAGGGGAAAGGCAGGCGTCATCTCCACTTCTGCCCAAAGCCCCCTGAATTCAGGGGATGGCATGAGGCCCAGATGCAGGGCCAGCCCACAGGAAAGTAAGCAAGATGGGAGATAGTTGCCCTCGGAGCTCACGTTCTTGTGGTTGGCAAACAGGACGCTTCAGGTTGTAAAGAAAAGAGGGACGTACAGTTGACAGGGAGGTGACATCTGAGCTCACACCTGGGTCTCAAGGAATATTCATGGCGAAGTCTGAACGAAAGCACTCTAGGCAGGCAGGGGAGCAGCCAAAGGCAGCCAGAGCTCCTTGAGGTGAGCGGGGCTTGCAGGTCGGCAGAAGGAATGTGCAGGTGCAAGCGAGATCCACAGGAGCAGACCTGGTTCTGGGGCCCCAGGTTCCTGCCTTTTAGTTCAAGGGGGGCCAGGCCCCCGCTCCTCGATCCACTTGAGGCCCAGAGCCCCCAGAACTACGCACGCGCCAGCCCCTCGCATCAGTCTGGGAATAGACCAGAGCCAACTGCTCTCTCCAGGGCTCTGGAGACCCAGGACGTGGCTCAAAGCAGGGGACTGGGCTAGAGCTGAAGCCTCTGCCTCCCCACCCCAGACTGGCCTAGAGACAGGATCACCCAGGTGGCCTCCTGGGACCGGGGACACCCCCTGCAAATGAGTCACACTCAGCTCTGAGTGCTGCAGACCCAGGGCCTGAGCCCATCACTTCCCCTTCTGTAAAGCGGAAACCATGCCACCTGCCGGTCCAGCCCACACGGTGTCCAGTCCAGAGGGGACTGTGAATGCAAAAGCACCTTAGTTTGAAATGACACTGAGACAAAACAAAAAGTGCTACAATGGGCCACAGTCGAGAAAGGCAGTGGGCAGGGGTCCCGGCAGTGTGGGATCTGGGCCCCACCTGAGGGTGCCATTGGTCTTGGTGAGGTTGCCCAGGCTGTGGCCACAGCAGTCCCACTGCCAGCACGGGGAGATGTTGAAGAGCACCAGGTAGGCCACCAAGGCCACTGTCAACAGCACGACCTTCAGCTCCAGGCTCATCCGCAGGAAGACAGAGCAGGCGATGAAGGCCAGGATGCAGCTGCAGGTGTAATACTGGGGAGACGGGGATGTCAGTCACCCCACCATCTCCCGTCACCAAGAGGCACCTCCCGGATCAGAGGTCACCCAAGGGAGGGACACCTTTAGCCACAGAGGAATCCGTGAAGAGCCAGTGTGTCTTCAGCACCACTCTCTTGCCTCACTGACCTCCCTTAACAAAGAGCAGGCAACGGAATCTAAAACTTTCTATATTGTGTTGTTTTCACTATATTTTTACTTCCACTTATGGCAAGTGAACTCATTTAAAGGAAAAAGAAACACAGTAAATAAAAATGCACGTGCTGGGGAGGCTGTGACAAGGTCCAGGCAGTGATCTGAGTTCTGCCATGAGCCAGTCCCTCCCAAAGTGCATCTCTGCCCATGTTACTCTCCTGCTCAAGAGCACGCTGTGGCTCCCTACTGCCCCCAGAATAAAGACCAAGCTCTTCACCCTGGCACTCGTGCTCCACTGGAGCTGGATCTAACCCACCTCTGGCTTCATCTCCCAATCCTCCCCCACCCCCTCCCCGTGACACGACCACCTGAAACCTACTGTGCCCACTACCTGCCTTGGCTTTTTTTCACTGTTCCCTCTTCCAACCCCCATCCCATAACCTTTCTGCCCTTTAGAGACCAGCTCAAATTCACCACCACCCCCCTCAAGTCCCACAGCCCTCATCCTGTCTGGGAGGGCGCTCCAGGCACAGCTTCTGGTGTCAGCCCACCTGGGCCCAGTCCTGGCTCCGCCGCCTATGAGGCAAATCCGTCGGCCTCCCCGCGCCCGCTTCCCCATCCATGAAGTGGAGATCATGACGAGCGTGGTCAGGAGACAACCACCAGCGCAGGGCGCTCCCACCCTCTCGCCTTGGACCCAGGCGCCAGCACCGGGACCCCTTAGCCCCAGCCGGCCCTGCTCTCTCGCCTCGCCTGGGAGAGGGGGGACTCGGCTCTTCCATGCCCATGGGCTCAGGTGCTCAGTGTGCTCTGAGCGTGCAGGGACAGTCCGCGTGAGGGCACAAGGGGCCCCGAGGGACACACTCACCGGGAGGGGCTTGCACAGGGTCCTCTCCCAGCCGCTCACAGCCCCCGGGCCCGTCTCGTTCCCAGCAGGCAGCCCTGGGGCCGGGAAAGGCATCAGCGGCTACGGAAAAGACAGGTCCCCGTGAGGGGTGGTCCAGGCACTCCAGGGTCTGCCCCGGCTGAGCGGGGCTGGGGACCTGGAGGGGGCAGAGGGCAGGGCCGGGGCCTCCGAGAGCACCATGGGCATCTCCTGCCAGGCCCGGCTCTAAGCCTGGCCGAAGCCTCTGTGCCCCCGACTTCCCACCGCAGCTGGCAGCTTCACTGCGGGAAGAGGGAGTCCAAGGAAGGCACAGGGACGCCACCCCAGCGCCTGACTCGGGGCGGGGGGAGAAGCTGGGAACAATGTTTTCAGTGAGCCCCCTTCTCCCCAGGTGACGCTGAGGGAGGTGGTCACAGAGTCCCGAGGGCAGGGGACACGGAGATGGGAGAGACTCTGGCTCTAAATGTCGGAGGGGGGAGGACCGCGTGGGACAAGTGCTGTCTGAGCCCAAAGCACACGAGCCCAGCCCGAGAAGCAGGGCCCAGGTGTCCCCTCCAGCTTGTGCCCAGGGCTGCTCATCCCCAGTGAGGAGACTGGGTCTCAGAGAGGCTGAGACAGGACCTCCTCAGGGGCCGGAAAGAAAGACTGGGACGTCAAGGACGCCGTGGTGGCCCTGTGGGGTCGGCCACGTGAACGCTCTGGGGGCCCCCAAGTCCTCATGTGACAAACACAGGGTGAGGAGCTCAGAGCCGCCACGGGAACCTCGCAGGGCCCGCCCACAGGGGTCACACCAGATGGGCTTTTAGGCAACAGGATTATAGGATTCTAGAATCCGGAGGTCCCCAGGGTCAAAGAGTGCTCCCTCCTCCCCGGAAGCGTGCACGGCCCGAGGGGTCTTTGCCAGGCCTGCCATCCCCGCCGCAGAACCCACCAGGTTGATGACGGCGACGGTGAGCAGGCTGCCGATGGTCAGGACGGCCAGGGACGCCCGCAGCAGGGGCTGCGTCTCCACCCTCTCGGAGATGGCTCGGAGCGCGCCGCGGGCCGGGCAGCACCTCTGCGGAATCACAGTGTCATCACCCAGCACCCACACCCGAGGTGGACGGAGAGCCCGCAGGAGGCCCGGCCCGGGGGCCCACAGCCCAAGGGCCCAGCAGAGCGAGAGCTTCTGAGAGCTCCGCTGGGGAGTCAGGGGTGCTGTGCCCGCCCGGCCCAGAGCTCAGGACACGTGTGGTGCACAGACAGAAGGGACAGCCCCACCCTTGGGGCCGGGGACAGCCACAGCCGCTTGCGGACTACTAGCACCTAGGACGGAGACGCCTGGGAGAAGCCTCCGGACCGTGCTCCAGGCCGGAGCGGCAGGGGTCACGGGGCCGGGGCTCGCACCACCACAGCCCCGACACCCGGGGGGCCCGGCCTGCCCGCCGCCCAGTCGGGGGCCTCCCCACTCACCAAGAGCTCACGGGCAAAGCACAAGCCTAGTACCAGCCCGAGCACGCAGGCCACCAGCCCAAAGGACACACCCAGAGCCGCCATCCTGGAGAGGAAGGAAAAACCTAAGTTCTGGGGGACCCTCTGCCCGGGGCCAAGCCACCGGCATGCTCCCCACCCCCCAGCGCCTCAGTTCACCTTCTCCCCCTCCCAAACGGCTACTCTGCACTCAGCCGAAGGGGCACACTGCACACCGTGGTCCAGCTGCCCCACGAACAACACACAAGGCCTGGCCGAGACACGAGGACCAAGATCAACATCACGCCCCGCTTTCCGGGCCAAGTTTACAAGAAATAACTGATTATACTACAGCCTTCAGACTCTTGCCCGGCACAGAAGCACCATCTAAAAGCGTTCCCTATTTCGTCTTTATTAAGCACATCCTGAACCACGATCCTAGTGGATCCTTTGGCCTAACTACCCTTCCAGAAGCCGCCAACTGGCTGACCTTCCTCCCTCCCTGTGACCTCAGCCCCCTGCCCCCGCCCCCAGCAACAGAGCCCTTTTGCAGAAGCGTGAATCTCAGCAGCTCCTGTGTACTGGCCACACACCCTGGATAAGGCATTAAGCCCCCTGGCCTCAATTTCCCACAGCTAAGAGGGAGGTGGTAGCAGCTACAGTTTTAGGAGTCTGCCCCTCTAGGACTCCAAATACCTCAGGCAACAGTCACAAAAAACTGAAATGCCTGAAGGGCCATACAGAAAACAGGTGACTTTGAAGGCTAGAGGCATCTGGGAGTGGGGAGGTCTGTGGCTTGAGCGAGCAAGCATGTTCAACTAAAACTAAAAATAAACGTTGGCAACTCCAGGTATGGGGGCCACAGTGCCAGGTATGGGGGCCACAGTGCCAGGTCCAGTTTCTGGGGCTCTGACGCCTAAAGTGACTAAAGGTACTAACTCTAACAGCCAGCCCCTTCCTGCAGGTTTTCTGGTGGGATCTGCAAGGTCACCACCCCTCCTAGCCTGACCCCAGTGTGCCTGACCATCCGGCCCACCCCCCGACTGACCTGGGCATCAGCAGGGCATGGACGAGCAGGATGCAGATGAAGACAAGGCTGGCACAAGCAAAGTAGTAGCGGGCCCGCGGGATGGGTGCCAGGCGGTACTGTGGGCGACAGAGACTGTGAGGGGTGGCCGGGCAGCCGAGGCCCCGCCTGCAGGGCAGGCTACTTGCTCTGACCCCTTCCTGGGCTCCACCCTGGCTCGAGTTAATCATCTCTAAGAAAAACCTTACACCCCTTCCTTGACTTCCTCCCCTCCTTGACTGTTACATCATCATGAACAAACAATTTTCATCTGTTTCCATTTTGCAGTCTCTCTTTTATATTTAGAGGCGATACCTTCCCCTCCCCCACCCCGCCCAGGTCTCCAACTTCATTTCCAAGGTCCCTGTAAAGCCCGTAGCCCAAGTCCGTGGGCGAGAACCAAATGGGAGCTCTGGGGCTGCTGCGACTGGGGCTAGTGGCGGGTCTGTTCTCACCCCAAACCGAGGAGCACGGCCAGGTCTGAGCCCCAAGCCATCGGGTGGGGGCCCTGTGCTGCCCGCCCCTCCACACCCGGCACCATCTCAAGATCTCAGCCCACATGGCTCCTGCCGCAGACGAGCAAACCGAGGCTCAGGGAGCCCGGCAGCCTGTCCAGGTCTCACAGCCAGCAGGGGGCCCGCCAGGCGGCTCTCCTGGTGACCACACCTGCCTCCAGACCCCAAGCTCCCCACACACTCAGGGAGCCCCCACAGTCCTGGAGGCTGAAGCGGCAGAGCGGTCCCAGCACCAGAGGGCCGTGGGCTGGGCCACTCCCTCAGGCCGCACCTGAGGCCAAGACGCCCCAAACCTTGGGGTCTGTGAAATGGGTACCGTCGCCCACCTTGGCCAGCAGGTGAGGGCAGAATGACACACGCGTGCCTTGGATGTTGCCAGAACCAGTAGGCCCTCGATAAATAAGTGAATGGTCACTAGTGGGACACAAGCATGGTGTTACAGCAGCCAGAAGGGGGAACCGGTCAGGCCCCGTCAGACTGATACTGAGTTTGGGGCTTTCTTCTAAAAAGTGCAGAGCCAAAGGTGCGCGCTGGCCCCTATCAGCACTGGCTGAGGTTTGGCATTTGAAGGGAGCAAAGTCTCCCAAACCCAAGTGGGGGAACCACTAACGGGGGTGTCAGGTGCAGGGGCGAGGCCAGTAAGAAGAGAACCCAAACAGGCCGCACTGAGCCCCGTCCCCACCCCAGTGGCAGCTGGAGCGACTCCCCAGCGCCCTCCCTGAGCAGACCTTCTGGGGGTGTTGGCTGCCCTGTGGCCAGCACCCGCCCCCCACCCCAGGCCTTGGAGCCCCTGTTCCTGGGGCTGCTCAGAGGTCCTCACCTCTCGCTCGAAGCCCTTCTCCAGGAAGATGGACCCAAAGGTGGAGAAGTCATCAGACTTGGAGCAGCAGGGTCTGTGGGGTGGAGACACAGGCAGTGAGAGGCGGGGCCTGGAGGAGTTGAGGGGAGGGCGTGGGGGGCCACCCTCAGGAGGCAGCACCACGGACACAGCCACTGGGCATGAGGCACAAGGCGAGCACGGGTCTCGGGGCCTCACCTCGTGGAGCTGAGGCCCTCGATGGCTGACAGCATCTCATCGTCGTACGAGTCATCCTCTGACCGCCCCTTGGGGGACGCGCTTCTGGAATCAGACACCCACAGCGGCATCAGCCCAGGAACCTACATCTACTTGCCCAGAGGCAGGGGTGTGGACGAGATGACTCACCCAAGTGGGGTTCCCAGGTGCCTGCAGGAGGTCCCAGGGCCTCGTGCGGGACGGAGGAGGGAAAGGCGGGTCCCACTGAGGCCCAGAGAGGACAAGCGAAGGCCCAGCATCACACAGCATCACCCAGCCACCAGCAGCCCAGCAAGAAGCAAAGGGCAGACCCCCCAGGCCCCGGTCCAAGGTCTCTTCCACTAAACCCCAGGGTTCCATCACACCAACCCCACTGACCCCACTACAGGGTGGGTATACAACAGCCACTCGATCATTGTGAAGTTCTGGCTCCTAAAAACACTCTGACCCAAGCCATGGCGAAACCCATAGTCAGGGCTGGGCCTTGTGGAGCTGCCCTCCTGGACAGAGGCTGGTCAGGGCAGCCTGCCTGGAGGAGGTGACTGGGGCAGGACTTGGCCAGGGAGGCAGGGGACAGGGCACAAACCTGTCAGGGGTCCGGTGGCGCCGCAGCGGAATGGCCTGGAAGGGAAGGGAGAGGGAGACGGTTAT
The DNA here is from genome assembly GCF_009873245.2 of Balaenoptera musculus. Taxonomy (NCBI): domain Eukaryota; kingdom Metazoa; phylum Chordata; class Mammalia; order Artiodactyla; family Balaenopteridae; genus Balaenoptera; species Balaenoptera musculus. Next base: position 26,753,138 of record NC_045803.1, on the reverse strand, counting down.
TCTCCAGGACCCAGGGCCGTGATGCGCCTCACTGGACCGGGTCTATCGTCTCCGGCACTCTCGGATGCAAGGACTGGCCAAGCTGCAGGCACCCAGAACTGAAACTGAACTTGGTCTGGGGAACCAGGAGGCCAGGGACATCCCCCGCCGCCCTGGAGCATTCTCCAAATGCCTTCACTTCCCCAAGGGCCCCCGGAGGGAGGGAGGGAGGGCAGAGCCCGGAACCATGCTGCAGATGCGGAAAGTGAGGCTCGGACGGAAGGACACCCTTAGTGGAAGGACACCCTTAGCATGTGCTCTCCTGCCCCTCCCCGCGGCCCCTGCTCCCAGCTCTCTGGGAGGAGAGGTCCTACCTTGGGCCTCCGCCCGTGGGGCACAGGGGTCTCGTTGCTGCTCACGCTCTCGCGTTGGTTGAGGTGTGCGAAGGGCCGCGCCGCCCCCCAGGACTCGAGGTAGCGGGTCATGCGCACGGAGGCCCGCATCTTCAGGGTCGCGTCCCCCTTGGACTTGGTGAGGTGTAGGCTGGGCGGGGGGCGGCTGCTGGCTCTGCAGGCAGGCACAGACACGGCCCCTCCCCTCTCAGCACGAGAACGGCCCGCCCCATCCCGCCCCACCAGAAACGCAATGCTGCCCAGAACGCTGGCCCATCTGGCGAAAAGGGAAAATGGCAAAACAGCTGCTGGGTCTGCAGCCCCTCGGGGACTGGCGGAAGCCCAGTGCTCTCCCTGGCTGGGCTCCCGGGAGGCCCCAGCTCGGGGCCCTGTCCCTGCCCCAGGCACAACTGTGCACAGCCCCTCAGGCCCTTCTCTGCCTCCCCAGGGCAAGAGGTGGGGTCAGGCCCCAAGCCCGAAGGCCCCACTTGGCCCCTGAAGCTCCTTGGGTCTGAAAGCCCATCGGCCCCTCCCGGTGGACGCACCCCAGGGAGATGGCACCCAGGGAAGAAGCCACAAGCATCCTGCCCTGCCCACCCACATGTGGCAGCACATGTCCTTCGTGTGGGAGCAGCCAGGAAGAAGGGGAGCGCTGGCCAACCCAGGGCTGCTCCCCACGGAGCAGCATTCCAGGGAGTTCCACTTGTACAGCCCCCAAACCACAGCATGGGTCCACTATCTGCCACAAGCCTGCCACGGCCATGCCAGGGACATGGTGGCTTAGCCAGGCCCTGAAGGAGGGGCCCAGCCCTGCCTCCTTCTCCCCCAACCCCCCGCCAAGAACAACAACCCGCCTGGGACCATCCTCAGCTGGTGAGGCCGGACAGGACTGGAAAAGGGGGAGAAGAGAAAGACCCCCAAGGCCACCAGGGACAAGCTCGGGCCACCTCGAGGCCTGTTAAGTCCCCCTCATCCCCTCACATTCCTGCCCTCCAGGAGTCCCAGTCTCCGGCGGTTCCCACAAACACCCACATGGGCCAACACCTACTGCCACAAACACTCGTTAAGCCATAGGCAGCAACTTTCCTGGAAACTTCTTGCCTCCTCCTAGGACAGAAACATTCTTAAACCCTGAGCCATGTCTGTCTGCCAGGCCAGAGGGAATGGCATGGAATTCAGCCCTTGTGAAGAGTCCCAGGGTCCTGAGAGTGAGTTGTACCCTGTGGTGAGTGACCTGCCCTGGGGGTCTGGGGAGGTCACGTTTCTCTGCCTCCCCCTCCACCGTCAGCAACTCTGCCTACACGGCAGCCAGCTCTTCAAGTTCAAGGTCACTGCCACTTCTCTCTTAGGGCATGGAAGCCAGACACTGTCCCTAAAAATTAAATGGGTCCTGAAGATCCATCAGTTCTGAGCAAAAACGCATCTGTTCGGAAGTAGGGCCCAGGGAGGGCACCTGCAACCTGCACCGGCCACGGGCGCCCTACCAGCCACCTCTGGACACTCATCCCTTGGGGCACCTCACACACACGTAGGCCTACAGAAGCCAGAGCTGGGAAAGGACCTCCCCACCACGCCTCCGTGCGGTGCGTGCAGCACAGTCATGAGAAGAGACGAGGGTGGTCTCTGTGCACAGAAGGGAAGGTCTCCAAGTTACGTCGCTGGTGAAGCAAAGTTCACACTGGTGGAGGCGCTACCGCCAGCTCAGCCAAGAGGCCAGAGGAGTCTTTCCCTCTACTTAGACGCGCACAGACACCTCTCACCACACGGGTCCCCGGCACGGCGGACGTGCCGGCGGCGAACAGGGATGCACGGAACACTTTCTATAGCACACCCTTCACGCTTTTTGAATTTTCAACTATGTGAATGAATAAAATTAAACAAAGATGGGGGAAGGTAGTGTTGCCAGATAAAAGACAGGGTGCCCAGTAAACCCTGCGTGAGACACTCGTCCTAAAACCTTCTCCCTCGTTCATCTGGAACACGAGTCTGACCGGGCGCCCACGGTCATACCTGCTGATCCGGCGGCCCCGCGGGGTGGGCTACCGGACTACGCCTGCCGCCACCTCGGGGTCAAGGGCTCTGCTTCACTCGTTCACAAGCTATCTGGGGCCCTGCTCTGTACCAGGCATTGTCCTAGGACCAGGGGTTCAAGCCTGGAGAAGAGGGACCCCCACCCCGAGCCTGCCCACGTGGAGCTCACACTGACAATAAACAGTAAAAAGGATAAACAGGAGCATTTGGGACAGAGGGAAGAGGGCTCTGGGCGGAGGGGGCAGCAGTGACAAGGGCTCTGCAGTGGAAAGAGCCTGGCAGTGGAGGGACAGGAGGCTGGCACGGGGCTGGGGAGGAAGGAAGCGGGGGGTGGCGGGGGGGTGGGGGTCAGAGGAGTGGGCGGGGCCCAGAGCTGCAGGGACAGGGTGAGGGGCTGGGCGGTTTCCACGATAGCGGGCCGGGAGCAGCCCCAAGGTACCAGGCGGCGTTCCCCCGATGCTCGTTCAGCATGGCTGACCCACCTAGGGCGCAGGGGGAACGTCCGCCGGAGGAAGCCCGAGGGCGTCGGGGAAGGCTCACAGGCTGGCCCGCGGCGGCCCCAGAGACTGGCAGGCGGGCCAGCCCCGAGGACGGCAAAGGCCAGAGTGAGAGGGAGCTGGAAAGAGCCAGCCACTGCCGACATTCTTGAGCAAGCCCCAAGGATGATTCACCGAGGGCCCAGACGAGCTGGCCTCCCACGGGCGGGAACGAAAGGCCCCTGCCGGCGCAGGCAGGCTGCGGGCAGGACCGGGGCCCACGGCCCAGAAGCAGGCTCACAGCCTTCCCCACCACGGGGTCCTGAAGGAAGCGGGGCCAACCGAGGACCTAGAGGCACCGGCCGGGCGGGCGCACGCGGCGGGTCAGAGCCCAGGACACACGGGGGCTCCTGCCTAGCGGCCCCCTGGCCATCCCTTGCTTCCCTGACTCCCATCCAAAGCGTGTTTTTAAAACGTGTCTTTTGAAAATCTGGACGATTAGTGACAACCTCATGGAAAATAAACTAACAGTGACTATTACTTCTAGAACGTTTATGACACACCCAGTTGACGGTGAGGGCTTCACTCGATTAGCTTTTTCTCCTCTTGAGGTAGGCGCTGTTGTTATCCCCCTTTCATAGAACACTGAGGCCCAGAGAGGTTGTTCCTTGGGGCCTAGAACATACCTAGTAACGGGGCACTGCCTCCTACCCCGGGCAGGCCCCACCTCTCCCTCCATGGGGGCCGTGCTCCGGGTGTGGACCCTGCTCCCCAGCACAGCCCCAGCGCCGCCCCCCAGCCTGCCGCGGCTGAGCCTCGTACCCGGGGGTCGATGACCAGGTAGGTGCGGATGTTCATCTCCTTCAGGTAGGGGTCCCGCTGCTGCCCGTGCCCGTCCTCCACCTCATACGCCTTGTCCAGGTGGTTCAGCGTCGCCTCTGTGATGTGCACCCGGCTGGGGGAGACGAGCGTCAGACAGCAGCAGGGCCCAGCGAGGGCAGACACCCACCCGGGGGTGCACAGCAGGCAGGGCTGAGCAGGCCAGAGCCCGGGCAGGCTCCCCCCACCTTCAGGTCGCTGATTCCCTCTCTGACCCCATGCTGACACCCCACCACCGCAGCCCAGAGTCAGCCCCGGACCTCTGACCCCACCGCCATCCAGCTGAGCCTCACCCAGGCACTCCAGCTGCCTCCATCCTGTTGGCCAGGGACACGTCATGGGACCACACATCATACTGCCACTTGCGCAGCCCGATGACACCGCACAGCACGTTCCCCGAGTGTATGCCCACACGCATGCTGATGTCCACGCCTGTGGCCTCCCGCACCTGCCTGGGGCAGAGGCCCGTCAGCCCACCCCAGCCAGGGCTGCTGGGGGGCCCTGAACCCTAGGACAGGCTCAAGGTCCCTGGTAGGGGGTGTGGCACGGGGTGGGGGCAGAGCAAGGGTGCGGGGAGCGTATGGGAACAGGGTAGGCCCAGCTCACAGGAGAGAACGTTCTCGGCCTGAGGGGGCTGCCTCCTCGAAAGGGGATGAGCCCCCCATCTCCAGGAGTGTGCAAATGGATGTGGCCGCCCCAAGCTCAAAGGCTGTTAGGAGGAATTCCAACCGTCACTGGTCACTGTGGCTCACGCTGGAGGCCCTAACATACTATCACTGGGTGTTACCCCTGCCTGGCAGCCCCAGCTGGAGTCTGCAGAGGGATCCAGACACTGCCCCAAACCCAGCAGAAACAAGGAACATGGGGCCAGCCCTGGGGGGCCTTATACACCCCCATCTCTGGGGTCTGGGAGCACTGGGAGTTGCTAGCACCACGTAGTACAAGGAGCCCCAACTTAGAGTTCCCTGGGGCACAAGGCACCCCCAACACGAGCAGGCCTCCGGCTCCCTTTGATAAGTGCGTGAGGGCCTGGGGAGCAGCCGGTGCCACGTGTCCGCCAACGGGCTAGGGGTGGACCGAGCCTGCCAGGGTCAAAGCCGGGGGAGCAGAGGGCCCCGCACCACCTCCACATGCTCCAGGGAGGGAAGTAAGCCCCAGGGCTGGGGCACCAGCCCGAGGTCACACAGGCGGTGACGCAGAGCCAGCCTGTGACCTGGACCGACTCCCTGGCCGGGTTTTTTTCTGGTGAGATTTCAGGAGGAGGAGAAGCTGGAGCTGGGTTTGCGCGGAAGCTGTGCGCTGCCCGGCAGCCCAGCCGCTCCCTGCTCTGCCCCGGACGCTGGGCCGCTTGGCCAAGCCCGCCTGGCCCTCCGCCACCCGCTTGACCGCCACACGCCACGGCTGCTCGGGGCTCCAGAGAGCCTTGTGGGGAGCTGGGATGTTGGTGGCAAGGAGCCGCAGGAGGCTGGGGGTCTCCCTGCAGCTCTGAGGGCTAGTCCCCCAACTCCAGGGTCTTCACGGGGGGAACAGGAAGCAGACGGAGGCCTGGAGTCCAAGCCTGCGCCTGCCAGCTCCCCTGCTGCTGCGAAGGCTCAGCCTCCGGAGAAACGGGGCCCAGCTGCCCGTCCTCATGGCCCTCAGCTCTGAGCTTCTGACACTCTCTGGAACTCGCAGTCCCAGTGGGCCCAGAGGGAGGGATGCAAACACACTGCTGAGTGGTCCAGGTAAGCCTCCTGTGCCCCTGGAGCCTCAGTTTCCTCGTATGCAAAGCGGGGACAATGCATTCCCCAGCATGCCTTGGGGAGCAGGAGGGGCCCGCCGTGGGAACAGGCCCCAGTGCCCCAGGCTTGTGCGTGGTACCTACTTAATGGCCTCACACATGTCCAGCCCCATCTTCACACAGTTGCGGGCGTGGCTGGGCAGGGACACGGGCAAGCCTGACACGCAGTAGTAGCAGTCGCCCAGGATCTTGATCCGCATGCATTCGTTGGCCTGCAGGGCAAGGGGAGGCCTGGTCAGCAGATGGCCCAGGGGCCAGGGAGCAGGCATGCTGGCCACCTCCCCATACCCTCCAGAGTCAGCCAGCCTCTCTTCTGGCCAGGGGCTTTCTCCTGGGGCACCAGCCACCAGCAGCTGCCTCTGGGCCCGGCAAAAGGACGGGGAACACGGGGGGTCTGCAGGACGAACCCCAAGCAGGTGTCAGGGATAAAAGCAAGTGTTACCAAGGGCGGCCACCTGAGGACCTCTAGGGAGGCGCTACCTTTGTTTCATTCATCCATGCAATGTTTGAGCATCTACGGAGTGCCCTGCCCCAGAACTGGGACACAGCAGTGAGCAAAACAGAAAACAATCCCTGCAGCCAGTGGCAGAGCTGGACACTAAGCTACATAAATAAAATCTGTAGATACCCATGATAAGTGCTATGGAGAAAAATGAGGAATGAGAAGGAAGAGGAAGTTCCCAGGAGGCCAGAAAAGCCCTCCCAGTGAAGGTAACATTCGAGCAAAGTCCTAATGGAACTGAGGGAGCAAGCCATGCCAGGATCTGGAGGAAGAGCATCCGGGCAGAAGGAAGCAGCATGTGCAAAGGCCCTGAGGCCAGAAGGGTGTTTGAGACATAGCACAGCAGTCAGTGTGGGTGGAGTGGAGAGAGTAGGGGGGATGAGAACAGAGAGGTAGCAGGTGCCATAAGCTCCGGGGACAGCAGGCGTCAAGGTAAACCCAAGGGATGACTCTGCTGCCTAGGGATACAAGGTTTGGGGAGTGGGGGAAGAACAGAGACGAAAGATGGGAGTGGGGAGAGGGTGGGGTCACGTAAAAAAAATGCCCCTGGAGGGGAAGTGGGAGGCCCCAGGTAGGAGGTCTGAGGTTCCATCTGAGGTGGTGCTTGCAGCTACTTGACCCTCCATAAGCCTTAGCAAAGGTGGCCATACATATCAAGGCCTTGAGGGTGGGTTCTGGGAACAGGAAGGAGAAGCTGCCTACTGGGCTCCAGTGAAGCCTTGCCCCAGCACCCTCCTGCCTTTTCCCAGAGGGCTGGCTCCTAGAACCAGGGTACCCTCTGTCTCCAGATCCAGTGCCCACTCCCTGGCATGCCCACCAGGCCTGTGGGTGACCAGCCAGCGCCAGTGACCAGGCCAGGCACCATCCCTCCCTCGAGGTCCCCTACCTGCCAGGCCTTTGGAGCAGGTCCCCTTCCTAAGCCCTCCTCCATGGCCCATCTGAGTGTGTGCCAGTTGCTTCCCGATGGGCTCCGTCTGGCACATGCCGAGTTCTGAATGGCCTAACGGAGGTGGGTGAGGACAGCGCTTTCCTAGAAAGCAGCAGAAGCTTGGCGAGGGCTGGGACACCCAGGCACAGGCTCAGGGCACCACTGCCCTTATCTCCTCCAGGGCCAGGCGCAGGATAACAGTCTGGATCCGGCCCCGCTGTCAGGGATTTACAGGAGGCCACATTCCCCAGGCTGCTCCTCCCCGTGCCCCTGGCACTTACAGACTGGAGGAGTTGTGTGAGTCTGTTGGGACAGAAGGTGCCTGAGCCCAGACGCAACGCGGACACCCCTGAGAGCAGGCCCTGGCTCTCGCCAGGAGGGTACAGTTCTGGAATCTGATTGCTGACAGGAGAAAAGGCTGGGACCAGCTCTGTCTGCTGTGTCTGCCCAGGGACTGGACACTCTGGCCTGAAGACTGGCACCTGCCATAGCCTCCCTCTTCTCATCTATAAAATGAGGCTGCCTCCTGGGCCTGCCACGGAGAGCGGGCTGTGTCCAAAAGGGCAAGGGCAGGTCCTTGGCTTTGGGGCAGGGGAAGAGCCAGCTGTGGCCTTGTGTAGTGAGGATGGAGCCTGGGCCCACATAAGGCCCAACCTCTGGGAACCTCCAGCAGAGAAATCATGAAGGAAGGAAGCTCCTAAAAGAAGGCTCCCGGCTCAACAGACCTCAGAGTCACTTCAGTCCACAGTACCCAGGGGGGACAGTTCTCCAGAGCACCCCTGGCCAGTGGTGTCCAACTGTAGTTTGGTTACCTCCTGTGACGGGAAGCTCATCTCCTAAGGTGGAGCTTGCTCCTGGTGAGGCAGGCCCTCCCAAGATTGAGCAGCTCTTCCTAGTGCGAGGCCAGAACTTGTTCCCATCAAGTTCTAAACCATCGATTCTCTGCACATGAGTCAACCCGGGAGGCTCTGAAAAAACTCTCATGGGTGCGGGCATGGGTTACCGGGTTTTTACTTAAGCTTTCATGTGATTCAAACACGCAGCAAGGACGGAGAGCCACTGTCCTAAATCTTACACTTGGGTCTCTACTCAGTGGCTACCACTTTCCAGGAAGCCTTCCTGACACACCGGAGGCTGGGCTAAATAAGCACCCCTCAGTCCTGCCCCCTGTACCCCTCCTTCCAACCACATAGCACGTAGCCCAGGAGCAACCTGAGGGCAGCCCAGGGCTGCTTACTCAGCAGGTCACCAGACCAGGTGGTAAATTAATGAATAACTGAGGCTCCTCCCCAGCCCCCTACACACACCTGTGGAGCTGGGTGTTGCTCAAGACAAAACAGTGAGATCTCAGCTCAGCCTTCTTTGGTCTCCAGACCCCTCCCGCCTTGCCTGAACCCTGGAGGCCTCCTTGCCCAGTGCCCTCCCTGCTTGGCACCTGCTATGCTCCCCAGGGTCTTTAGGTCAATCCCGCTCCTCCACCTCAGCCCTCAAGTCCTTGAATGTCTGACCCTGTAACCATGTTCCCCGCCAACACACTCTGTCCCACTCACACTGAGCCACTTTCATTGCATGAGCACACAGAGCTTTCTTTCTTTCTCTAGGTTTTTGCATATGCTGTTCCCCTCTGCCCATAACACTGTTCCCTTTCCTCTTCAGTTCTTTTTAGGTTTCTCCAAACTTTAATGTGCAGACTACTTCACCCTGGGATCTTGTCAAAAGGCAGGTTCTGGGTGAGGCCTGGCATTCCACAGTCCTCCCATGCTCCCAGGTGGAGCTGAGGCTGAGGCTGCTGACCTGTGCGTAGTGAGGATGGAGCCGTCTCCCTCCTCCAGGCAGCCTTCTGGAGTTCCCCTCTAAGCTCGTGAAGCCCAGTGCATTCCCCAGTGTGCACTGACAGTTCCCCAGAGGCCTCACACTCTGGGCGACAGGATCCTGGCTCAACCTCCACTCTGACCATGGGCCTTGAAAGCTTGCTGACTGAATGCTAAAATTCAGCCCAGGCCTCCCACACCCATCTCAGCACAGTGCTGGACACAGGACACCCCGTGGATGCGGTGGCAAGGGCTCCTGACTTTACCATCAGCGGAGGGGAGGCAGCACAGGCCAGTGGGCTCACTCCTTGGCAATCTGGTCGAACTTTCCGAAGAGGCTCGTTCAGCACCACCACACAGCTCTTTGGGGAGCAGTCGCTGGCCAGCTGCGTGAAGCCCACGATGTCAGCATAGAGGATGCTGGGGGTGGGGTGGGGCCAGCAGGAGGGTCAGGGCCAAGAGCCCCTGAGCATCTGCCAGCCCCCCCGCACCCAATCACCCCCTGCGAGCCCTCTGCGCCAGGGTGGGAGAGAAACCCCCCACCATAAGGATAAATTAAAGTTCCAGAGGCTTCACATCAAAGCAAAATGTAGCAAGCCCCAGTTTGCAGGGGCCCTCTGGAACCCCCAACCCCTTCAGAGCCTCACCACAGATGACTGAATGGAGCCCTTACAGGTGGATTCTCAGGCACCTGGGAACTTCTCCCCTTCCCTATACCTGGATTTCACCTCTGCGCAGACTTCAGAGCTAAAGCCCTGGTAAGATGTGACTGCACGCTCCCTCCAGCTGAGCTCCACACCCAGCGCTTTCACATATCTAGTCCTCACGCTGCCCTTGTAGGAACCCCATTCTACAGACGAGCAAACTGAGGCCCAGGGAGGTTAAGACTTGCTGGGAAGCCAGAGCTGCATTTTGCACCAGATCTCCCCGCTCCTGAGTCTACAGTTCTGGACCATCCGCAACCCAGAGGCAGCAGGCCAGTCTCGGGGGTAATGCTGAGCCTGCAGGCAGAGGACCAGGGTGGAGCTCACAGCGCCCACATCTACGCTTCACTCAGGTCAGCGCCGCTGAGTAAGATTCTGCAGCCCCTTCAAATCAGTCAAAGACAGGTGTCGGGACTGGGGGTCCCCTGGCAGTCACCTGGGTGGGGCTTCATCTCCTTTTGGGGGGCCTGTGCCCCTTTGAGAATCATCTGAAAAGACCCCTTTCTTCCCAACAGTCACGTTCGTGCACAGAGTTTGACAATTTTAGGGGGCAGTGGATCTCCCCCAATACTAATCAAATCTGCCCCCACCCCCTGGGGGAACAAGTGGGAGACTGAGGCCCAGGGAGGGGCCTGGATTTACCTCTCCCCAGTTCCCGTGCGGGCTGGGACCTGGGCCTCAAGGTAGGAGGGCAGCGGGCCACCTGCTGGGGCCGCCCTGGGAGACACTGTGCATACGGGCCCGGCCAGCCGCCCACCTGACGTTCTGGTGCCGCTTGACGTAGAGGCTGTGGAAGTTGTTGTCAGGCAGGTAGCGGCGGTCCCCACGCTCCTTGAGCCGCTCGATGATGGCCAGCTTCATGCCCATGGAGATGTGGGCCGGCAGCACGGACAGCAGCAGGTTTTCCTGGCGCGTGGGGCACAGGGAGGGCAGCGTCAGGCCCCGGGTCTCCATCCTCTCTGCCCTCCTGCCCCTCTGCCCACCACGGGCCCCATCGCTGCTGGCCTACACCCTGCTACCAACCCGGCAGGCACACACCCTCCCGTGTCCCCAGCAGCCCCCGGGATGACGCCAGCACAGGTGTCTGGCCAGGTGCCCCAGGTGCCTCGCTGTGTTGTTCAGTGAGCACATCCTCAGAGAGAGGATGCGGGGCGTGGGGCCTGGGGGACAGCCGGGGGGCCGGGCAGGGTCAGGCTGTGGCTCCAGGGGGAGGCGGGTCCCCACCTGCTGGCGCTTCTCGATGCGCAGCTTACGACGGGTCTGGATGCACTTCACAGTGTAGGTGAAGAGGTCTCGGGAGGCATCCTGCATCTGGTGCTTGTGGAAGGCGCCCGTGAGGTTCCCGCACAGGAAGACCACAGCATTGGCCAGCAGCTGCGGGCGGGCCATGGCGGGCTCAGCATCAGGCCTGGCCCATGCCCCAGGACACCGGCCCCCTTGGTGGGCTGGTGACGGCACCCCCTCCCCGATCCCTGGCCTCCCAACCCACTCGGGCTGCAGCCTCCCTGGGGTGGGCAGGCAGGGAAACTGAGATCCAGACTCACTGGTCTCCTAGACTCACTGGTCTCCTAGTAGGTCACTGTGACCACAGGACCAGGACTCAGGCCTGTCTCAGCATCCGCCAGACATTCCCTGGTGCAGAAGGGCTCAGGCCCCAGAGACCAGAGCAGCCAGCCACTTCCAGGGAGGCAGGAGCACATCCCCTCACAGAGCCCAGAGCCCAGAGGGAGCGCCAAGGACAGCCGCAGAAGGCACAGAGCCAGGCTGGCTGCCCAGAGCTCTGGCCCCCACCTCCCAGACCAGACACCAGGCCCAGTCAGGAGGAAAACACATCTGTGCATCAGCACTAACTGTTCATAATCACTCAACACAAAGGACACCAGACGGGGCGTCCAACCCTGTCCAGATGGGGCTCTGGGCTGAACGAGTGAAACCTCGGGAACAGGGCCTCACCCAGCAGCAGTGCGCCGGACCCAGGAAGGAGGCCCGAGGGTCAGGGCTCGAGGGAGGGGCTGAGCCTCTGGGGTAGCCCAGGCCAGCAAAGAAAAGGCTGCAGGGCAGGGCACCTGCCGATTTGGACAAAGCCCGGCCTTGAGGCCACCCGTCAGCAAAACACCTCTGTCTCCAAGGCCTCCAACTCACCCGCTCCAGCCTTGGTCTCCCTCGGCCCAAACCAAAGCCCCACCCAAGGCCTTAGGCGGCCCCGCGCCCAGACCCACACGCCCCTCACCTGCAGCCCTACCCGGACGCTGGGCGTGGTGAAGGCCCCCATCAGCGCGCCGAGCACCAGGAGGTGGGAGGTGCTGGAGACGACCCCGGCCACGACGGCACCCCGCGTGCTGAAGGGCAGCAGCGTGTACACCACGAAGACCACGAACAGGAAGAAGGGCACCTGCGCACAGCGGCGTCATGAGCGCGGCCATCACGCCGCCCCCGCCCAGGGCTCAGCTGGGCTCACTCCGCAGCCCCGGCCCGTGGGGATGGCCCTAGAAGCCTGAACTCGAGGCTACACCCCCGGCGCCCTCGGCCCTCAGGTCGGCCCCTTCTCCTACCCTGTGTGGCGAGAGGCAGCGACGGACACAGGTTTAGAACGAGAGAAAGTGATGCCCGGCCAGCATCATTTTCCTACGAGCTGATTTACCGTCTGGGGCCGAGGCCGAGCCTCCGCCGCCCTCATGACCCAGGGAGCTCTCGCCTGGTGTCCACTGCCCACAGCTCTCCCTCCGCAGGAAGGGTAACTACTGGAAGGCCGGGCAGGGCCCCCTCACCTGCCACCCCCAGCAGCCCAGCCCACCAGCCCCACCCACTCTCCGAGCTGGCCCCTGCTGGGAACGGCACCCTGCCCCGAGCTTCCCACCCGCATGGCTTGCCTGAGCCTCACCCCACCCCAGTCACAGGACCCAGCCCCAATGGTCAGAGGGCCCCCCCCGCCCCCGGTGACAATGCCCGTCCAGGGCTGGGCCCAGGCTCCAGGCCAGCCAGTGCAGCTCAAGCTGGCTGAGAAAGGGCTGCCTCTTTCAGCTGGCCTGGGTAGGCTGGTGGACGGGCAGCCCGGAGGTGCCGCGGGCACCTCTGTCCCGAGCTGGGGGTGGCCTGACAGGGAATCAAACAGCACAGAGGAAAGCAGAGCCGGGAGAACTCGGGATCTGGCCATCCTGCTGAAGCCCCAGACCAACCCCCGGGACTTTCCCGGCACGTGAGCCAATTTGTGCCTTTTTGCCTCTTTGAGTTGGAGACGTGTCATTTCCAAACACCACAGCCAGACATTCAAGTGGACACTCTTCTCCCACTTCACCCCCATCTCATCAGCACAGAGCTGAGAGAACAAGATCAGCCCAGGGCCCGTTCTCAGTCACAGAACCACAGCCCGGAGAGAGGGAGGGGCCTGTGGCTGGCACACCCAATGCGGGCCCAGTCTCCAGAAGGGATCTGATGCCCAGAGAGGGCAGGAGCTACCGAGCGCACAGCTGGCTGGCAGCACCCAGCCCCCAGGGGCGCCAGGGTCCCCTGTTACCTGCTCCCAGTCACAGGCCTCCTTCATCCATGAGTCAAACACCAGCACGTAGCCCAGCGTCACAAGGCAGGCCCAGACGAGCAGCGCCGAGGCCCTGAGCCACCGGCGGACGAGGCACTCAACATACACGAGCGCGTAGAGAGCCACAAACACGGCAAGCGTGAAGAACGCCGTCCCCAGGACAGCCTGGTGTCGGGAGGGGTCCTGTGGGGGGGGGGGGGCGGGGGGTGAACATACACAGAAATGCCATAGCTTTCCCCAGCGGGGTGCCACCTCCTCCAGAAAGCCTGCCAGGTTAGCCTGTCCAGCCTGCCCTAAGCAAGGTCACTTGCTGCTTCCTCCACGTGGGTGGTGTCCATCCTCCCCCTAAACATCAAGTTCTCTCTTACCTCAGGCTTTGTGCTGTTGCCTCTGCTAGGGGTGCCTTCACCACCACCTTCCCCCAGTCACCTGTGGGGCCCAGTCCTGTGACGTTCTCACTCCCCCCCCCCAACCTCAGGCATCCCCCGGGGTCCCCAGCAGCTCTGTGCACACCTGCAGGGCACAGGTACAAGAGCACAGGAGCAAAGCTGTGGAAAGCCTCCTGGGGGAGAGGTCACTGCTCCTAACTCTTAAAGAATGAATGGATGTTTATGAGGAAATACGACCAAAGGCATCCCAGACAGGGGACGAGCTGAAGGAAAGGTACAGAAGTGCGACAGTGTGGGGAGAAGAGGTAACAGGCAAGACGTTCACAGGTGGACAGCACCTGGTTTCCCCCAGAGGCCCATAAGCTCCATGAGCACAGAGACTAATCTGGGGCCAGCACCCAGTGGGCGCTCAGTAACTATGTGCCGAATGACAAAACAAAGGTCCTCGGGTTTATATGCACAGAGATACAGGCAGCACCGGCAGAGCACCTACTGGGTGCTGGCCACCTTACACGTATCACCCTGTTAACAGCCTGTAGTCTCTGATGTTTTCTTCTAGAACTTTACTGTCCCATACAGCAACCACTAGCCACATGTGGCTACTCAAAATTAAATTTCCAATAATTAAAGATAAAATTGAAAATTCAGTTCCTCAGTCATACTAGCCACATTTCAAGTGCTCAACAGCCACGCATAGGTCATGGCTATAGCAGGACGAGGCCTAAGTCAGAGATAATATTAGTGGTGCCCGCTGTCATAAGAAGGATTCTGAGACACACACATCCCCCCACCCCGGCCGGCTCCGTGAGAGAGAGTTCTGGGATTGATGCATGATGTCTGCCACGGTACTGGAAGTGGGAGCAGTGACACACAGGCCTTCAGTAAAATCAAAGTCCATTGTGGAGAAAAATGAGGGTAATTAATTTGGCCAAATTAATGTAACATCTAAAGCCACCCCAGACTTAAAAATTAAAATAAAAACTGTGTCTTCCTCCAGCCTAAATATGCTCCATAGCACTTTACAGATGCAGACGCTCAGGCTTAAAGAAGATAAAGACTTGCCCAAGGCCTCACAAGTACAAAGCATCAGAGCTGAGACCTGGACCCCAGGGAAGCCCCCACTCACCCCGTAGCTGAAGGCGATGACGATGAGGACGGCGCAGGCAGTGATGGCCACCAACAGGAGCGTGAGCAGCAGTGGCCCGTGCTGGCTGGTGAGGCGGTACTTCTCGTAGAGCGTGTCGTGGCTGGGGTCCTCCTCGCCCTCGTTGAGGAAGTAGCGCCCCTTGGCCGGCATCCTCCACCTTTGGCACAGCCGCCCAGCAGTCCACGCAGGAAACCCCGCAGCCTGGGGAGCATCTGTCTGCCGACACCCACCCCTGTGCGCCTAGGCCTCTGGTTTCTCCGAGCCTGGCAGGCGGAGCTGGGCAGAAGTCCCCTCGGCCAGCAGCTCCATGGACACACGGGGCCTGCACTGCTCCAGCTGCCAGGCCTTGCTCACTGCACTTCCCGCATCTGCCTTTGCATCCAGGCCCGAAGGAACAGACACGCAGGGTCCTCAGCTCTGCAGAGACACAAAGCAGACCAAGATTTGACCTGGACTGGGAAGGCTGGCATCGGGCAAGAGCAAGGCCAGGCCTCATAGCCCCGGGTCTGATTTATCAATCTTCACCAAACCTAACTTTTAGGTCTTTAAAGCTTGGCCCACCCCAAGGTCATAAAGCTAGTCTCCTGTGTTTCCGAGAACTGCGCGGTCCGATACAGTAGCCACTAGCCACATATGACTATCAAAAATTTAATTTAAGTTGATTAAAAACGAAATTAAAAGTTCAGTCCCATATAGAGGCTACTTGGAGAAGATAAATGGCGGCAGGAGGTGGCAACCAGCCAAATCTATGACGTGGGCTAGTCAACAACAGTGGTACCCAGGAGAGATCCCGGAGGGCTTGTTAAAACACAGATCACTGGGCTGCATTCCCAGCGTCTGTTTCAGTAGGACTGGAAGGGGCCTGAGAAGGAATGTGCATTTCTCACATGTTCCCAGAAGATGCTGAAGCTGCTGGTCCACACTTTGAAAACTACTGGCCTGCAGGACACATAACCCATTATTAACCAGTCAGTACCATGAGAGAGAGTGGGGATGTTACAGAATAAAATAAATTTAAAAGGCTTACCAACCCAACGCAATATAATGGACTTTATCTGGATTTTGATTTTAAAAAGCTGCAACTACGAAAAAAATTTTCAAACGACTGGTGAAATCTAAATGTGAACTGAAGGTGGGATTAAGTTAATAAATTACACTTAATTTTTTGGAGTATAATAATAGCTTGATGATTACATTTAAAACATTTTTAAAGTTAAAAAAAAAATTTCAGCCCCTCAGCCACACCAGTCACATTTCAAGTGCTCAACAGCCACACATAGCTACTGTTTATTACATTGGGCCGCACAAATATAGAGCCCTTCTATCATCCAGAAACTTCTACTGGAAAGCACTGCTCTAGAAGTTTGAATAGTTTACTTTCACATGTAGGTCTCGGATACATCTCAAGGAATTCCTGTGTATGGTGTGAGGCAGGGATCAAGCTTCTTTTTTCTGAATGGATATCTATCTTTAGCCATTTCTAAATGGATATTTTTCTGAATGGATATCTATCTTTTTTCTGAATGGATATCTATCTTTATCCATTTCTAAATGGATATTTTTCTGAATGGATATCTATCTTTTTTCTGAATGGATATCTCCCCACCAGCCTTTCATGGAGCCACCATCCTTCCTTCAAGAGTTTTAGTGGAGGCACCTTTGCCCTAAGTCAGGTGGCCATGCATGTGAAGTCTGTTTGCAGGCTTTCTTCTGTTCCAGTGGTTCTTGTGCAAAGACCTCACTCACTCGATTACTGGAACTTTTCAATGAGTCTTGTGTCTCAGACACTAACGCCAGCTTCACTCAGAGCATACCCCTTGCATTCATATTATGTTAAGCTTCCACATAAGACTGAATTTTTCTGAAAGGGCCCACTGGCAAGAATTTAACAACCTTGCAAGCTCCGCTTCATAGATAAGGAAACTGAACCTCAGAGAAGAACACAGTGGACCCTTTATGACAAAGTTGAGAGCGGACCCCAGGCTTGCAATGCTTAGCCCACAGGGGCTCCCTCTTTCCCCAGCACCTTTCATTTATTTTCCCATTCGTTTATTCCCAAACAGCTTGTTAACCATGCCTATGGCACACCAGGCCCATTATACCTCCTGTGTGTCAGGCTAGCTCCCTCTCCCGCTAGGGCTCCCAGTCTCCAGGGAGAGAAAGTTACCAAAAAAATGTGCAATCCCTAGATGCAGCGACTGGGGCTTGGGGTGGCTGCCATATTCCCAGCAGGAACCTTGTGTCAAGGGAGCAGCCCTGGACCAGGAGTCCAGGCCCCCAACATCCAGGCCTGCATCAGAGATAGGAACCAGGACAGGGCAGGGGGCAGGGAGGTGGTAAGACGTGGGAAGGCTCAGGGCAGTCACAAAGGGTGCAAATGGCCACTGGTGGAAGCTGCGAAGGAAAGTTGGTCCAGAGCCCCCAAAGGCAAAATAGCAGGGCACCCAGAATCCCAGAGTCTGAGTGAAGTCCCCCGGTGAGCGCCAACTGCCTTGAGTAACCTGGGGCCACCTTGGATCAGGAGTCACCTGAGGCACTATTCCATCTGGGAGCTCCTATTCCTCAAATCCCAGGAACAAAATGGAAAAACCACATATTTGTGGGTGGAGGAAGGGGCTGTTTTCCAGGAGTCCTGGCCCCTCTGCTCCTTCTGGGCCCAGGCAGGTGTCTACAAGCCTCGGCAACTACCTGCTTAACCCAGGCAACCCTGAGGGGGTTGGGCCAGGACCGCCAAAGTGTGCAAAGTGTTTGGACAAAAGCTACTAATCTGATTTCTACATGAAATACTGATTTCCAAATGTTGCCAGCTAATTTTTAAAATTTGTTTTGTGCCAATAGCCAAAACGTGGGAAAACCTGAATATCCATCGACGGATGAATGGATAAAGAAGATGTGGTACTTATATACAATGGAATACTACTCAGCCATAAAAAAAGAATGAAATAATGTCATTTGCAGCAACATGGATGCAACTAGAGATTATCATGCTAAGTGAAGTAAGTCAGAAAGAGAAAGACAAATATCAAATGATATCACTTATATGTGGAATCTAAAATATGACACAAATGAACGTATCTACAAAACAGAAACAGACTCATAGAGATCAGACTTGTAGTTGCCGGGGGAGAGGGGAGGGAGAGGGATGGACTGGGAGTTTGGGGTCGGTAGATGCAAACGATTACATTTAGAAGGGATAAACAACAAGGTCCTACCGTATAGCACAGGGAACTATATCCAATCTCCTGGGATAAACCTACTGGAAAAGAACATAAATACATGTGTTACTGAGTCACTTTGCTGCACAGCAGAGATTTGCACAGCACTGTAAATCAACATTACTTCAATTAAAACAAATTTATAAAATTTGCATAGTGCAGCCCACTAGTTTGCCACCTCTAAAGCTATACTCACCAGTCTTTGTTCCACAAGAGGCATTTCTTGAGTACTAACCATATATGCCCAGCCCTGTGCTAAAGGGGTTACGAAACAAGGTAAGGTCCCTGCCCTGAGAAGCCCCCACTCCAGGGCACGTGTAAAACAGCTGTCATGCTGTCACGCCAGGTGCCTGCACATACATCTCCACTCTCGCCTTCATAACCTAAGGCCAAGGTGTTACAGCCATTTTACAGATGCAAAATTGAACCCAGAGAAGGAGAGTGCCTTGCCTAAGATTACACAGCTGGAGCTGGTTGGTAGAAGGGCTGGGATTCAAACCTGGGTCTGCCAGCTTCCAAACCAGGGCTCCTCGGCCCAGCCTCACTGTCTTACTGAACTGAGAAAGGCTTCCCCATGGAGCTCCTTCCAGAAGCAGCAGGTCCCAGTGACTGAACCAGCTGTCAAAAGTATACACAACACTGCCTGTCCCTCCGGCCTGGTGCAAACACCAGTGCACCGGGACTGCCAGGCCGAGAAACCCCAAACTCCAAGGAGCCAAGGCAACTCCCCGCAGCTGCTCCATCCCCCAGGCAAAGCCCCCGGAGCAGAGCTGTGGGTGGCCAGGACATGCACAAGTGTGCATACGTGTGCACGCACACACACACACACACCATGGAGCCTTTCACCCCCAGATGCCAACCTGCCCTTCCAGGCACACAAAGGCGGGCTGAGCCAGGCATGGAGAGAGAGGGATTAGTTGAAAGATTCCGAGAGTCTTGGGAACTCAGGCCTGGTAAACACTCCTCTTGGGGATCTAATTAGGCCACTTCCTGGGCAACGGCAGGCGGGACAAGAGGAAGACAAGGGGCAGTACTGGGCACGGAGACTAGGCACCCAGGGACCCCGTCCAGCGCCGGCAGTACAAGGCAGGGCTGGGAGGAAGGGCCGCACTTCTCCCTCCTGCAGACAACCCAGCACCAACAGGCACCTCCACAGGCCAGCTCCTCTCCAGGAACCACCCCACAAAGTGAGACCCAGAGGCCCCCTCTGTCAGGGCAGGTTTCAAGGCCCCTCTGTCCAATCTCCAGTTCCTCTGCCAGTTGCCAACTCAGCTGATAACTGGGAGGGCCCCTGTGAGGCCCTGGATGAACTCCTTTGCCACGTCTCCAACAAGTGTTGCCGCAACCTCAACTTGCAGGCCTCGGTGATGGGGAGCTCATCCCCTCTCAGGGCAGTCTTCTCCAGCGCTGGGCGCTGCTCTGGCTGTAAGTCCGACCTTAGGTCAAGCCAGGCCCTGTCTCCCTGTCACTCCCTCACCCCCACCCCACGGGTCCTTTGTGAACTCCAAAGACGCAAAGAGCAGAGACGTCGAGGCCCTTTTACCTGGAGAGGCTGGATTCCCAGGGCTCCCTCACTGTCACTCACACCTCACGATACCTCTGGTAGGGGAGCAGCCCCATCTCACGGAGGAGGGGGACCCCAGGGGTCCAGGTGGGAGGGTGTTTCCCGCTTCTGCTGGACATGGTCCCCTCCCCCTCTCAGCCCTGGTTCAGGGGCCACATGACCCAGGTCTGGCTCATCAGCACCGTCTCTCCCAAGCCGCAGTGACTGGTTTAAGGATGGACATGTGACCAAAACCATGTCAGTGAGAATACTCTTTGGGACGTTTGCTGGCCCACGAGGACAAGATGCTCTCTTTGCCAGCGGCCTGGAGCTGCTGGCAGCCACCTGAGCCACCACAGTAGACAGCCCACCTGAGAAGGAAGCCCACACGGAGAACTGGTGAGAGACAGAGCCCTGAACATACCCGCTGGGGCCCCCAGATCCAGCTCTGTCTGAGGCTCAAGCAACCCCCAGATACTTACTCCCAAGGGATAATCAATACCCCTCCCAGCTGAAGCCGGGGTGAGCTTCTGGCACTTGCAACCAAGAGTCCCAAGGTCCACGTTGGGCCTCCTGCCCCAGTTTGCTGTGTCCAGAAAGCCCTCGTGGCCCCTTGATGAGTCCAAGTCGGGAGAAGTTAGCTCAAAGGTGAGAGTGGGCCCCTGCAGACGCAGCCAGCCCTGGCTAAGGCCTCCTCTGGAGGGGTGCCGGCCAGGGAGGGGAACCCTTCCCAATCCCCACCCCAGCTCATACCTCTGTCACCGTGTCCCAAACTAACCAGGGCAGCAGGGGGCCCAAGGCTGCAGGAGGCCAGTACCCTCCAGAGATTCCTCCCCTGCGGGAGGAATTAGGGAGCGGAGGGGTATACTTAGGTAGAAACTGATACCGGCGGAATCAAGCTCTTCCCCCAAGCGATCCTGGTGGACTCAGCTCCCCGCAGCCGCAGGGCCCGTGACTGAGCAGGAGAGACCATCACAAAACCTACTGACCTCTTATTGTGTACCCAGCACTGTAGTCTCTCTAAATCTGCACCCCTGCCCTGTAGGTAAGACGGCTGTGTCTGTTTTATGGATGTGGGAGCTGAGGCAAAGAGAGATTCAGTTACTTGCCTGAGGTCACAAAGCTAGTAAAAGAGAGCTGGGATTTGAATACAGGCCCCTCAGGGTCCTGTCCGTCACCCTCCCAGTGCTGACATTCCCAGAGCCCATAACATCTCAGAATGCCAACCCCTTTCTGCCCTCCCCCTTCAAGGCCCCAGACAGAGGGTGGGTGGCAAAGTGGACTCCATCAAGGTACCTCCCTCTGCCTTCCTGGGGCAAGATGAGGCAGCCATGCCAGGGAGCCTCCTCGAAGCCAGCAAGATCCAGGAGGGCCTCTTCCTCCAGGAAGCCCTCTGAACTACCCCATACACACCGTCTTCTCCCTTCCCCACAACAAGACAGGACTGGGGTCTTCTTGCCAAATACTGACAGGCGGGGTCCAGGTTCCTCAGCTAGAAGAGCTGCTGGAGATAGGGCGCTGGGACCTCGAATTATGACTGCAGGACTGGGCCCTCAGGGGTGCTCAGGAAGTCCTTCCCCAGCGGAACTGGCTGATGTGGCAGCACCCCCAGCCCTACCACACCCCTGGGGTAGCTCTAGCCCACCCCAGCTTTCACAGACACAGACAGGATACCCACTTCCTCACCCAAGCAATACTGGCAGGAACCCAGCCCAGCTTCCTCTGGCCCTGCCCTGGCAGGCCCCGGAGCTGTACAGGGCCTGGTGGCCCCAGAAAGGGGAAGTGGGGCCTTGGCGTGTGAAGCGGGGCAGGCAGGCAGGCAGGCAGGCAGGCCTAAGGAGAGGAGAGGGCCCACTCAAGCCCCTCAGGCCGGACCCTGTACCCAGGCCCCGCCCAGGTGACCGTACGGCTGCAGCCAGGAACCCACCAGCACAGTCTTGCCCCCTAGGCCAGCCCAGTGCCTGGTGGGCTGGGTCACTGGCAGACTTTCTGTTTGCTGAGGGACTCATGTTAATGCCACCTCCCTCAGGAGACCCAGAGCTCTGTGAAGGAGAGCCAGCAGCTGCTCTGCCCAGCCCCGGCCTGGCACCTAGGGGCACCCAGAAAACCTCATGGGACTAAGGGCCTCCCAAGCCTTAGCTCGTGCCGGGGCCTAACCTCCCTCCCCACACCATTCTCTCCTGGGCATCTGCCCCCATCGGGAGGCCTTCTGAGACTCCTATCAAACATCCCCACACCTGCCTCACCAAATTGTCGTGGGATTTAAGTCTGTGTCCTGCAGCTAGGCCCTGGCAGATGCTTGTGGGACGGACAGATGGATGAGCCAACCAGCTCGAATCCTGAGCCAGGCAGAAAGGTGGCAGAGAGCAGGCAGGGCGGCTTCGGTGAGGGGGCTGGGGGGCGGGCATCAGGGCGGAAGATGATGAAAACAGACAAAAGGGTCTCCCCCAGAACAGGAAGCACCTGCTGCATCACACCTTTCCGCAGATGAGCTGTACCTGGGAGGGAGGAGGCTGGGTTCAAATCCCAGCTCTGCTGCCCTTGGCCATAGGAGTGGCAGAGTCTCTCACACTCCGGGCCTCAGTTTTCTCATCAGTAAACTGAGGTGCTGATACCCAAGTTCGGGGGAGAGCGAGGCACAGGTCCTCACAGCCAACAGGCCAAGTTTGTGAGGACAAAATAGCAAATGCGCCCAGAAGGAAGGCTCAATTCCTAGAGCTGAGGAAGCCCACCCATGAGGTCCAAACAGGAGAGACAGAGGTGCACAGGGGGCAGAGCCCCTAACGACCCTCCACTTTATCTCCCCACCTCCTGGTGACAGTCTGCAAAGCCACCAGGCAGGAGCAAAAGCCGAAGCCCCCAGTAGCATATGCCCCCAGACAGCCCTGCTCCCCAAGAACTCCCAGGCTGACTCTATCCCACCCTCTAGGGACCACAAGCTGTCACTCAGCCTCGGGGTCTAGAGACCTGTGTTCCAGTCCCAGCTCTGCCACTAACGTGTGCTGTGACCCTTACCTGATCCGGGCCTCGGTTTTCCCTCTTGCAAAGGAGGTGGTTATGTGAAACCTCTGAGGCCCAGCTCTGGGCTGGGCTAGCAGCGGAGGCTAAATCATAAAACAAAGAGAACTGAGGAAAAGCTGAAAAGCCTGCATGTTGTCATCTGGCCCCAGAGGGCTAATTCCAGGGGTGGGGTAGGGAATTGTTCTTTGCTCCTGAAATCCTCCCTTCCACTCTTCCGTCTGGATTAGGCATTACCCTGGTCAATCTCTCCTCTAAAACACAAATACCTTGTCACCCCTCCCCCCCAAGGCTCCAGCCGCCAGGGATAATAAATCCAGTTTGCCATCTCCTGTGCCAATTCTAATGATGGTTAGTGACTGCCTGGGAAGAGTTCATCTATTCATTCACTCATCTTGACAGAGATTCATGCATTCATTCCTTCAGCAGATGTGCACTAACACCTTCTATGTGTCAAGAGGAAACTCAGCTCCAGGCACAAGTTTTCAGAAGGCAGAGACCTTGGTGCCCCCTTCCCCCAGGTGTCTGCAAAGGGCTCTGCACACAGGAGGTGTTCAGGCAACAATGTTTATTAACTGACCAACTAAACAACCAGGTTCCCATATTGGAAAGAACAGCTATATCTTCCCCCAACTCTTGCCTGAGATTCCACCATTAGTTATTCATTCCTTCAAGCACTATCTTCACTAGGCTCCCCCTTTAGAATGAAAACACTTTCATGCCCATGTTTCATTCCTGATCCCTTTCCCCTCGATAACAAAGAACAGAAAGGGGAAGTCTAGCTGGCCTTCAGGGACCTCATGTGGTGCTACTTCTGCCCAAGATGGCAGAACACTGGGCTTCCCACGGCCCACCCAGACAGTGGGTCTGCTGGTGACAGAAGATTTAACCCAGAGTAGCCACTGTCCTGGAAAGGGCAAGAAAGATTTAGGTTTAAGTCTTAACTTCTGCACTGCTAGTTGCCTGTTTAAAAAGTCAGCAGAGCCCAGAGGAGGGAGAGAAAGCTGGAGGCATAATTTATACCAGGATGATTTCCAAAGAGCAAGAAACCATGAAAGAATTCTCATATAATGCTGTAGTGAATAAGTCCTTTCTAACCTGACACAAAACCTAAAAGTCATAATGAAAAGACTGATAAATTCAATTACAATTAAAAATTCTTTTTCTACATAGTAAAAACTATCAAAAGCAAAATCAAAAGATGAGCGAGAGATTATGGGACATTTGCAATTTTTATCTCCCTAAAGAGCTAATCTCCCTCATATGTAAAGAGTTCCTACAAATCAAAAAAACAAAAACCCAGTAGAAAAATGGGAAAAGAGGATGAACAGAAAGTTCACAGAAAGACAATACAAATCTCTTAAATATTTGGAAAGCAGCTGACGTCACCCATAACAAGAGAAATGCAAATTAAAACTACTATGGAAAACCATTTCTACCTACCCAACTGGCAAAGATCAAAGCATTTCATAAATCTGTGTTGGCTAGGCTGGGGGGAAACAGACACTCACGCTCACCCCTGGCGGGCGTGTGATTCAGCACAACCTCTGGGGCAGGCAGTTTCATCATATCTAACAGACTCACTAATGTACACACACACCTTTTGACCTAGCAAACCTACATCAAGTAATTTATCCTACGAACACTTTCACATGTGTGAAATTTGACTTATGTACAAAATTATTCATTGCAGCATTATCTGTAATTGCAAAAGACTGAAAACAATGTGTGTATCAGTCTGGGGAAGATAAATCACAATACATTCTTACAGTGGAATACAATGCAGCTACCAAAAAGATGCAGCAGCTTGAACCATACTATGGAAGGGTATCCTGTGAAAAATCCACATGGTGAAGGTCATGCCTAGAATGGATTAGGATTGAACCAGGACACAGAAACACCAAAACTGCTGCTTTGTCAGAGTGAACAAATCTTACTTCTCCTCATTTTCAGTTTCTATTTCTATTATTATAATGTAGCTTATGCAATTTTTTTTAAGTTTTCAGTAGAAAAAACAAGATCGACCACATACATAGTGCCTATCGTTAACAACACTGTATTGTATACTTAAAATTTTTTCAAGGGACCTCCCTGGTGGTGCAGTGGTTGAGAATCTGCCTGCCAATGCAGGGGACATGGGTTCAGTCCCTGGTCCAGGAAGATCCCACATGCTGCAGTGCAACTAAGCCCGTGCGCCACAACTACTGAGCCTGCACTCTAGAGCCTGCAAGCCACAACTACTGAAGCCCATGCCTAGAGCCCGTGTTCTGCAACAAGAGAAGCCACTGCAACGAGACGCCCACTCACCGCAACAAAGAGCAGCCCCCGCTCACTGCAACTAGAGAAAGCCCGCACACAACAACAGAAACCCAATGCAACCAAAAATAAATAAAAATATATTTAAAAAAATTTTTTTTTCAAGACGGTAGATTTTACATGTTCTTATCTTAAAAATAATAATGATAAACTAAAAGGAGGGAGGAAAATTTAGGCTGTGAGGGACAGGTTTATGGCATGGATTGTGGTGATGGTTTCACGGGTGTATACTTATCTCCACACTTATGAAGTTGTATACAATAAAAATGCACAGCTTTTTGTATGTCACTCATACCTCAATAAAGGGGTTTTTAAAATAAATACATAAAGTAAAAAATAACGACCCTAACAGAAAAACTCAAAGGGCAATATAAAGCGACTGATCATTGAAGTGACACTCTAAGTTTAATATATTAACATGGAAAGATGTGTTCCTGGCATGTTTGTCGGGGTGTGTGTGTGTGTGTGTGTGTGTGTGTGTGTGTACATATATAAATATGTATGTGGGGACTTCCTGGTGGCACAGCGGTTAAGAATCCACCTGCCAATGCAGGGGACACAGGTTCGAGCCCTGGTCCGGGAAGATCCCACATGCCGCGGAGCAACTAAGCCCGTGCGCCACAACTACTGAGCCTGCGCTCTAGAGCCCGCGAGCCACAACTACTGAGCCCGCATGCCTAGAGCCCATGCTCTGCAACAAGAGAAGCCACTGCAATGAGAAGCCCGCGCACCGCAACAAAGAGTAGCCCCCGCTTGTTGCAACTAGAGAAAGCCCACGCGCAGCAACGAAAACCCATCGCAGCCAAAAATAAATAAATATTTTTTAAAAATTTATGAAATATGTATGTGAATACACAAAAAATAAATAGAGCCTGTAAACGAAAGAAGAAGAAAAGGAAAACGAGCCCCAGGTCCATCACGTCTAAGATGCATGACCCTGAAAAAGTTACTTATCCTCCTTGAGCCGCACTTTCGTCATTTGAAAGAAAGGGAGAATAACATTCAGACCACCCAGGGCTTTGAGGGGATTCAGTGGAGGTGATGCAAGCAGAGCACGGTGGCGGGGGGCGGGGAGGGGGCTGCACCTGGCACAACACGCCAGGTCAAGACGACAAGCACTACCAAGTTGGCAGAAAGGGCCTCAAGGGCTGTGGGTGGGCCCAGAAGCTGCCCCTTCCCCTTCAGCCCACTCTGTCATGGGCCTCGGCACCAAAGAGGTCAAGGCGCCCCGGCCCCCTCCCTGCTCTGGAAGTGGCCTAGCCTCTGGGGTGGATACAGCAGCGTCAGCACCTCGGGACTGCTTTCTGGGTACAGGCAGCGTCATCATCGCATGGGCTCACACATCCACGCAGAGCCTAGCTGGACCTCAAGCGAGCAGCTGTCCACTGGGTCAAGGAAAGCGGGAAGGTGGGCCTGAGCCAGAGAGAGCTTCCAGGTAGCACCGGGTCCTCACCCCAAGGCCTCTAGGGCTGTGGAGAGGAGAGGAGAGGAAACACAATGCCCGGCCCTCCAGACGTGCTCTGCGCACTCTGAACCCACCTGGGAGACAGAGGCAGTAAACCCGACGGGAGGCGCCCCTGCCATCAGCCTCCAAGCACCTGCTGGGAAGAGGCAAGGTCCTTGCATCCGGACCCCCAGGGCGGGTTAGGGGTGCTCTCCCTCTGTTTCCAGCCAGGGGAACCAACTCTGGGATCCTAAGCTCCTCGTCCAAAGCCTCCTGGCTGGGATTCAAACTCAGAGCTGCCCACTCCAGGGCCCAGGCTCCTTCTTAACCCTGTGTCTGCATTTCCTGAGGGGCGCTCTGCCCAACAGCAGGGCCGTGAAGAGCCACACACACGACACTTTCTGGCCCTGTGTCTGCATTTCCTGAGGGGCGCTCTGCCCAACAGCAGGGCCGTGAAGAGCCACACACACGGCAGTTTCTGGTCACACGCAGTGCTGGGCTTAGCATTCTCTTCCTCCTTCTCTAAAGATACCCTGTGCACATTAGCAAATTAAAGGTTCTGAGAAGTCCTGCAGGAAAGCAAGCTGCTGAATTAATGAACACAGCTAAGCATCTCCCAGTCTTTTTGGTTCACGAGGCCCTTTTTGCATTAAATCTCTAAGGAATCCTCTTGGGGAAATGCTGACTTTGGCATCTCCAAGACTCGGCTCAGGGATCCTCCCCCAAGAAGACTCCCTGGGCAACTGTGGCTCACAGAGGCCACTATCTGCCCCTTTTCTGACAGCCTGGGAGCTCCCTCAAGCTGGGCCCCGACTCCCCCACCTCCACCTTCCCCTGGGCTGGGCTGCGTGGGCACACAGGGACCAGCCCTGATCTTGGCCTCCAGGGTAGCGTCAGGGGAAGACTGGAGGAGGCCCCGCCCTAGGGCAGTTTTCTGCTGGGGAAGCAATCTGCCCTGGGGAAGAGAAAGTGGGAAAAGGCACTGAATACCAACCAGGAAAGACCCTCCTGTCATACTTCCTGCCTCTCCCGTGCAGGGCTGTGAAGTGCCCCCTGCCTCAGTCTCCTCACCTGCCATAAGCAAAGCAGTGCACGGGATAGACACCTAAGGTCCAGCCCCGCTCTGCCTCTCGCCCTCTCTGGGCCTGATTCCTCCAGGGGCAGGGAAGGCCCCCAGGGTCTGCGAGGTCCCTTCTCACTGAGACTACCAGAGAATCTAGCCACAGAGAGGGCAGCGGGAAAGGCACATGGAGACGCACCTCCATGCAGAGCTCAGCAGGCCCTGTCGGGGCCGTGGCCTCCCCAGCACCCGTGAGGCATCACTGTCTGGTCTGGCTCCCAAAGCCATGCCTCCCCCAGAGGTCCCCCCTCGGACTCCCGCCACACCAGCCACCAAGAGCGCCCGGCCCTAATCCAAGATGCTAAGACCCCCCTTCCCCAAGGCTTCCTGAGAACTGTGCGAGGTCAAGGGGGCACACGGGGGGCAGGGGCGGGAGGGCTGCCTGGTGAAGCCCAGCCCAGAGCCCGGAAGAGCCCTTCTGCAGGGGAAGCAGCCCCAGCCGACCTCCCCCGCACCCCTAAAAGCCTGGCTTCCGGAGCCACAAACACAGGGGCTCGGGAGCCCCTCCCCACGGCTGTCCCCCGAGCCCAAGCTCCCCATTCCTACTTGGGCACCACTTCCTTCCAGGCTCCGCTGGGCACAGGAAGTCGCTGTGATGGAGGCTCAGTCCACGGCAGCCACATGCCCCCCAAACCCAAGCCTCCCCTGGGGTTTTCCATCAGGGCTCCCCACGCCTGTCTGCGACCCCAAAGACAACGAGCCCCGTCCTGCTCACCCCCGGCCAACCAACTCCTCCAGGGCTTCCTGAGACCTTCTTCGCGGCTGTGTGATTTGACTTATTTCGGTTCCCCAAACAAGCCCCACCCTTTTGTCTCCAGGCTCAGACAGCCTAAAAGCACTGCCTACCTCCCCACCCCCAAACTCCCTCTGCCTGGCAAACTCCTACCGGCCCTTGAGAGCCAGGCTGAGCGGCCACCTCCTCCAGGAGGGCTGCCCAACCTTGACTCAGTGCCTGCACTTCCCACCACAGAACAGGGCCCCTGGCCTGTCGCTCCCCGATCACGCGATGCCTCTACCAAGGCCGGTGTCTGGCCACGCGCTGCCCTGCTTTCAGGATCCAACAGTGCCTGGCACATAGCGGACACTCAAACCGCAAATTCATGAACTGAGTCAAATACAGCCCGCCCTGAACTGCAGGGTCTGGCCCCCGACCCTGGTGTCCCTAGTCCCATCTGCTTGAGCTTTGGGCAGGTCACCTGCCTCTCAGGCCTCGATTTCTCACCTGAGCGATGGGGACGAAAACATTCCCCCACTCCCCGGCCTGTTCTGGCAGTGAAATGACCTCGTGGCTATAAAAATTCCTTATAAATCCAGAAACTTCGCACATGGACAACCTTGCTCTGCTGTTTCTACCACAGGAAAAGAGGCCCCAGCCTAAGGCTCCCGCACTGCCATCCAACAGGTGCCCACTGGGCTCCTGCCTGTGCCAGGTACCAGGTGAAGTGCTGAAGCAAACAAGATGGACGCAGGGTCCCTTGGGAGCCCATGTTGCGGGGAGGGAAGAGACGTGTGCCAAAGAAGCCACACGAGGCAAAGAAATGCCAGGGTGGGAGAGGGCCCAGCCTCAGGCCGCAGTCAGGAATGCAGGAAAGCCTAGGGGTTGTGAGCACAGGCTCTGAGACCAAACAGGCGAGATCCCCGCTCCACATCAGAGGAGCTGTGTGATCTGAGGCACGTTAATTAACCTCTCTGGGCCTCGGTTTTCTCATTTGTAGAATGGACTGGTGATGGTACCGAATGCCCAAGGGCCTCACACAGAGGCTGGCACACAGGGAGTGCTGTTAAGTGGGTCCGCCCCAACTGGCTCCAAACAGGAGGGGTGGGCCTGAGAAACTCTGACATCGCTCCCACCCCATCATCTCCAGCCGGGCCCAGGAGACAGAGAGAGAGAGAGGAGGTGGGCCCTGGGGGACAGGAACACGGCCGAGGACTAGGGCACCCACAACAAAGACCTGGGGGACACACTTCGAGTCCCAGGGGTCTCAGCCTCGCTTCCTGTCAGCCCCCAAAAGGCAGCTCTTCTCTTCTCTTGCTCCCCTGCTCAGAAAGCGGGGTCTGACAAAGGGATGCCGGGGTGCCAGCCCCTGTCCCAGGCCTTGCCTGGCACTAAGGCACCCCTTCCCCAAGGGACCTGAGCAGTGGCTCCAGGGAGTCTGAATATTTCAAAAGAGGACAGACACTTCCCCATTAGCCCAGGACCCCATTAAAGCAACGCCTCCAGACGACTTATTCAAAGGGCACCTCCTCCCCCAGGCGGATGGGGCCCGAAGGAGAGGCCAGGGAGTAGGGCTTGGGGAGCAGGGATGGGCAGACCCGGGAGGTCCCTGGCCCGCACAGCAGGGAGGTGCGCAGGAATAGGGTCAGCCTGACTACTGCAGAGATGAGGAGACGGAGGCCAGGAGGAGAGGACGACCACCCCAAATCCACATTCCCCACTGAGTGAGGCCAGGGAAATGTGCCTCCAAACAGCTCTGATCAGGAAAACACACTCGCCCCGAGGCTGTGGAGCCCTCTGGGCCTCGGTTTCCCCATCTGTGCAGAGAAAGGCCGCACCCCTGGATCCTGGGCCTCCCCCTGCTCGGCCGGCCAGTGATGCCAGGAACCGTCGACCCAAGTCAGCTGCACCTGAGGTAGTGAACCAAGCCACTTCCAAGGGGCAAGAAGGCCTGGATTCCTGGAAGACAAAGAGGCCTCCAGCAGGTACTCTGGGTCCTGAAGGTGGGTGGTGGCGCCACTGACCGCGTCACCCCCGGGGGGCCTCACGATGCCCGAAAGCCAGGCCTGCCACGCTGCCACCCCAAAGTGGGCACGAGTTCCCCCCTGGGTCATCCATCCCATCACCTCCAGCCCAGCTCAGAAGAAAGCAAGAGAAGGTGGGCCTTGGGGGCCAGGATCACGTCTGAGGACCAGGGTACCCACAACAAAGGCCTCAATTTGTTTCTTTTTCCTCAGGCACAGCTGCAGGGTAACTTCTTTCAGAGCTCAAGGCGGCTGGGGCGGGGGGGTGGGGGCAGACAGAGGCACAAAGAGGAAGAGAGAACAAGGAGGGTGCTCCTGGCGCCCCCCACACCGGCACCAGCAAGAGGGGGTCTCAACACAGAGCCAAGGGGGCAGGGGGAGGCTGCCAAGTAGAGCAGACACACTTGCGCCCCGTCTTCTCCTGAGCCCGAGGACCCCGGAGCGGGTGACACGAGGCAAGAGGGGGCTCGAGGTGGGGAAGCACCCTAAGCAGAGGGGATGCATGGCAAAGGGCAGAGGAGGCAAGCCGACCTGCTGCCCAAGCCAGGGGGTGGGCCCAGAGTGCCTGAGACATAGAACTGGGGGCGGGGGGGTGGTTTGCCAACACGGCGAGGGGGGCAAAAGCCAGGAGAAGGGGTTCAAACGTCTGACACCAGACAGGAGGAACTAATTGACGCGTGTGTAAGAGGAACCCAGGAACCCCCCGGGCCTCCTCTCCAGGGCTGTCCCAGCCCATCTTCACAACAGGGTGGGCTCAGGTCTATCCCCCAGCACAGCACTTAGTGCCCCAGAAAACGCCTGTGAAATACACCCATCAGAGATCAGCAGATGCAGGGAGAAACGACGATCCCAGGCATCACGGGGAGAAGGGTAACCAAACAGGGAATGAGCCCACTTCTGCCCAGGGCTCACGCCCCGCCCCATCCCGACACCTTGTCCTCCTTCGAAGGCCTGGGGTGGGTGTGGGCGTGGGGAAAGGGGAGCCCAGGGAACGGAGGCGCTTCAGCCCAGCAGGTCTGCGCCCGGGACCGGGCAATGCCCCAGCCATGACGTAGCCCCTTGTGAAATGCATGGGCAGCGGCAGGTTGAGCCAGATGCCAGTGGCTGTCAGGTGGGCACTGTGCCACCCTCCTTGGGGGTTGGTGGCAGGAGGAGCCACAGGTGGGCAAGTGGAGACTCCGCAAGCAGGCTCAGCCGGGAGGGTGGGGGCAGAGCTGGAGGACCCCTGGAGGGGCTGGCAGGATTCCACACACACAGGCTGGGGGGCTCGCCACTGCCAGGGACCTCTAGGCCTCAGCTTGCTGGTCTCAGATGCCTGGGAAGCATTTTTCACACATTTAACTTTCCCAGCAACCTGCCTGGGCGCTGCCATTTTACAGATGAGGAAACTGAGGAATAGAGAGACAGTGATTACCCCAAGGGCTACCGGCTACCAGGGAGGCCTCTCAGTGACACCCCTCAGCCGGCCCTGCCCATCCTCACCTCCGAGGCTCCCTTCCCTCCCACCCAAGGCAGGACGGGGCAGTAATGACAAACACCTCCACCTGGGTAGTGGCTTCTCTGTGCCAGCCGTACCACGTGCATCCCTTCGTTTAATCCTACAACTACCTGGCACGTTGGGTAGCGTGAGCAGCCCATTTTATAGATGCAAGAAACTAGCTCAGCCCTTGCTTATCTCGCACACTGCCGGGAGGAGGCACAGTGCGGTTGAACCCAGGCCATTACAAAGCTCTGTCAGGAGACAGGTTGGACGCAGTGACCTCCAGAAGACCCAGCTCCTCTGGCGACTGTTCAGACGCCAAGGCCTCATTCACTGAGCCAAACTAACTTTCAGCTCTTTCTACACAGGCCTTCTTAAAGACAGTAAACGCCCCAAAGGTCCACCATCAGCACTTCCCTCTCATCCCTAAGACCCGACCCCACAAAAGGCTAGAATCGGCCACTCGGACTCAGGTGCCCAGTGTGACCCACTCTGCCTGCTCCCTCAGGGGGCCCTGGAACTTCCCCGGGCAAGTTAAGCACTGCCCTTGGCCTGGGCAATGGGATGTGGAAAGCTGCCTTCAGCTCAGTGCGAATGTGCCCAGGACAGGAGGAGAGAGGTGAGGGACAGGCCACCGGCCACCCCTTGATGACCCCTGGTAATGGTGGGATGGCAAGTCATGGAAAATGCAAAGGGCTGGGCCATCCACCTCCCCGCTGAGGCAGGACTCGAGCACGGGTCCAAGAACACACGGCCCAGCTGGGGCGCGACCCCTGACTCAGCCCAGCCACCCCGCAGTGAGGGCAGGCAAGACCCTCCGCCAGGAAGGCTCCCCCGCACCAGCCTTCCAAAGCCACCCAGAGCCCCTGTTCAGCTGTGCTGCCCCCCACCAGCCTCCCCAAAGGCACAGCGTCACTACCCAACCCCAGGCCTCGAACGCAGCAGCTCTCCGTGAGAGGTGGTGTGTGCAAGTGGACGCCCCCGGGGACCGACTCCCTGTGTGGCCCAGGACGAGACGGTGCCCTGCTGGGCCTTGGGCTTCTCCTCCATCAACTGGGGACAGATGACACTACCACACAGGGTGGCGGGGAGGCAGGGAATGGGTTAGACCAATAGTTACAAACTGTAAAGGGGGGTGCACATGCCCAAAGTGATGTCAAGTCGGGCCTCTGTCTCCTCTTGAGAAGCACCTCTGGCTTGTGTGGAAGCCCCACTCCTGCCCCACTCCCCACCCCCTACCCCCGGCTCACTGCGCCAGCCCCCAGTCCCGTAGGGCCCATAGGAAGACTGCCTCTCCCCAGACCCACTCCTGGCAAAGAGGCCCCGTGAGACCACCCTCACCCCCGACCCCTGGGAAAACGGCCGCCAGTAAACAGTCACTTCTTTTCGATGAATGACCACTGGCGACTTCCCCACTGAGGGCAGAGAATGCACACAACCTGAGCGTCCCCTCCCCTACACCAGGAGCCACAGGAAAACTCCAGGGAGCCCAGGGCCCATCTGGAGCGGGGAGGCCCGCAGCCTGGTCAGAACGGAGGGCGCTCAGATGGGCCTTCCAGACTCCGCGCCCCGCTAGACGCCCGCGCTTCCTGTGGAGCCAATCCCACTACACGTCCTCTTAAGTCTACATGTTTCATTTCTGTGTCTTCTTCGGCCTTGTCCAAGGCAAAAATACATGCATGAAGTCACAGATCCGATGTCCTATTTCCAAATTTTTTTTCTGAAATGTATTAAAACGCGTACCTACATGTGAAGCATGTTGATTCACATCCAGGCTAAAGCAGGGTCCCCACCCTGAGAAATCCCGGTCTGGTCACCCCTCACATCGTCCACCTGCATGTCTGTGGCAGAGAGAGCCGGTGACAGCCCACGGTCACACAGCCATTCCAGGCAGAGCCAGTCTGGGCTCCGGCCACCCGTCCAGGCCTTGGGGACCGGGGTTCTGTCTCCCAGAGGCCCAGGCCAGGCCTCTGCTTTCCCACCCCCCGCTCCCCTCCCCCCTCCCCTCAGGGCTGGCCAGGGAGGAAGCCCCCAGGGCCAGCTGTCCTGAACCCCATGTGATGACACGGACAGGAGATGCCTGCTTCGCCCTGTGTCTGTGCACGTGTGTTTGGATGAGCGGGCAGAAAGATCCAGAAAGACCCACGCCCCATGGTCCCCACTGGTGGTCCCGGGACCTTGGGCTAGGAGGACTTGGAGGGGAAGAGAGACTGTTCCATTTTCTTGAGGTATCTTGGTTCTTTGCCTCGTGGGCATGCATCACTTTCAGGGTTTGGTTTTTGTTTATTCTTTTTTAATCTAACAACATAAATTCAGCTGCACTTCCCCAGTTAACTTTTACTTTCATTGAGAAAAGTACACTGTACTTGTAAATGTAAAATTACAACCCTGTAAAGAAACGTGGGCACCTGAGAGTCAGTCACGGCAGTCTAGGTGGACCAAGCCAAATAAACACCACCACAGTCATAACAGCACCTTCTGGTCAGGCCGGGAAAAGCCGGTGACAAGGCATCTCTTTCTTGTCCACAAGCCCCCCCCACCTTGCCGTCTGCCCAGCAGCCTCCAAAGCCTCCCCCACCTCCAGTCCAGACCCTGTCCATCCACTCCCAGGCTGGGCCCGCCTGGTGGGGAGGGGCGCCGCCCCGCGGTCCCCTCAGGCCCAGGCCACTAGGACACATGGTGCCCCACCTCCCCTCCCCACGTTACCTGGCTCTCCTCCAGGGCCCCTCGGCAGCTGGGCCAGGGTCAGAGCCAGCGTGGAGGTGGCCGCCACCTGCCCCTCCTAGGCCAGCATCCAGGCTCACACGTGTGAAGGCTCGTTCCACCAGCTACCTAATGAGAGTGAGTCACATCTGGGACCCACAGCTTCCTGCTCTGGCGGTGGGAGCAGCCGAAAGCCTCACGTTCAACCCTCAGCTCAGCGCCTCTCGGGGTGTGTAGTGGGGCTCTCCCAGCCACAGAGAGCCCTCAACAGGAGCGGGGGAAGCTGTCAGGCCAGGCTCCTGACTCCAGTGACTTCATGGAAATTGGAAGCTTTAAGCTGGAACCATTTTCAAAAAGTAAAAAATAAAACAAGCACCAAAAGCCTGCATTAGAAGCCCGGCGACAACTTACCGGAGGCAGGGAGTAAACGCCTCCCTAATGAGCAATTAGAAGCAAGAGCGGCCTGGCAGGGAGCCGCATCCTGGCTCCGCCACTCACACAAGGCCCTGAGCCTCAGTTTCCCCACTGGGATCATGGGGTGCTCAGTGGTGAGGCAGGAGACTAGGAGGGACTGGGAAGCAGGGCGCACAGACCTCCCAAAACAGAGGGGGAAAGCACCTCCTGGTCCTCAGGGAGCCCTCTGAGCATGTGACATGGGCACCTGGGATCATCTTCTACCTTTTATCCTGACAGTAAACCCTACTGTTTAGTAACAAAGTAGGGAACGGAGCCCAATTTTCCCAGCTGACACGTCCTGCCCTCCTCAGGTCTCCCTTCCAGCTCTTTCCTCAGAGGAAGCAGACTCTTCTCTGCTGACCTGCTGCACCCCGAGGTCCAGCCGCCCGGCACTGGACACCTCACCCCACTGCGAGGTCCCAGCAGGCAGGACCTGTGCACACAGGCTAACGCACCCAGGATCACTAGCTAAACACTGACTGTGTGAGGGGCACCATGCACAGCCTCATGAGGAGGTCCTGCTATTATGCCCATTCTATAGAAGAGAAAACTGAGACTCGGGCTACTCACTTGCCCAAGCACACACAGCTTAAAAAAAAAAACAACAGACCCAGGATTCAAACTCAGGTCTGTCTGACTCTATGGCCTATGCTCTCTCAACCACTCACATCATGACCCTCCCCAGGAGCAAAGAAGGGCTTCCCTGGAGACAGGCTGATCCAAATCCCACTACGCCCTCCTTGGCAGGTGCCCTCGCCCGAGATCTCCAAGCCCTGGCACCCGGTGCTCCCAAACCTGCCAGCGAAACTCCCCCAAAGGAGGGGCAACTGCGGGCTTTCTCAGCATCAGGCAGGGAAGACTGGTTTCTCTTGGCTCAAGGTGCCAGGCACAAAGCACAGCCCAACCCTCTCCTGTTCCACTCAGCAGCACCCGCCCTCCGCCCCGTGGGCAGGACTCCTCTCTGGTGCTGGGGACACAGGCGCGACTTGGACACAGCATGCCCACCACCAATGACATGGCACAAAGATCTGGGAGAAGCATCCGTGAAGGCAAGATATGTGGTCCGGAGCTCAGGGGAGAGAGACCTCACCCACCTGGGGGAGGTTCAGGGCCTCCCTGAAGGAAGGGACCCAAGAGAGGGTGTCCCAGGCCCAGGAGATGGCCCAGCCAATCCCTGACTGGTGCGTGGGCGCAACAGGCTGTAGAGAGTGGCAAGGCCGTGAAGTAGTGGGCAAGAAGGAATAAAACTGCAGCAAAAACAAGGCAGACAGTTGGCGGTCGGCCAAGAGACAACGCCGAGCTCTGAGCACATAGTTTGGCCCCGTTTGACAAACCCAGATGTCAATCCCTTTCCCCTCGGGAAGAAACCCCACAGCACCCCAGCGTGTTTCAAACCCCAGGCAGATTTCTGAGAGGGAGTGTGAGCACGGAAGCCATCGGTACTACAGTCACCACACCCCAGAGCAGCCCGAGAGGGGTCTGAGCCATCAGGGCTGGCGATTCAGCCCCAACCCAGTCCCTTGTCCCACGAATGTGGGACGAAGAGGCTGAGAGCTCTGCAATCAGAGTCCCCATCAAGTGACCTTGGCCAAGTTACATGATCTTGGCCGCTCAAGGAGCCCATCTGTAAAGTCAGGACAACATCATCCAGCTCCTTGGGGGGCTGTGAGGGTTAGTGAGAAATGTGTATAAGGCACACAGTAAGTGCTCAGTTATAGCTGAAGACCAGGGAGGCTGGACAGAGGGTGTTCTCTCAGTTTTAAACCCTAGATCCTGGCTCTACTGTAGGCCTGTCCTGTTCAAAGAACTTCCATGGCTTCACGGTAGCTCCTGAGTCAAGTCCCGGCTCCCTCCCTTGAGCCTCCACACCTGGCCCAATTCGTCTTTCCATCCTGATCTCCTTTGACCCCATGATCCAGCTGCTTCACCCTGCTATGCCTTGGCTCAAGCCTTTCTGCCACCAGAAATGGTCAAAATGCTACTCATCCTGCCAAGACAAGTACAAATGCCACCTCTTTCGGGAAGCAATGCCCCATCGTCACCTCCTCTGGGCCACAGTGCCACAGGCCTCTCCTGAGAGGATATACACTGTTACCTCCCTTCTGTAGCATCCATTTCCACTTCTAGTAACAGCTCCCTATTCCTAAGGAGAACCAGCCCTTCAGGGGTGGGCTTCTGATCAGTGCCCATTGAGGAATGGGCATGTGACTCCAGATGTTGAATTCTGGGACTTTTGTTGGAACTAAATGGAAAAAGAAGATGCTCTCATTTCACTAGGCTGGGAGGATATGAGCTGGAAGCTGCTGGGCTCGTCTCTGCCACAGCGGTAGTCAGCCTCCGATGACCCTTGCCTCCTGGTGTTCACGCCCTTGTATGGTGTCCTCCCACACTACCTGGGCGACCAACAAAATACTGCAGAAATCACATGTTTGACTTCTGAAGTCATGAAAAATACTGTGGCTTCCACCTTGCTGCCTCTTGGATTACTCCCTCTGGGGGAAGCTAGCCAACGTGTTGTGAGACACTCAAGCAGCCCTGTGGTGACGAACTGAGGCCTCCTGCCCACAGCCAGCACCAACCTGCCATCCGTGTGACTGAGTCACCTCGGAAGCAGATCCTCCAGCCCCCGTCAAGACTGGACTGATGCACTCTCACTGTAGCATCCCTGCCTGATCGGGAGTGACAGAGGGGCACCTCTTCTCTTCCAGCAGACCCACCCACCCCCAGTACCAGGCACTCAAGAGGCCTTCATGACATTTCTGCCAAGTTGATCTGCACCCCGAATCTCCTAACAAGAACACACAGCAGCACTCCCCCTGCCTGGGAGGACAGAGCAGTCTGGCTCGGTACTGGTGTCAGGTCTGCTGGCCCCACTCCTCCAGGCCCCCAGCTCTTCCACGCTCTGGGCCAGGAGATCCCCAAGGAGACAGCCTCACCGAGGCAGGCACAGCCTTGTGGTCCCGTCACTCACCCTCCTCCCAGAGTGATTTTTCACACTTGGGGGGGGGGGTGGGTGCATTCCAATGCAGTGACTCACCTCTGGCCCCTCTGCCATCATCTCTTCCCAGTCGACTGCAAGCTCAGGGATGTGCTAGGATCCCTTCCTTCCCCAGGCTGGGAACATATGGAGATGCTCTGGCTCACTCCTTCAGTCCAGAGGAGAAGGGGCCGACTGAGGTCATGCGACCAGTTACAAGTTATAGGATGGAACAAAGGCCTTCACTCCTAATCAGTGGTGGTCCTAAGGGGTGACCTGGGCTGAGATACAAGGCCACTCCAAGAAAACACATGTGTTAATAAGTAAACAGCATCTTTGCAACCAAACTCAGCTCCCTTAGCCACTGCCCCTCCTATGTAGAAATCTAAATAGCTGCTGCTTGTCTCAGTTAGAATGCCAGACAAGGAAAAACGAACAACCCTGCATCATGTTGGTGGTACAGCCTGCCAGAGGGCAGGGGGCTGGCTCCCATGACCCCCATGGCCCCAGCCTCTGCCAGGCCTCGGGGATAGCGCTTTGGAGAAGGAAAGGGGCAGCCCAGGTCACAGTGTGTTGAGTAACTGCAGAGAATCCTAAAAGAACAGATGTGAAAGCAACTGCCCTGCCAACCAAAAGTCCTTATTTCCTTTGAAAAACTTGGCAGCTGGGCTACACCAGCGGCCGCCCGTCCTTCCCCACACCCCGTCTGGTGTGAACTACTGATGGACAGGGAGGGAGACCATGACCCTCCCTACAGATCCTGGGAAGGAGGTTATGGAGGTGCCACGAGGTGAAAACAGACCTTTCGTTTAACAGTATCACAGATGTACGTATATCTTTTTACACACAGGAAAATCCGGAAAAATATACTCCAAATCTTAGGAGTTATCGCTAGGTGATAAAATTTAGCACAGTTTTAATTGCATATTTTCTTGTTTATGCCTGTTTTCCAATTTTCTCTAATGAAAATATACCTCCCATGTAATTAAAAGATAACAGGGAAAAGCAACTACTAAGAAGAAAAAGCAGGAATAAGGAAAAACAATGGCCTGAGACTGGAAGGTCTCCACCCAGTGCCAAACTCAGCACCACCTGTAACCAAGTGAAAATGGAAAGTTTTTATGATAACTTAAAATATTACTACCTTAGGGACTTCCCTGGTGGTCCAGTGGTAAAGAATCCGCCTTCCAGTGCAGGGGACACAGGTTCGATCCCTGGTCAGGGAACTAAGATTCCACGTGCCAGGGGGCAACTAAGCCCGTGTGCCGCAACTAGAGAGAGAAAACCCGCATGCCACAACTAGAGGGAAGCCCGCATGCCACAACGAAGAGCCCGTGCCGCAACGGAAACATCCCGTGTGCCGCAACTAAAGATCCGACGCAGCCAAAAAAATAAAGAAAATAAATTTAAAAAAAAAAAACAAAAACTACTACCTTAAAGCCATTGAAGATCACAAAAAGAGATTGAACCAGATAATGTGAGCCTCCCAGTAGAAGTTTGCAACCCCATTTCCAATGTGCTCTTGTGTGGAAAAAAAGTCAAAACTAAATTAGATCAAGGCTCCAGATACAACTACCAATCTATATATAGGAGGTTCGGTGGGTAAAAAACACATTAAGCATTATAGGAAGCAAAAAAAAAAAAACATGGCACGAGAGAGACTGAATTAATATCAATCATACAGATGAAAGAATACTTGAGAAATATATCAGCCAATCTCATTACATAGACCTCATTTGGATGCTGATTTTAAAAAACTAAAATAATATATATATTTTTTGACATTTATGAAACAATTGGAAATTTGAACACAATACACTGCATGGATAGCTATGATCTTAAAGAATATTGCTAAGTTTTAGGTGTGGTAATAATACTCTGGGGTTTTTTTGTTTTGTCTGGTTTTTTTACTCCTTCTCCTTTAGGAATAGTTCCTCGGTATTGCAGGTTCAGTTCCAGATCACTGCAATAAAGCAAATATTGCAATAAAGTGAGTCACACGAATTTTTTTGGTTTCCTAGTGCATATAAATGTTATACTTACACTGTACTGTAGTCTATTAAGTGTGCAACACCATTATGTCTAAAAAATGTACATACCTTAATTTTAAAAGACTTTATTGCTAAAAAATGCTAAAGATCATCTGACAAGGCAAGGTGGCCACAAGCCTCCAATTTATAAAAAAAAAAAAACACGATACCTGCAAAGCACAATAAAACGACGTATGTCTGTACTACAATTTTTACCAACGAAGTGATATGAGGTCTGAAGGAGGGAAGTTTGTGGGAGGAGAGATGACTCCAGGTTGGCCAAGAGCTGGAAACTGTGGCATCTAGGGGATGGGTATATGGGGGTGGACATGCTATTCTGTCTTCCTTTGTGGGTGGTTAATTTTTCCATAATGAAATGTTGAAACACTGTCACTGTAAGAGCTCTGGCATCTGTTGTCTCATTTGAGTCTCACTCAGTGAAGGCGACATGTTCAGTCCCTTCCTACAGATGAGGAATGCCCCCCACCCTGCCCCCAGGGAGTCTCAGAGCCAGTAACACAGAATCAGCCTCAGCCCTGCTCCCGACTGGGAGGGGTGGGTGCACTCTCAGCCTGAACCCCGAGCACAGGCAGAGACGCCCCCAGGCCCCTCTGCGGAAGCACAGGAGGCTGCAGGGCTGCAGGCCCCACTGTCGCGTACCAGCCTGGAGCAGCGTCCACCTTCTCCTTCGCCTCCACCTCCACCCAACTCCCGCACAGGAGCTTAAAGGCTTCCAGTACCAGCCTGGGCGGCGGCATCTTAACCCCTCTCCTGGCAAAGCCCTCCGGTGGGAGCCCCTCCCCGTCGCATCCTCTGACCGCAAAGCAGTCTACCGGGGGAGTGGGGCGCCCAGGACCTCCACGCCTGCAGACACGGCCCAACCGCAAACCTGCATCCAGTCTGCAGTGACACAAACCCTACAGAAAATAATCCCCAGTGTGTACAAAGACTTACTTATGGGCTACTTAGCGCAGTGAGCTAACTGCAAAAATACTGGAAAAAACCCTAAATGTCCAGCAATAGGGGACAGAGAAAATCAACCAGGGCTCCTAGTGCACCAACTGCTGGAGCGGGCCTGATACGTGTCTGAGAACTCCAGCAACTCCACTCCCAAAGCCTGGGGGCAAGCAGGACAGACACAGTAAGAAATGTTCTGATGCTCATTTTTTTTTTCTTGTCATATGTTTAAAAAAACAAACAAGAAATCCTCTGGAAAGACGTACACCAATACACTAATAGGTTACATTAATGGGTACAGATTCTGGTTTTTCTCCCCACTTTACTGCTTAGGTTTTCTGATTTTTTAGTAATAAGTGTGAATTATTTGGGTAATTAACACAAAATTCAAGCCATTTGAAAATAAAAAATGAGCTGACCTTCTCCTCCTCCCCAGGAATGCTGCTCAGTCTTGGCCCAGGAGGCAGAAGTTGCCTGGCTGTGGGACTTTCTCAAGGCCTCACGGCCTCTCTGGGCCTCAGCTTCCCCATCTGACACCAAATCCACCAAGTGAGCTCTTCCCACCTCCTCACAGAGCCTGTTCCTTCCTCTGTGAGATGGGTACCATAAGGCACACCCACAAGGCCACATACACGACACCTGCCTAGCCTCCCCTCCCCCACCCCCTGTGGACTGGTGCCCTCATTTCCAGCCTTTGCTCACTCCTCTGCCTCTTGGGCACCTGGTGACCCTACACCCAGCGTCGTGGGGAACCAGGGGCGTCAGAGGCCAAGCGTGGACTGAAACAATCCCCACGACCACACCCCCAGATCGCCACCTGCTCGAGGCTGACATGGTAGCCCCTCCAGTCCTCTGACCTCCCTCCAGGAAGGTGGTATAGCCCCGATTTACAGAGAAAGAACCAGAGACTCAGAGAAGAGAAATAACCGCCCATCTACACATACCAAACCAAGATGAAGACTGCAGCCTGGGGGCCCTTCTGAGAGTTCCTCCTACACCCTCCTCGTGGGCTATCAGCAAACCACCCTGTACCCTTTCTGGAGAGCCAGGCGCACTGCTTAGGGCTGCGGGCAGGACCAAGGGAAGATGAGGAACATGGTAGGACACACCAGGCTGGAGCCACAAAACTTCCGGCTCCTCCTCCTCCTCCTCCTCCCCTGCAGCCCCCCAGCCCCTCTCCACACAGCTGGTAGGTGCTCAAGTATAGGCTGAGCAAAGGAGGTGCAATGCTGCACCCTCTGGCTGGAGGAGCAGGTGGGCGGAGGGGAGAACCCAAGGCGGGGCATCAGGAGGGAAGGGAAGAACCCAAGCCTTGGCCTGGCACCCTGGGATCAGGTGTACAATGGCACTCTCCCAGGACAGCAAACTCAGAGCCCCCAGAGATCAGATGGGACATCAACCAGTGACGCTGGCTGGCTGGCTGGCTGGCTGGGGACTAGGGTAAACTGGAGGCCCAAGCTCTGTGTAAAGAGAAGCTGCTGCCGAGCTTCAGCCAGTAGCTGCCACAAAGGAATGTGGCCAGTGTTGCAAGCCTTCTGAGTTATCAAAGGAAATCAGAAATCTGGGTTTTTACAGAAACAGACTCACAGACATAGAAAACAAACTCATGGTTCCCAAAGAGGAAAGGGTGGGGGGGTGGATAAACTAGGAGTATGCGATTAACAGATACAGAGTACTGTATATAAAATAAACAACAAGGATTTATTGCATAGCACAAGGAACTATATTCAATATTTTGTAATCATCTATAGTGAAAAGAATCTGAAAAATATGTATTTTTTAAAAATTTATATATATATAATTACATATATATAACTGAAAAAAAAAGAAATCTGGGGTTTTTTTTACATAAAATCTCATGGTTGCAGATGCTGGCAATTAATCCAAAATAAATTTTAAGCAGTTCTCCTATCAGTGCTCTGGACTCACTGCTGTGTGGCCCTGAGCAAACCACTTAACCTCTTTGGGCTTCAACTGTCATCTGTAAAGTGGAAAAATAACACAGGGTATTGTGACAATGAAGTAAGACAAAGACAAAGATGTATACTTTGTCCATATTAATGATAACAAAAAGCAACACTAACAATAACAGCTAATGTTCAGGGAGTGTGAGGCACTGTTCTAAGTAACATCAGTTAATGTCATTTCATTCATACTATTAGTTAGGCATTTTTTTTAACTGTATTTTGAAACAGTTTCAAACTTTCAGAAAAGTTAGATGAAAGCTACAAAGAACTCTCCTATACTTTAATTCATATTTGCCTATTTGCACCATTTTGTCTCACTTTCTTTATTATCTGTCTATACATATGTTTCTCTTTAATATTTGAGAGTGGTTTGCTTATACCGTGAGCCTCTACCCCTAAATACTTCACTCCATGTTTCTTAAGAACAAGGACCAATATAGTTATCAGGTCATTTAACACTGATACACTACTTTAATCTATAGTCCATATCCAGTTTCATCAGCTGTCCTAATAATGTCCTTTATGTAATTTTTTTCAGCCCAGGTTCACATACTCCAATTGGTTGTCACGTCACTTTGGTCTCTTTTAATCTGGAACTGTTCCTGGTTTTTGAGATAAGCAGTCTTATTCTGTCTCCATTTTATAGATGAGAAACTGAAGCTCAGAGAGGTTGAAGCACCTGCCCAAAGTCACACAGCTAGGAAATGTTGAGCTTGGACTCAAGCCCAAGAGCTTCCCTCCAGAGCCTGTGTTCTTGTCCTCCAGGCATAAAAGCTTGCAAATAATAGCCTTTGTTGTTAATAACTGAAAACAGCGGCTCCCTCTGCAAACAGGTGGATGGCTGCTCATAGCCACCTCACTCAGCAGGTGGTCATTAACTGAAGGGGTGGCCTCCTGTGCACACACTGGCTGCACCTCCTGCTGCCAGCTCCCCACACTTGGCAATGGCCCTGGCCCAAGGCCCACCACCCCACCCTGTGGGGCCCCATTTAGCTCCCTCTATACAAGCTGGGCAGTGGAGAGCTGGAGGGGACCACAGCTCCTACCTTGCTTTTTCCCCCTCTCAAAGTGACAGTCCAGGTACAAATGCCCATGTCCCAAAATCAGAGCAAGGCAAATACCCCAGGGACAGAGCCTGAAGTCAAAAGGGCCCTCAGGCCATGTCCCTGACCCACAGACAACCAGACTGAAGGGGACCCCTGAGGTCAGTTGTCCAAGAGGGGGCTGAGCACATCCTAAGACACATGACAGAGTTGCACTGGAGAGAAGGGATTATAGGAAGAAGGAAGGGCTGGAGATGGGAGTGGAGCTCTCGCAGCAAGGACTCAGGACTCCAGGGCGTCACGCAGCCTGTGTTACATGCAAAGAAGACCAGGAGGCTGTGGGCTGATCCCGCAAACTCAGCTTCCTCAGGGAGGACCCACATGGATGTGGACTTGTCCACTCTTCTCTGGCCAAAGTCCCTACCCCCCAATTCCAACCTAGGCCGGGCAGCATCAGCTTAGAAAACCACTCTCTTTGGTTCCCAGATGGGTGTGGCTCAGGGCCTGGAAGCTGCCACCAACCTTGCCTCCATCACCTCGAGCTCTTGCCCACCCACCAGCTAGGCCCCATCAGATAGCT
This sequence comes from Balaenoptera musculus, assembly GCF_009873245.2. Taxonomy (NCBI): domain Eukaryota; kingdom Metazoa; phylum Chordata; class Mammalia; order Artiodactyla; family Balaenopteridae; genus Balaenoptera; species Balaenoptera musculus. Next base: position 26,708,997 of record NC_045803.1, on the reverse strand, counting down.
CTCCAACAGTTGGCAGTGAGCCACAAATACCAGCAGACTCGCAGTGGGAGAGGCAACACTGTCAACAAGAAGTTTGCAACTTCTGCCTGAGTTCCAGGCCATTCTGGAGACTAATTTGTGCTGAAATACCTCAAAGTCCTGGGACCTTCCCTTTGGATGCCCTATTAAATTCGGAAGTTTACCGACCTCACCTGCAAACCCAATTCCAAGTTTCAGAAGCAGAACAGCTCTTGAAAATTTTCCAGAACAAACAAAAATGGAATAGTTTTGCTTTTCTTCTTCATTGTAGACAATTTTGAAAATACAGAAAGCATGAAGAAATAAGAAAATGACCGATCGACAAACTCCCCCAAAGATATCACAATGAAGACCCCTCCGTCCATCCTTCTAGTGCACAGACTGGCCTGCCTGCTCTGTGAGCCTCTCTCTACAGAGGTGTTTGGGGTCAAGGTGCAACCACTCTGTCGCCCCTATTGGCAGGGTGCAGGGACCACGCCTAACTCGCTTTTCTGCCTCCTACCAGGGCAGGCCAGTCGAGGCTCCCTTGCTGGAGTTAGCCACGGAGGCAACATAAGCCATTATCCCTCCATTAGCAGTCCCTTTGAGCCCAGCTGCAGAGGAAGGGAATCCAAGAGGTGAAGTCAGCAGCAAAGTCCAGAGCATCTCCTGGTAAGGAGTAGGAACAGGAGGAAGAGAGAGGTGGGCAGGTAGGTGGGCAGGCAATGTGTTTTACCCTTGAGGGGGATTTAATGGGCTCACTTAAGACTGCCTGCTGGGGTGGGATCAGGCTCCCAATGGGTACTTAGTCAGACTCCACCAGAACCAGGCCAGAACAGGATGGGAAGACCAGAAGGCCAGGCCCTAGCCCCCTCTCCAGGCCTAACTTGCTACAAGACCTTCAAGGACTTCAGCTTTCCCACCCATAAATGGTGTTCATCATTCTGGCCCTAACTCACAGGATCAAACGGTACAAGGGACATGCCATGGCTTTGTAAGCCATCGGGCCTCAGAAACTGGAACTCTCCCACCTCTTCCTGCCTTCCTCCATAAAAGGCCCAAGAGAAACCGCTCTCAAAAGCCCAAGGGCATCAAGGGCTGAGGAAGGAGACCCAGCCTCTGAGGATCCCAAACATTCAGCACTGGGGGAGGCAGCTCCAAGTCACCCTGTGGACCCAACTCCACGCCCCAGACCCAGCTGGCCACTCCTGGGGGGCTTCCTCACTACACTGGGGGTCTGCCCCCATAGCTCCAGGTCCACAGCGGGACACGCTCACCTCTCCTAGGAGGGCACCTGCCCACGTGTGAAAGCGGTGATTGATTGAATGCCAGAGGCCCCCATCTCTGAGCCCAAAGCCCCAGCCTGCCAAGTCCCCTCAGCCTCACGCCCTGAGACCATTGCAGTCCTGCTGGTCATTCATTCGTTCATTCATTCATTCATGCTTCCGTTGACCATCATCCTGGACCAGGTCTGAGAAGGCTTCAGCAAGCAATGAGGGCCCTGAACCTAAGGCCAGTCCAGATCTGGCCATTCCAGGCACAGCCTAACCACCAAGGGCACCTGTGGTCCTCACCTTAAAGGCTCTACTTCTAGTGAAAGGGCCCAAACTCTCATTTTCCAGCTCTGGCTCTGGGACTCAGAAAGAACATGAATTCTTTGCCTTTGAGGAAGGGGACCCAAGATATACACCAGGAGAGAGAACAACTCCAGCCCACACTGAGAAAGGCTCCATCGTCTCACCCCCAACCAGGGATGGTTACCATGCCGTTCGCGTAAAAGGGTAGGTTTCGGGAGTGTCCCAGTGGGGACGCAAGCCAGAGCAAATGCCTCACCGGCTCTCCCATCCACACACCGCCCCCTTTAACTGGTGAGGTGTCCTGCTCACTGTGGCTGTGACTGGACTGCTTCCAACCCCAAACCGTTGCCTTGCCCTCACCTGAGCCTTCTCCCTTTGAGTTATTTTTTACTTTAAACAGACCATGTTGACCCTCCTGGGGCCCCTGCCTTGCCTGAGTCTGAGAAACCTGACAAAACCAGCCCCTCTTTTTACCATCATAAGCCAATGGGCGTTCCAACAGAGTGGTCGGAGCGTGCCAGACCCAGGGGGGACGCAGAGCCATGTCCCTCAGTAAGGTCTCAGTCTTGTCATCTGGAAAGTGGGGTTGGGCCCCAGTTCCTGCGCTGAGGTCCTATGTGGGACACGTCTCCCCGCAGTGCCTGAGCGAGGGGGCATCTGAGAAGACCCACCCCAAGCTTGGGCCAGAGAAAGAGCAAGACCGGGGAACGGGGCGGGGGCGGCCCCGCGGGGCGGGGGAAGGGGGGAGACGGCCGGCCCCGCGCCTCTCCCCGGCTCCCGAGGCCCGGGAAGGCAGGCCGAGCGAGGGGCCCGGCTGCAGCCGCCCCCGCCCACACCCACCCCTCCGCCCGGGTGCTGCCCGGCGGGCGAGCAACGAGGAAGCCGCAGACGCCCCCCACGCCGCCGCCCTGCCACGCGGGGGTCCAAGGACCCGGCCGGCGGGCGCGTCCCCAGGCCCCGAGCCGCGGCGCGCGCCCCCTCGGCCCGGCCCGCCCGCCGCGCCTTTCCCCGCCAGGGCCGTCCGGACCGCGCTCACCTGCCGCCGCCGCCGCCGCCGCCGCCGCCGCCCCGCTCCTGCGCCGGCCGTCGCCGCCGCCGTCACCGCCGCCGCCGCCGCCCGAGTGGGCGCGCCGCCGCGGGCGGGATCGGGCTGTGCGGGCGGGGGCGGCGGAGCGGCCGCAGGCGCCCCCCGCTGGCCGCCCGACCCAGCCCGGAGCTCCGGGCCCCGGGCCCCGCGGCCGGGAGGGAGGGAGGCCCCGACGCCCCGACCCCCATTCGGGCGCCGCGTGCCGCCACCCTGCTCGGTTTTCACCAGAAACGCTGAAAACGCACAAGCATCCCACAGCCGCCGCCCGCCTTCCCACGCGGGTGTGGGAGCGAGCGGCCAGGCACCCTCGGAACGTGAGCAGGAAACAAAACCTTTTCAAAACACATTCTCTTCCTCAAAGCCACGCACGTGTTTGGACGCGCCAGGTGCGGCCCCACCCCCAGAGGAAAACACTTTCTAGCAAATTCTTTCAGCTGTTTCTGCCCCAGATTCCCATCCCACCCCCACCAGTAACGCCGTTTCTAGAAGGACCCATGGACTGTGGTCTAGTGTGCCCTCCTGCCACGATGAGGGAAACTAGTCGAAACCTACTGTCTCACTCAGGCCTTAAACTCCCTAGGGGTCCGAGGCGGGAGCTGCCGCAGCACCCGCGAGAGTCAGCCCTTTATTGACCTTCTTCTCTGGCACCAGGAAGACCAAGACCGCTTCAGAAAGTAGTTGTCCTCAGAAAGTAGGTGCCGTAACCTCGTCGTGACCCCACTCACCGCTGCCTACAACCCGGCTGAGGCCCCAGAGCTGGCAGCAAAAAAATCTTGTCCTGTTTCCGAGGAACCCAGGCTGGGAGAACAAGAAAGCCCTCCTCTGAGTCACCACTGGGAGGGACAAAGGAGGCTGACTGAAGGGGTAATCAAGACCAGGAGGCGTTTAACTCATAGTCCTGCATGAGATTCTCCCTTCCCACTTGTCCAAAGCACCCTTATGCCCACCGTGGAATCCCGAGGCTCCCACTTTGCTGAGAGGAATCACGTGAGCATCTGTTATACCCATTTCTCTGGTCCAACCTCAGAGGCCAGAGCCCCACAGGAAAGATTCCTGGGAATCTGCAGTTTAACGAGCCCCCAGGTGATCCTATGAGAAGCAGGTTGATGAACTCTGGTCTACTTGGGACCCTGCGGTGGAATCCTGGAGCCAGGTACCAGAGCTTACTCCAGGGGGAAGAGACCCTGGATGTGTCACAGCCTTGACCCTACAGTGGGCCTAGAACCCAGCCCAGAGGCCACCTACTTTGGAACTATTATGAGGAATCAGATGATGGGACGCTGGAAGGTGAACATCTGATTTCCATTCCAGATGGCAGGTGGGAAGATCCCAGCTGAAACGTCTGTCCTCAGCAGCAAGCCCTCCCTGGTTCCCTGGAGACTGGTCAGGCACCTCCTTGGGCTCCCACAGCCTCTGGGTGTCCAGACAGTGGCCCTTGGCCCTCTAGGCTGGAGCCCTGGTGCGGTCACTGCTGCTTCCCGAGGGCTCACAGGGGAAGGTCTTCCCAGCTGCTGGGACTTCCCTCCGCAGGAAATGGGAAGCCCTGCAGTGCGCAAGATGGTGGGCACACCTAATGCTCAGCAGAGCTGACTTGGGAGCTGTGCCTGCCTACCTCCTGCAGCCCTTCCCCCTCAACCACCCAGGAAGTCAGGGAACCCACCTGTTTGCCCCAAGGCCTCAAGAACAGTGAGTGTCTCAGCCCCGCAGCAGTGTGTTCTGCTCCGTGAGGTCAGCCCTGGAGAGTGAGGTGGAGCCCTGGGCATGGGATGGCCCAGTTGGGGCTTGCTCTCAGCTATCTCCCTCCATTGGCCTCTCCATGCAGGGCGCTAGAAGCCTTATGTCCTTCGTGATGTGTGGGGGGCGGGGAGCAACGCTATGATTTCCCACCCTGTTGTGTGTGTCATCTTTATGCAGCTCTGTGACCAACTCTTTTGACAGCGAACAGGAAAGCAGAGCCAGAGAAAGTGAGTTAAACATGATGCTTGCAAAAGTACTCACCATGAACTGCCAGAATAGCTCCATCACCCCATCAGTGCTGTGGTCACCTCAGTGGCAGTCACCTCCTTGCATACTCAGTCCTCAGTCAGTGATTCTCAAACTATAGCCAGCATGAGAATCGCCCAGAGGCCTGGTGAAAACACACCCTGACGGGCCCCACTTCGAGTACCTGATGCAGCAGGTCTGGCATGGCCACCAGGAGTTTTACCTTCTACCCAGCTCCCAGGTGACGCCAATGCTGTTGGTCCTCAGGCCAGCCTGTGTAGCAAGGCTCTAAGGCACTGGTCTCCAAATATGGTTGGATCCTATTCCCAGAGATTCTGATCCTGGGGTAGGTCTGCGAATATGCATTATTAAAAAGCCCATAGTGAGTTTAGTTCATGACGAGGATGGCACTTGAAATCAGAAAGGGAAGGAATAGCTCCTTCAATCCATAGTGTTGAATTAGCTACCACTGAGGCAAAACTATTAGAAAGCACCTCACACCATACTAAAACAGCAGTAACAACAACAGTCAACCAATAGAATCAGATCTTTGTGTATGCAAACAAACCTTATAAAAGAAGATATTTTAGTAATTTTGGAGTGGACAAGCCTGCATAGGAAATCAAATCCACACTGAAGGGCTGCAGTTAAAAGCTGAACGTCTCTCTCCAGGTGAGGGGTCTCCAAATGTCCACATCGAGTATGTTTGTGATTTTAATTATCCACTGTGTTGAAAACCTCCAGAGCACGTTTGTCTGAAGAGTCCCTCATTAACTGCCCCAGGGACAGAGTCCCCCGTGGAGGGCCAGCATCTGCCGCCAGAAAACCATCAGCATTTGTTGCCTGAATGAATTTCTGTGGTAGGCAACAGTTCAGGGGCCTTGATTCTCTTGGGTAGGGAGAAGATTCAAAAACCTAAAATAAATCACTACAATGGAAGCTATGATTTGCTTATCTCAGCAAACTCAACCCTTCTCTTTATCAGGCCAAGCAGGACAGCATGCCAAGTTGGTGCTTGTCATTGCGGTCCTGGTACAACTTCTTCACTCATCACCACGTGGAGCCGCGTTAGCCTTCCCAGCCAGATGGTCCTTGTCACTTACCGCTAAGGAAGAAGGAGCTTTCTTCTTGCCCCCTCACTCCCCCGAGTAGCACTTGTCATGGACAGGTGTTCTTTGAGTACCTGTGGATGGGCCATGCAGCTATCGATTTTTAATTAGAAAGGGGATATGTACTTCACAGTAGAGAAATGAAACAATCCAAAGATATGAAGGATTGAAAATCTATCCTCTCCTTCATGCCACTCCCTGAGAGAATTGACTCTCAAGGCTTGGGATATATTCTTTCTACACCCTTCTCCTTGGCAACCCAATTTTACGTTAGAAAACTCACCAGATTAAATCATTAGGCTGTACACCTTAAAGTTATACAGTGCTGTAGGTCAGTTGTATCTCAATAAAATTGGGGGGGAACAATGGTCAGGAAAGATGGTGGACTAAACCCGCTATCTACTCCTGCTGCCTCCTTACACCTACTAAAACAACAACGAAAGGATTTTTTAAGGCCCATAAAAATGAAGAGAATGAGAGGATAAGTAAAGAGTACAAATTTGGAAGGTAGAAAGCAGATGGACCAGTGGTACTGACTTGGCAGACACAAGAAACTGAATCATCCACTGGCAGTTGGGAAGTAAGACTCAATCCCAGTTATACTGGGGTAAGCTCCAAAGTCTCAGAAAGTGGAAGTGCTGGGTACCTCAGGAAGCAAGGTAGAGCTCAAGTAAAGAAGGTAGGTTGAAAACCTAAGAAGCAATTAAGAGGGCCAGTCTCTCCCCCACCCCCGACTACCACCACCCAGCTGAGTACCCCTCCCCAGGCAAGCAGAAATCTGCAGGGTTTTTCTCTAGAAAAGCTAAAATAGTCTCTGGATTGGACCACACCAAGCCCAGCTGTGGGAAAAGAGAAATTTAAAGGGCAAATTTATACAGGAAGCTGAGACATACCCCGCCCCAAGCCAGCCCTCTTCTCCACTCAGCTAGTCCCAGGGTGTTGGCAGCCAGACCATTACCCCCAGGCTGGAGGGATTCTCTGGGGAACCCCTGAAGATCCTCTCCTCACCCCCATCAAGCCTGATCACCCTGAGAGAAGCACACAGCTGGCTGCCACACTGAGTCCAGAGCTTCCCACGAGCTTGTTATGCCCCGTTCTTACAGATGTGCAGGCAACCAGAAGACATCAGGAATCCGAGGAAAGCCTCTAACCCAAGAAAACAGAGTCCAAGACAGCAAGAGGGGGAAAAAAGTTCACAGAGACTATACAGGCAGACAGTAACTGTATCATTAATATCTTCAGAGATTCAAAAAATACATTGTAACCATGAAAACGAATAGGGTACTATTTTTTGACAAGGAACATCTGAGAAAAAAAAAAAGAATCCTCAAATGAAAACATGACAGCAGAAATGAAAAGCCAACAGAAGCTTTGGAAGATAAGGTTGAATAAAAAGTCAGAGATGGAAAATAGGGAAGAAGAGATAAGAAAATGAGAGATCGGTCCAGGAGACACAATATCAGAATAATTGTGGAGTTCCTGAGAAAACAGAGGAAAGGAAGATAAGAATTCAAGATTTCCCAGTACTAAAGGTCATGCGGTGTCAGATCAGAAGGGCCTGTACTAACTAATGCCCCAGTACAAGTGACAGAAATAGAACCACCAAATTTCCATAGTAGTGAAATTTCAGACCACTGGGAACCAAAGAGAAGTTCTTAAACGTTTCAAGAGAAAAAAAAAGAAAACAAACAAACAAAAGGTTACAACTAGCTTTTCTCACAACAACAGTGGGAGTGATGAAGGAATGCTTTCAAATCCTGGAGGAAATATGTTTTCCAACCTAGAATTCCATACCCAGCCAAACTATCAGTTGAGCATAAATGAAGAACAAAGACATTTTCAGGTGTTTACTGTCTGTGCACCCTTTTCCAGGGTACTGGAATGTGTGCTAAGGAAAGGAGAGAGTTTATCAAAAAGAGGGAAACAGGGGATACAGAGAACAGCACCTGCAACACAGGATACGTGATAGGAATGTCCAGGTGGAGGCTGGACAGACCAGGGTGACGTGTGCACAGGCACAGCAGGCCAGAAGCTCCAGGAGAGATGCCTCTGATGCACCTGAGCATTTAGAGAGGCTTAGAAAATTGGCACAGTTTAAGGTGAATTAATGTGGAAAACTAAAAGCAAAAAACTCCAGGAAAAACAAAAAAACTTGTGCAGAAAAGGGAGTCATATTATCATCCAGCTCAATGGATAAGAACAGCATCTACACAGTCACGATAATGCAACCACTGTATATTCTGCCAAGCAAAATTCAATATAACTGTGTTGGGAGGTTGGGGCACAGAAGTTTGGGGTTGGTGGGAAGTCAACACACTATTTCAAGAACAAAAAAAATCAAGAAGTGTATTAGAGGTATATTATTTAGAGACAAGGAGGTAAACACTCCACCCCCCAAAAAAGTGGGGAGGGAGAAAGCAGAGGGAGGGAATGGGAGACAAACTTTTAGAACTATTGGTTTTAAACTATAACACAACTCCTGTTCTGTCCCTATCCACCTGCTTTTCACTTCCTTGGCAGGGCCCCCTCGTGCCAGCCTTGGTGCCTTACGCACCCCTATCTCCATAGGCTGTTCTGTGTCGCCTTTTCCCCTTCACTTGGGTCTTCCTGTGGAGATGTCTTGCCTACTTACGTGAAAGCACTGTTTTCCTGAATTGGATTTTAAAAAACAAAGATGCATGATGTAATCACCTTTCAACTATTTTGAGTGCTTGCACAAAACCACATTCCTAAAGATACCTGCTGAGTGATTTAAGTACAAAAGTGGTTTGCAACCCACATTGAGCAATAGCTCTTTTGAATATTGATTGACACACCATTTGATTAGGCCACTTGATACTTTTAACCCTCTCCTTTCCCTTCATTTTCATGTTGGCATTAAACACTGACATTTTTATCTCTGATGGGTTTCTCTTAAATGTTTTAATCCTGTGTTTTCAAGTTGGAGTTAGTTACTCGCTTTAGAAACACACGTATAACACAAATTTATGCTATTTCCCAAAATAGATTATTTCACATATTAATTTGGGTTGTTGACGAAAAAATTTAATAGTCAATCTAAGAAAGAAATGGTAAATTTTACTCGGGCCAAACAGGATTATAACCCAGGAGACAGGCTCTCAGAGAGCTCTGAGAACTGTTCTGAAGAGGTAAGTGGCAGAGTCCAGTAGAGATGTGATTTTGGCAAAGGGCGTATGTGCAACCAAGCACACATCTTGGTAGACGGTCGCCGCTAGCCACAAGGAACAAACATCTTAGCTAATGGTTTTCTAAGTATGGGAAGACGCAAGAAACTGGGTTCGTAAAACTTTCTCCTGAAAATATCTAACTCTCTGAGGGCCAGTCTCTCAGTCTTCTCAGAGCACAAAGTGACTCACCTGATCTTCACGTTGAACTCCTTTCAGGGTGTACTGGGGGTCAGCAGCTGCGGTGGCTAAGGACTGGATGGTGGGCAACATTCTTCATTGTACAATCCCTTGCCTTTTGGTCTTAATTTTGACCAAGTTTTGGGAGGCGTTTCGTCACCAATTTGTCCCATGATGCCAAGAATGTTCGTTCCCCGGTCAGGCAAGGATTTCGTTGATAGGCCACTCAATTTGCTATTGCTGGACTAGGCCCTCTTAACAGTAGCCAAAAGCCTCTGGACCACCTGTCTTACTAGTCTGTTATGGTCCAGGAAAGTTCCCTCTTCCCACATTTAGAGTTACACTCTTACAATCATTATCTTACATATTTGATCAATTGTTTCAAGTTGCCTAATCATCATTAATTTTATCTGAGGCTAGTCACACATTGCCAATGCAAGAAACAGTAATCTTGTAAAACAGGCAGAATACAAGTAACATAGCTAGTAACATTAATAAGGTCATAAGTAAGTATTTAAGAACTTCTATTAGGTGCAGCCCAGTATATCCCCAGGTCATCTGACCAGTCTGTTCTGCACCAATTGCTATCTTTAAGGGAAATGATATATTGGCATTGTACAGAAAGTTCACCAAAGATGTCTGCGTGTACAAGGTTATTATGACCCCTTACAGGATAGAGAAAGGAATGTTATCTTCTAAGGAGTTACATGGCTGGTACCAGAAGGAGAAAAATTGATCTTTATGGTTGAGCAGGTATTTCTGCCCTTGGGGAGGTCTCATTAATGCATAATGCAGATGCACAATGCACACCAGAGGGGAGGGAGGAGGCCCAAACAGGCAGAGAAAATTTTTATTTTTAAATTGTCTTGCCATAAAATATGAATTTTTATTTCATCGGCATTTTTTTTTAAATTAATTAATTAATTAATTTTTGGCTGCGTTGGGTCTTCGTTTCTGTGCGAGGGCTTTCTCTAGTTGCGGCAAGCGGGGGCCACTCTTCATCGCGGTGCGCGGGCCTCTCACTATCGCGGCCTCTCTTGTTGCGGAGCACAGGCTCCAGACGCGCATGCTCAGTAATTGTGGCTCACGGGCCCAGTTGCTCCGCGGCATGTGGGATCTTCCCAGACCAGGGCTCGAACCCGTGTCCCCTGCATTGGCAGGCGGATTCTCAACCACTGCGCCACCAGGGAAGCCTCATCGGCGTTTTTAAATGGTTTTCTTAGACAAGCAAGAAGTATAAAGCATTTTTCCTATAAAGTGAAAAATGGTCCCAATTTAAAAGTCAAAGTTGTTGCGTTCCTAAGCTAACCCGGTAAATACAGAACATTGCAGCCCAGACTTTACTGAATGCTAATGAACACAGATTGCAGCAAAAATTCTACAATGGCAGCCTAAGAAAGTGATTTCAAGCAAAGCATCTCCTTAGAAAATGAAAGCTTCTAAAGAGTAGGGAGATCACCATCTGGAATTTCCGACAGCTACTGTTCATCCTTTCTCCAACAAATTTTTCCAGCAGATTTTCCCAATAAAATCCAAGGCAGTTTTCTGCCTACTCTTGACCCAAATAGCTGGATCCCTTTTCTTGCCAGAGTTCCCTCTCTTGGCTCACTGTATGATTCATTCTACTCTAAGACAGATAACTTATTTCTGGAGAGAATTTTGCGGTTGTTGCTGCTACAGTCACTGAATGGTCTTAAAAGATTAAGTTAGGGGACAGGTGGGGGGAAAATGATCAATAAAACTAATGTTTTTTATCAGTTTTGCCAAGGGCAATTTTTTACGTGGAAGTACAGAAAAAAAGGAGCAGGGTGTAGTTTCAGATGACCATGTTGCATTTATAACATTTAAATCCTAGTAAAAATATCCAAAAGCAACTCATGAAAATTCACCTAAAAGATAAAACTGGGGGAATCTTTTTTTTTTTTTTTCTTCTCAGTAAAAGTTCAGAAGAAAAAAGCCATCAAACAGCAACACTTTATAAAACCCCTATTCAAGTCGAGCTGAAAAGTACTGGACATTTCATAAGCGCTTATTAGCTTATAAGAGCCTTGGGGTATCTGACATGTGAATTTACCAAAGCTACTTGCAAGCTAACGTCAGCATACAAAAAGGAACGGAGTAGATCTGTATGTGCACTGACATGGAAAGATCTCTCTATATGGTAGGGGATTTGCAGAATACTATAGAATGATACCACTTATGTAAAAGGGGAAATGACCCCTCTGAAATTAAATTTGTGCAGATATGTTTATGTGTGAAAATGCATTTCTTTTTAAATCTTAAAGTATACATCCCAAAATATTAAAGAAGCTGGCTCTAACATTAAGGGATTAAGAGGGTGAAGGGTAACTAACTCCTTTTATGTAGCTATTTACAAATTACGTTTCTTCACAATGGAACATACATTCACGTATTTGTTGAGAAATTAAGTAAATTCACTGTGTCTGGGTGTATGGACAAAATCATCCTGTATATTCAATTTATTTTCTAATTTACTTTGAGAAATTTCTGGGATGCTATTTAACAGGATTATACTTTATTGCTTTTTAAAAGAGAACATTTCCAGTAACTGGAGTGGGCAGTCTGGATTTACCGGCCAGTTGCCTACAGACTGCTGAGCTACTCTTCACCCAGAACCAAGCTTTGTAGTTATCCTGAAGCAAACTACTCAGGATTTTCCCCACCACCACTCAGTTGCGTTCCAGGCAAGCACCACTGGTCCATGCCATAGGACTGCCAGTTCTCTCCCTGGGTGAGCATAATTCTGAACACATGCTTTAGTTGCACTTGATTATTAACCCTGCTTCTCTCTGTTCCTTGGAGAACCTAACATTTTCATTACTCTATTGTTAAGAGTCTGTGTAATCTGCTCCACTGAACAAATGGTATCTCAATTTCTTAGTACAGCAAGCAAAACCCCTTACATTAAAGCAAAGAGTAAAACTGGGTTGGTACTTGCAAATATCCAGATTTGAGGGAGTCTGTCCCCACAGTCTTGCAATGGCTATGGGGAAGCCAAAAGGCTATCTTTGGCTAGGACATGGGCAAAAGAAGAAAAAAAAAGCATCTTCAAGCATCTTCCTCTCCACTGCTGGCATTTAAAAAAATGAAAACCCACAGAAATGCTATCTGTACAGATAGAAGAAAACCTCTTACCAGTCTAAATTGGGCCGTCCTTAGAATTACAAGATAATTTCTTTTTAAAGTAGCTATTCCAGTCTTACATAAAGGCTCATACCAGAGGTTATGAAGATAAATCAAAGCACAAAGCCTTTATTGAATTGCAAATTATGAATAATAAACCCAATGGTAAGCACTGGGGGCAGATGTGTGCAGAAATGCAATTTATAAAATTTTTAAGGCAAACAATTGATATCTTTGAAGAAATCATTGTTAGCTTAAAAAAAAATAAAGCTTCCAGATGTGCAACTCATTCAGAGCATTCAGGGTAACTGGTGCCCAGTGATATGACCTCAGGAAATGTCGAAATTTCATAAATCATTTGTATCAAATCTCTTTTTCTGGTAAATTCCTTACTGCCTCTGCAGTGGTAACTAGACAAGATTGCAAAGCTTTCAAGATGATTCAAGCCTCCAGCACCTCACAGGAGTCCGCATTTCTTAGCACAGAAGGCAATGCTAATCAAAGAAGGAAATAAATAAAAGGTTATTAAAAACAAACACAGGTTCGTCAAACTGCTAAATACATGTATCTACGTATATTCCACTAAAAAAAAAAATGTTTATCTCAATAGTCCTTCACATTTCATATCCAGAAGCTACACTGGCTGCCACCTATCTTCTCATCTTTAACACCATGCGATAAGACGGTGCTTTTTAGTAGTGAGTACAGTGTGAAGACCCTGATACTTGTAACAAGTCTTTGAATTATTTTAGGATTACAGGACTTTCAAAAGAGTTTTTAAAAAAAAAGTGACTGGAAGTTTCAGTTATGTAAAAATCAGAGGGAGGGGATCTTAAATTTCAGAGATTATGTTTAGGGACAAAGAGACATGCTGTGATAAGCCGCAACCAAATATAAAAGGTAATATGAAATGATTTAGGGAACAGCTATGAATTGCACAGAACCCAAGCGGAAAGCTGAAGATAAATTTAAACTCAAAGAAAGTGGCTGATAACCAAAAATCTCATTCTCTTCAAAAAGTACGGCTGACTAATCCGTAAGAGACAAGGACTAAATTTCACCAAGTTACTGGCTTTATAGTATGCCTCTCCCGGGCCTCTTTCTTCTCCCCTCCCCACCCACCCCACCAGTGGGTAACGACCAGCTTGTTTTACTTCATAATCTTTCGTTACCGCAGCATCTTTAAGATAAAACAACACTCCTAACAAATTCATCCAGACTGTTTCCTTAGGGGAGACCTTCCCTGTAATCAGGACACGTAGAAGCTGCTGCAATGAAAAGAAGCCATGGCTGTGTGGAACCAAAAGAACTTAAATTAAAATGCAAAATTAAGATGATGCGCAAATACCAATCAACACGTTCGCTGAAATACACAAAATAAGAGAACACCTGACTTCTCTGTTAGCATCTGTTCTTATTGACATGGCTAACATGTCTCTCAGTAAATCCAGGAGATACCTCAAGTGGTTTAGTCATCAAAGGGGATGCACTATCTCCATCTCTCTGGTTCAGCCTCTTTCTAAAGTGTTACCTCCTTCAGGCTAGTAGACTATGGACTAGGTTAAACTTAAACTTAATAAAGCACATACTCAAGCAGAAAATATAAAGGCCAAATACTCAGAAAAAAACAAAAACAAAAACCCAACCTGACATGAGTAGAACAAACATTAGCACATTAGCAGTTTATGAGCTAAAAGCTGTCCTTAAGTAAATATTTAACTCTGGATATAAAACAGATCAGCAGACTTTATAAGCAATTCCTTTGGTTAATAATTTTGTCAGCATTCAACGTATACAGACATTTAGTTCATTCTCTTTGAAGAAAAAGTGTTGCTTAAGGTGTAAAGTCAAGACAGCTCACAAGAAGATGGTCGAGAAAAAGGCGTCTGGGTGATGTAGGGTTTTCAAGTCATGCAAATACTCTCTGGAGTAAAATCTGGCTTGTTTCTTAGTTATGGTAACTATCAAGTAGCATATTAAAATTCGTTCTTTAACATTATCCCACCCATAAATGTTCTGACAAAATTGCAGGCAGTTAAGAGTCTTGAGGTTTAGAAACTGAGACAAGGTAAAGACACCACTTGCAAAGAATTACTTACACGTATCTTTGATCCCACTTCAATGCTACATCATCCTCTCTCTACACATTTCACTAGATGTCACTGATGCAAATTAGGATAAAGAGTAACTATTAACTATAACTTTCCTACTCAGGTTTAATAGAGTCATTTATTGAATACTCTGCTCACAAAATACTTTACGAGAATGTTGCTTTCCACTAATTCAAACACTTTAATGAGAGTAAGAACCGATGGATAAGCATAAACTCTTCTGATTATTAATTTTGACATTTTAATATTTATCTCAGCAAAATTGGGAATATTTTTTATACTTTACCATTTAATGCTTGAAAAGTTAATTGAGAAGCAACCAATTTCCTATCAACATTCCAAGTTAGTGACTGAAACACTAAGAAATCAACAGCGTGTGATAATTGAGGGAACTGATGTGGTTTCTAACTTTAGGTCGATATTAAAGTTGAGAAGATGTGTCATGAACAATAAAAATATCAGCAAAACTTATCAATAATACCCATGGTGATTCCTAGGGATTTCTACAGAGCAACTTAAAAAACTACGTCCTAGTCATCGGGGAGGTCTTCGCAATGAATACACGTCACAGCGATAGGGTCCTGCGGCTCAGAGCAGCCATACTCTCTTGTGACCCACCTACAGTTCAGAACCCCCAAACACCAGGCCACAGGTTAAGGCAATGAAAAGAAAACACAAGGAGATTTAAGACTCCAGAGGAAAAAAGGCTATAAAAAATGCTCTCAAAAAAAAAAAAAACAAAAACAAAAACAAAAACAAAAAAAAAAAAAAAAAAAAAATGCTCTCCCTACCTCACGTGTTTTGCTCTGTGAAGACTTTATCCAGGAATATCTGGAGCCAAAGCAAATGACCTAAATATTAAACCTAAATATTAATGAGAGGCTCAAAATGCAAGGAAAGATGAAACACTCAAAACAGGACAAAAATATAATATGGTCAACTGGTGAAGACTGGAGGGCGACCACACGTAAAACCAGTGGATCCCACAGATCAAAGCTCGATTTGCAAGCCACGTGCAACATCTCCTTACAAATCAAAGACACTAAAAACTGGGCACCTTCACGGACACCTTAAAAATGGAAGAAAAAATGCATTTACCTTTATCATCAAAGCATAACCACTCAGGTTTTGTGCTGACACCTCTTTGACCCATCAGCACCTCTAAAAACCAGTATTTTGAAAAGTTTATTATGACTTTTTAAGGAGCTTCCACACCAACCAGGTACACGCACGCCACTGCCAGAGAAATGTCACCACAGTGAGGCAGGATTTGTAAAACCCCATTCTACAAGTACTAGCAAAGGAAGGTTATGACTCATGGATATGGATGGACTATAATATTTAAATGGCACGTTTCTGACATATTCACAAAATCTTTATAGAAAGTATTTAAACTCAGAAAAGAAAAAAGACGGGAGTCAAATACAGAGATGAAATGTACAAAACAAATGAGCAGGCAAACTAAAAGTTCTTGAAAGTATTTTACTTCAGGTTGAAAAATGAACAGCTTCCACACCGTTCATTGCAAGATACACAGTATTCACGAATACAATGCTGGTCATTTGAGGAAATGTACACACCTCAATTTCTCCTTCATGCTTTTCTTTTAGAAAGATACTGTTTACCAAAAAGAAACGTCAGCAGTACAGGAAAAACTATTTTCCCAATAAATTTACGAAAACCTAAGATTCCCAATGGAATCAAGATTATCTTCCCGCTACCACCACCTTAATATAATCACATGCTTATTGAAACACTAATATCTGCACCCTAAGAGTACATTTACTTTCAACAATGAGGGTGATTCTTTAAAAAAAAACTTCAGTGTGGTAAATGTAACATGGATCTCTGCAAGTATTAAGTGTCTGAAATAGGCAGCTAATACTGGATTTAATATTATTTTATAAATAATTGTTCCCTTAGCAGTAAACATAGGTCTACACATTCACAATAGTCCTAGAAAATAAATACTGTGATTATGCACAATATGTTATGACAAACTAGTTTCAAAAAAACAGAAGCTCAACATCTTGATAAAAATTCTGATCAGAATAAAATGTGACTCTAAAATTTAAAACATTGTCAAAATAACATCACATTTAAAATCTTCCACGGTTTACACAAGTATTATGAACTTCCAGTTCTGGAACACATTTTTTTTGCTGTGAATTAAAATACGAACTTATTGAAAACTGTTAATTTCAGTGATGACATCAGTTTTGGTCTTATTTTAGCATTATTTTCTTTATAAAAAGTTGCACTAAGTGTCCATTAATGGTCTGATTGGTCTTCAGTATTTCATAAATGTATATAAAAGAAATTCCTAAAAGCCAATAGTACTTTATATGTATATATTTATAAAAGAATCTCATCTCAGAAATGGCTGTAATTAACAGAGCCAGACATACTGATGCTAAACATGAGTGTTCACCTTGAAAGGAAGCATTTTCAGAAACATCACTTACATTCTATTAAATATTCCCAACCGAGTTTCATACTCAACATGTGATGAATAACAGAATTATACATCTCATTTGCACTCAAAACTGACCACAACCAAAATTTACAGTATGATTGAAACAAGCCAATGTTTAAAAAAGTTTTAATTAAAGATAACAATTCCATGAAAGGAGAGGATAAAGAATGGGATGACAAGAAGTTATTTGGTCTTAATAAGGCAATACAAAATAGATCCATTATCAAAGACCATTTAATTTTTAAAGATCAACAATACCAAAAGCATAAAGTGGAGTATAAGAAAATAGTTTTTTATAAGTATGATTTAATTAAAGCTGTTTACAGTTATTCTCTCCCACAGTAGTTTAGCATGAATTTAAAAAAGAATAAGAGATGAGAAAAACAAGCACACGCAGCACACAGGGTTAGAGGAGCCAGCATGCAACATCTGTGGAACTCGAGGTTTCACTGCAACAGGAATGGGACCAGACGTGGGTGGCCTTTTTTTTTTTTTTCCTATTAGGAAGAAAAAAAAAAAAAAAAAAAAAAAGACTGCAAAGGAAACAAACACAAAGTCATGTAATTGCCCATTGCCCAAGACGACAGCACTATAGAAAACAGTTGCAAGTTAATTCTTAGAGATGACTAGAGATTTTTCAGTGTTTACACAAAAGTACATAGTACATTTTTTTTTTTTTTTTTTTTTTACAAAATAAAGTAAACGTCATTTGCCACCATAACCTTTTCTTTAGAGAGGAAAATTTTTGCAGCAGGTCACAAGGGTTCTATTAAGTCATTTCAATGTTGAGGAAACAAATTGAGTAATAGAACTAATCACTTCCCTATAGATGGATGTTAAGATGACAATTCAGATTATTTTTCAAACTAATCCTGAGAAAAATCTGTTTACAATTTAAACAGTAATGTTATGTAAAAAGTATTAACAAATCCACTATTACAAATATCAATTTCCTATATGGTCATCTATATATACACACAATAAAATGGTAAATATATGCAAAAATATTAAAAAAAAAAAAAAACATGCACAGATCACTTTCCCCTTTGAAATCTGGACTTCCTATAAGATACCTGTGTTTTCCTTCCCCACCCCATCCTCTGAAATTGTTTCTTGTTTCTATCACCCTACCCACTGAATACTATTCCCTATAACTCTGCATAAAGCCAATGAGAAATAGACTTATTTTACATTCAAGCTTTAAATCTTAAAATGACCCTGTTATAGCATATGACTTATCAAATGAGCAGCCTTTTTTTTCCCCTTTTTTGCTTGCTTTTTGTTTTTGCAGTTGTCAGTCTTCATGATCCATTCCGTGGCGAGCTGGGAAAAAACGCAGTTGCTAAATCAACGTCTGAACAGTGTAAGGCTCCCGAACGTTTCCCAGGAGTCCCTATCCAACTGTCCTGAGCATGAGATCATTGCACACAGAAGACAGTCCATCGTACAACGCCGACTATCTACAAAGGTCTGAGAGGGGGGCGTCCCTCTTGTGTTTCCTCTTTTTGCCATGGTAATACTGATTATTTGATTTGCCTTGATGTTGTTTGTTTGTCATCAAGGAACCATGGCTTGTTTGGGTTGTACCTTGGAAGCCTTTGCTGGAAGAACGAAAGAGCCTTGTTGATCCAGGCTGCAGAGAAGGAAACGGTCAAAAAGACATCAGTATTGCAGATTCAACAGAGCACTTGCTAAGACCTGCCTCGGGGAGCTTTCATAACTAGGAATATGCTGACTTATCTAGCAGGCAGAAAACGATGCTACAGGGGTTAACTCTCTCGGGCTCTAAAACTTTTAAATATCAAAAAACATAGACCACTTCTTCTGTTAAGAAGAAGCCCTGTCTTCTTAACAGAGTATATGGAATGTAAGGCTTTTCTTAAGGAACCTATCAACCAGTACACCACATAACAAATGGCATTACTGGAAGAAGCTGTCAGACACGCAGGTGTGTTGCCAGGTCAGGGGTCACCACAGCTGGCCACTCCTTTCCTGCTATCACGTGTCACTTTAACTGCCATTTCTAAACGAGTCTGTGTCTGGTGCACATGACTATAGGTAAAGTGGATTCTGCGAGTCAAGTCACACATGAGGTGACTGACATAACAGTCAATCTGTACTGCCAAGGGGCCTTCCCCAGGGTCCCTGATGTACTGGGAGAGGGTGTGATGGCCTTAGGCCAGAGTCTAGTACGAAATGACTTCTTCTCCTCATTTTGATTCATTACTCATGATGAATAAAATTTCAGGCAACTGAAAAACTTACAATAGAGTGTCTCTGTGGCCTTTTTAAGTCAAAGCTAAAGCTAATCAGCGGACCATGGCTGACTGCTGTCTGATCAGTTCAACACAGGCAACTAGGTATTGAATTTTAAAATAAAAAAGGATATGTTATTCCCAGATGTGCACAACACTGCAATGAGGTCATGCAAAAAACTTCACGTGAGTTTACTTCAAGTAGAGCTGAAACTTTTTACAACTTGAAGCAATATTTTTTTATGCTGAATCTGTAATAAGGTGGGTTGGCCGGGACATCTTATAAGGACCAGGTGCTAGATTCCCACAAAGGTTTATGTTACAATGGTGTCTCACAAAGATCCTCAGGACATCCTGTTACTAGAAGCACTGTCATGCTTTGGCACCTCTTAGAACAAAATATGTTTGTTTTTTAACCTAGAAGCTTTCTTTAAACGCATAATGTGTATGAATACATATGTATGTATGTATATGCATGTACAAAACTCTAAATATTCTATACTGAACACTAAACAATCAAAAACACAAATTCCACACACCTGGGATTTGTTGGTGCTGTTGGATATGTTAGTGGTCTGGGTGCTCTGCATTTTCCCGCCTGCCTGAGAGGACTCCAAGGACACATCCTGCGACCCTACCCGGTTCCCAGTGGACGGGCGGCAGAGCAGCTGTTTCGGGGTTTTGCACGGTGTCGCATCGGAATCCTAACACAAGTCACATGAATTATAATGTGACACAGTAATAATTTAGACATTCAATATTAAGAAAGGAAAACAACTTCAGCTAAGCACTCTCTGGACTAAGTCTAATAAATATTTGGGAGTTAAAGGAAGCACACTGAGGAATTTATAAAATTAACTGCTTAAGTTTTCTTCCAAACATTTAAAGTGGCTTATTCTATCAGAGGGTTTCTGTTCATTGTTAAATCCACTGCCCACGCCTGACCTTGTTAATCGGCCTTGACGGAGCTCATAGAGGTCCAAGTTTATTTGCATTTTTATTTACAGAAAATGAACCATGGTATAGTGGAACGAGCACGGTAAAGAGTGAGGACCTAGGTCCCAGTCCCTGATTCAATGTCTTCAACCAAATACAAAACAGTCACTTTACAAAGCTCAATCTCTCAGAGTCTGCGATGACAGATCAGTGCTCCCTCCAACCAAACACAGCGAGTGGATCAGACTTCCCAGACACACTGGTCTGAGCCCACCTGTTTCTGGGCTGCTCGGGCCATGACTGCTCCTCTTTCCTCAGCTCTACCCTTGGCCCTCACACTCTGCCCAGCATTTCAGAGACACATACTCTCAGTCCCTAAGGCTCCCTTCTCGAGGCCGTGTCTGCTTTCGCCCCTCTGTGTCTGTGACATCTAGCTCAGCATTCTGTCCTCCACAGCTCTGCTCTAGGAACCAGAACTGCACACCGGTAGATCCTGCATGTGAGCATTTATGACTCCATTACGATAAATGGTCATCGTCGACAACAAAAAACTACCCCTCTTCCATATTTAGATTATTTTATGTTATACACTTAATGAAGCCAATAAAGCCCATTTTATTAATAGATCTTGATTTTAAGTAAACTCAGGATAAGACAGAAAGTAGATTAGGGATTTCCAGGGCACAGGGGGAGAGAAGAAATTAGGGACTGCTAATAGGTTTGTTTTTGGGGTGATGGAAATGTCCTGGAATTAGATAGTGGTATAGCTGCACAATATTATAAATATGCTAAAAAAAAAACGCTGAAGTTGTACATTTCTTAATGGTGAACAAGAGAGTATATATCCCATTTATATAAAATTTTGAAACAGACAAAACTAATCTATGGTATTAGAAAATCGTAACGGTGGTTACCTCTGAGGGTAAGATTGGGAATTTACTTGAAAACATCATGAGGGAACTCTTTGGGATGATGGTAATAGTCTATATCTTGTTAGGATTTGGGGTTACACATGTGTATGCATTTGTTAAAATTTAGTAAATGTATAATTAAGATTTCCTTATACGTTAATTTTATATCAAAAGAAAAAACCAGACAAACACTGAACTGTGGTTAATGATGAGCACACAACAGTACTTGGTGGGAAGTGTGCTAATGTCTGCAATACTTTGAAATGTATCAAAGAATAAGACGAACTGGTGAATGAAGGGACAGCTCTGTGATAAGCCAGTAAAATGTTAATGGTAGAATCTAGTGGTGGTGTATATAGATGTTCACTAAAATCCTTTCACTTTTGGCTGTATGCTTGAAAATTTGAACACCATGTTGAGAAAAAGTACAATCATAAAGTTATTAAAATTTCCCAGGGACAAATAAGAAAATGAGCTAGCCTTGGCTCTCTAGATAGAGTTACCCCCAGCAGAACTCCTAAGGGTCTAGGTTTAGAAAACGAGGTCTTCATACTTACGACGTCACTAGAGCTGGACTGTGTAGCAGAAGAGGAAGACACTGGACCTGATGAAGAGTTTGAAGAGTGTTTACTAACAGATTCCGAAGTTTTACTTCTACATTTTCCAAGGGCTTCATTTTCTTCAGATAGATTATTATTACATTTATCTAACTGCTGAGTATCTACTATCAAGGTAACACCATTTCCTGAAAGAGTGGCAAAAGATTGGAAAACGTTTCTTCCCATTAAGCACACACAACACAGAAAAGCCTCTAATACTCAATCGATGAAAAACTCTTACCGTTGCATGAAGGCTCAGGCCTATTCTGCAAGCCCCACAGCTTTGATATCCAATCTCTATATGTGGCAACTTCATCTGTTACTCTAATTATTCTACCTAATATGCTGCAAGTGTTTAAAAAAAAAAGAGGGGAGGTACATTAATTTGAAGATAAGAAGCCACAACCAATTTTGACCCAATGGGCTGATTTTAGTTAAACTTTTACCTCTCCGTTTCGTTGTTGGGATAGTACTTTGCTATTGGCGATACAGCGTGACTCAGAACAACGTAGGCATAATCAAAGGCCTGTTTCACTTGCATGGCCCCATATGAACTCCTTCCAACATCATTACCTTTAAAAGAAATATATACATAAGATATTAAAACCTACCGTGGCTTAATATGAACTAAATGTTTGTGAGCCCTCTTCTGGGAGAGCAAGGGCACTCACTATCCTGCTAGAGCTGCACTCAGAATCTGAGCTGTCAGTCGGTCCCACAGCTCCCCAGACTCTATAAACGTGTGCATCACGCATAAATATGTTCTTATGGCATATAAATTGCCTAAATGTCTTCTGGCCCAACAGGACTATCCCATACACAGTCATGCAAATAAAAGAAGTAACTGCCTGTTTTTCCCTAAGAGGGAAACCAAGCTAAATTATAAATACTTATTTTTTGCTTGGTAGGTATACAGACATCTCCTGCACTAAATTATAAGCTCCTAAAAAGCAAGGACCATCTTGCTGAAAAAACCTTTGTGTCCTTTATGTAGGGTAGGCTCCCAGTGAACATTTATTTCCTCAATGAATAAACACAGAACTTTTTTTTTTTTTTTTTTGCCGCACTGTGCGGCATATGGAATCCTAGTTCCCCAACCAGGGATCGAACCTGAGCCCCCTACATTGGAAGCGTGGAGTCTTAACCACTGGACCGCCAGGGAAGTCACCACACAGAACTATTAATGTTTATAAGATGGCTCATCAAGCCAGAAAAGGGCTCCTAGGCAACTACTCTCTCAACTCTCTTTCCTTACTCATTTTCAAGGCCAATACATTAAAGCAAATGACTAAAAGCATTTCCATTGAAGTCCGATAACACGGACTCTAAATATTTTACAATTATATCAGGAAAAAACATTGCCCAGAAAAACTAGGATACAAGCAAGCAAACACAGCATCATGAAAGCACAGGAGGAATTCATTTTCTGCTCACTTTTAAGCCAACATAAAGCTGGAAAAAGCACAGGGAGACTATGCAAAATTAAAGAGGTAAGAAGGGGTCCAAAGGGAAACTAAACTATCTCTTGGTACCCTTTTTCTCAGGAATTCTGAGACATATGAGTGTGCTCACTCCCTCTAAGGACCTCAAAATCCTCACTTAAAGCGCCAGCTGACAACTGGTTAGAATCAGGAGCAGTGAGGACTCGAGAAAGAAGAAAAATGGCACCAAACTGGAGATGCGCAAACCCACCCAAATAGTTAATACCCATTCTCCTTTGCCTTTAAGAGTCGAATGGATTCTACTCCCAACTCAACTCATTTGGAAGTCTGCAATGTGTTTTTCTGCTGTGTGTGTGTGTTTATGTTCATGTGTTTGCTTATAAAATATTTTGAGGAAAAAAAATGACTACAATTACAAGTTAATCCTTAATTTTTCATCTGAAGAGAGTTTAAAGTACAATATGATGACTGACAACGCCCTTTTCTTTCTTTTTCTTTTTTTGGCCGCACCGCGAGGCTTGCGGGATCTCAGTTCCCCCGACCAGGGATTGAACCCAGGCCCTCAGCAGTGAAAGCGCGGAGTCCTAACCACTGGACTGCCAGGGAATTCCCAAGGCCTTTTTCTTTGCATGTCCATAGATTTACCTAAATTCAATACCTGGTTGTAAAGGATCTTCAATGTAAAGCATGGATGGCCTGTAGCCATCTAGCATATTTTTCTGTACTTCATCTTTGGCCACATAGGAACCACCATCCTTTATCCGGATGCCAGTCTTTAAATAATTGAAGTGTCGTCCATATAATTCAAAAAATTCTATTAAGAGAACACCGTAGTTTGTATTGGGGATGCAAGCATCTTCCCTGGGATGTAACTAAAATGAGAAGAAAAAAAATTATATTGGACTTTCTCTAAATTCAAGGTGAGGATAATAAATGACATCCTAACTTCTATAAACAGTATTATTATAATTTTGGTTTAGCATAGCAGCCAATAGGTCATGGAGTTACAGCAGGCTAATCGTAATAGTACTTCTGCTATAGACAACCTAAATTAAAGCCCCATGGGTGTGGGGGGACCTGGTGGGGGACAATTTATAAGGCTGAATTTTACAGCTGCCCCAGGATGCTGAGAGCGCGGGCTTGGCCCAACATCAGGGAAGTCATTCTGACTCACCAGCAGAGTCACGCAGTTGGCAACACTGCGCCACATAAATACGCTCACTGACGAGATTAAGACTTCTAACTCATCTTAACCAGACAGCAAATCTCAATTCCAGCTAAACTTACAAGAGTAGTTGCTTAGAAGACATTCTTAATTTTGGCATTTGTATTACTGTTTACACCTATGGAAACCACACCATACTTCTGCATGCTAAAATTTGCAGTGAAAAGTCTCAAAAATACTAGAGCACATGGGATTAAAAATTAAAAAAAAATATTCTTCCCTAGGGATTTTAAAGTACTTATTTGCTAAATTATAAAAAGGTACCTAGTTCAAAGGGAAAAGTCATAAGTAATCAAGGGAAACACTCTAATTAGAGCTTGATTTAAATTTTTTCCAAAATGATTCCCAACTGATTTATTTAAAAAATGTTTAGTGTATACTAGTATGGTACAACTTACCTGAAGGAAACTTACTGCCATTAAAAAGAGACTATAAGAACCAATTCCACCTGTAATACTTCATTAAGGTCCCTCTGTAATAAGAACTGTTTCAATACTAATACCAAGTATGGTAATACAGGATATTTCTGGAAAAGAAAATTGTATTTTCAATGAATTCCTACATCAATAATAGCTCTAAGCATTAACAGCATATATGGTCTCTAAGTATAAACTTGTCCTTACATTACAAACTTTGGTGGACATATGTAATATACTTAATTTTCTATTTTAAAAACAAGCTATAAAAAAGTAAGCTATAAGTAATTAAGGATTGTCTCCTCACATCTAAGATCTAAAACATGTAGACGTAAATGACAGCACCCAAGCACTCACTACAGGACAGAAACGCTAGCAATACCTATTTTGTGACACTCATTTATGACCATTACCGAATAATATTCAATTCGGTAAATAGGTAACAGAAACAGTACAGGACAACGTCTCAATTCTTTTTTTTTTTTTTTTGGCCACACCTCCCAGCTTGCAGGATCTTAGTTCCCCGACCAGGGATCGAATCCAGGCCCCATGTAGTGAAAGCGCAGAGTCCTAACCACTGGACCACCAGGGAATTCCCATCTCTTAAAGCACTAAGTCAGTGGGATTTTAAAGGATCGCTTCTTGCAGGTGGCACTCCACAGGCAGACCAGGGTCCTTCAGATGATTCTGCAGGGCCCGGGAGCAGGAGCCATCCTGCCTGCTGCTCTCCATGTGGGCAGGTGAACACACAGACCCACCTTCCATGCTTTACAAAGAAGGGCGAGAGCATCCATGCTGGCAAATACGGACAGTGTGAGTCTGTCTTTCACTCAGGCACACACTCGTTAAGCACTCTCCACAAGCCAGGCCCTAGGCTAGGGACGCTGAGGGGAACAAAGCAGGCACAAATGTCGAGAAAGAAGTCAACAGCCATTACCTAGGGGTGGTAGAATTACTAGTGATTTCCACTCTTTTCTTGATGCTTACAGTGAAAACAAACTGCTTCCATAAGAAAAAAGTTGATACGTTTGCAAATCATGGCAAAGTAAGCAAGCATGAGAAACAACAAAAATATGGAGAAATAATCATTTTTAAACACTACAGTTGAACTCAGAAATATAGTCTCTTTAAAGAACAACTAGGCAAATTTCCAACAGAATTTTTTCTGCATATATCCTCTGACCCAGAAATTCCACTTCTGGGAATCTTCCTACAATTTATTAGTGTAAAGAAAGATGTAGGCATGGAAGGATGTTCACCAAGCACTTTTTGTAACAGAAAAAACCACTGGAAGCAACACCAGGGAAGTGCTACACAAAGCACAATAATCCTGACATGGGACAACCATGTAGTCAGTGAAAAGAATGAAGGAACCCTGACTGTGCTGATACAGAAAAACCCACCAAAATATTAAGTTAAAAAAAAAGTATTAGACATCTTGTACATAGTGTGCTATATTCCTTTTGTTAAAAATTTCAAGAAGAGGATAAACAAGCAAAGAAAAAAAGCTGATGAAGGCACATCCTATGAAGCTGATCTAAGCATATAAGGTATAAGGGTGACTCACTTTTTACTACCCTTTTATACTGGTAAGATTTTTTATCATACGTGTTATTCTCAATTTTTAAAAAAGTTTCTTTCTGGTAAAAAGAAACTTTATACACACCCAATACCTCCGAAAGAGTGGGATTACAGATAATATTTCTTTTCTTTTTCTGCTTTTCTATACTCTGCTCACTTATACAAGAATATAATGTTTACCACAGGAGAGTTAAAATTTTTTCTGACATAAAAAGAAAAAGGTGAACCTGAAGAGCTGCTAAAAAAACAAAACATCGTGGGGGCTTCCCTGGTGGCGCAGCGGTTAAGAATCCGCCTGCCAATGCGGGGGACATGGGTTCGAGCCCTGGTCCGGGAAGATCCCACATGCCACAGAGCAACTAAGCCCGTGTGCCACAACTACTGAGCCTGCGCTCTAGAGCCCACGTGCTGCAACTACTGAGCCCATGCAACACAACTACTGAAGCCCGCGTGCTCTAGGGCCCATGCTCCGCAACAAGAGAAGCCACAGCAGTGAGAAGCCCGCGTACTGCAACGAAGAGTAGGCTCCGCTCTCAGCAGCTAGAGAAAACCGCGTGCAGCAGCAAAGACCCAATGCAGCCAAAAATTAAATAAATGAATAAAATAAATACATTTATTTAAAAAAAAAAACAACGTTGTGAATGGAGAGAAATGATATTCTACATAAGCCAAAGCAGTTCACAGTTTTTAGTCTGGGGAGAAAAAAGCTGATGGGTTTAAGCATGTGAAATGTTCTGAAGATGATGTAGACAAATTCTGCCCTATCTGGGAAGAAAACAGAATAAGCAGAAACAGACTTAAACCACTTCAAGATAAGCTAAGGACACCTGCAGGACCTATCTTACAGGTGACTTGGGAATTAAAATCTAGAAAAGGCTCCCTAGAGAGGGTCTTAATCTGAACTCTTGGAGAGAAGTTCTTCAAAAGCTTCCTCAACCCTTAATTCTTACTTGAGGTCACATTATAAATTACTGATTATTACAAGCAGGTTCAAGGAAAGTAAAACCACTGCACAGAAAAGAAGCATTTGTCAGCGATACACATATAAAAATAGTTTAGCCAAGTATATCAGAACACCACCACAACAGAATCTCAAAACACAACTCCATTTCTAGTATTTTCACTGAATAAACACTATAACTTCTCTGACCTTGGTAAAATCTTTGATGAGGTCAGCTGCTCTCACACCATTCTGTACATTAAAGCTGATATCAACTTTCACTTCGGTAAAAGAATCTGTTAATTTAATAATAGGTACCTAGAAAGAGAAGACAGGTAAAATTTAAATACTTTAACCAAATTAAATGACAAAATCAGGGGATGGAAGGTTATCAGACCTGAGGTCTTGACCTCCTCATGAGGACATAAAAACACTGAGTATTCTGAACACTCCGTACCATAGTTGACTTGGCCTTCTAGATATTTTACATTACATATTTAGCATTTAACCTCATGCAATATATTTTGTAATTTCTACTAACTGAGAGTTTTGAAATCAGGTAACAAAAACTTTCTCAACATTAATATACTTTGGAGAACAGTTTCCAACTCAAGAAAATCAAGAATTATGAATGTCAGCCCACAGCACCAAACTATTTCCAATAAGAAAACTGCTAGATTCTTTTTTTTTTTTTTTTTAATTTATTTATTTTTGGCTGTGTTGGGTCTTCATTTCTGTGTGAGGGCTTTCTCTAGTTGTGGCAAGTGGGGGCCACTCTTCATCGCGGTGCGCGGGCCTCTCATTATCGCAGCCTCTCTTGTTGCGGAGCACAGGCTCCAGACGCGCAGGCTCAGTAATTGTGGCTCACGGGCCTAGTTGCTCCGCGGCATGTGGGATCTTCCCAGACCAGGGCTCGAACCCGTGTCCCCTGCATTGGCAGGCAGATTCTCAACCACTGCGCCACCAGGGAAGCCCGAAAACTGCTAGATTCTTAAGTCACACACAGTTAGTCGCTGGCCTTTTTGGTCAGTTTTGCAAACAGCCCAAAAAACAACCTAACAAGAGAACTTAAAATGTAAGAATTATTCTCAAATGAAAAATGATAGGATGATTTATATGCGATATCAGGAATTCTTTAAAAAAAAAAGCTCTATTTCTACCATGCATTAGGAAACTCAGGCCAGCAAACTTTGTGTACAGAATTGGATTTCCAAATTAACAGCTTTTACTAAAAAACAATACATGTTGTTTTGCTCTAATAAAACCTAATATGCAAAAATCCAAACTTCTAAAATAGACATATTTATTTCTAATGAGCTTCTGTGAAAATTCTTTAATGTCCATTCCATTAGTTAAAACATGACTTGATTTACAAAATTTCACTTAATACAATTCTTCAAGGATACAAAATATGATAGAAAAGCAACAGCTATGCAACTATAAACTTTATCAGCTATTCACATTTGTACTTACGTTTTTTATATTAAAAAATCTCTACAGTATTATGTATGATAAATTGAATAATATTTTTTAAAGAAATGTACAACCAGAATAATTCATTTGTCTCACAAACACAACTTTTTATGTACAAGCACCGTGATCATTAACAAAAGGAAGGAATAATTCACTCACAGTCCGACGGTGCTCACCAAAATTAAGTCTTAATTTTACAAGTTTCATGCATAAGTAACTAGAGAGTTTAAGATGAAATGCTGAAGAACTTACAGTTGCTTTGTCTAGAACTTTCACTGAATCCTCATCTGCAACCTTATGCTTCCGAAGAGCTTCTTCCAGGGTCCAGAGGGGTAGGTTCTCCCACTTCCCAAACACCACAAGATCGATGTCACTGAACACAGAGCACACACAAGAGTTGTTTCAAGAAGTGAGAAACTGTACTTACTTTAACTCATTCAAGCTACAAACAGCAGGTCAGTACAATGGAACTCTATTTCTCACCCTGCCCAGTGAAGACTAAATGTGTTGGTGAGGACTGTTCTTAGAGAGGAAGTGGAAACTGGTGATTTTAACAACCTTCTCCTTCTCCTGGTCATTTCCCGGGGTGATTTTAAAAGAAGTAACACCTCAAAAACACCAGTTAACGTTTCCTGTTCATAAAGGCTTCTGCTACTAAAAAACTTAAGACCTTCCAAGTGAATGAGGTTAACTGATTGTGACTTACATTATTAAGTATAAAAAGCAAGATGCAGGCAGTGTATCTAGTATGCTACCATTTGTGTACAAAAGGAAGAAACACACATTTCCTTTTATATGCATAGAATATCTCTGGAAAGATATGCAAAGAACTGGTAATAGCACTTCCTCCAAGGAGAGAAACTGGGGGAGAGAGGTGGGATCCAGACTTTTCATTGTAATTATGTGTGTGCTCTTTTCTAATCTGAGCTAGGTGAATGTAGTACTGTTCATAAAATTTAATTAAATTATTAGAAAGAGTGACTCAGGTTTTGCTGAGGCTCAGAACCTAAATAAGGAAAAATATTAACGGACTCAAAGTTGAATATTTTATGGCTTTTGTAGGCCTAAGACAGCAATGGGAAGAATGGAAATTGCTAGGATCCATCCACTTTAACACATTTTAAGTTTGGGTAAAGTAGACTGAATCAAACTCAAATGAAAAACACGATGGACACCTATAGTGCACTTGAACATGTGTTAGAAGGGTAAGTCTCAGGTTGAGCGCTCTTACCACAATAATGACAAAAACATCATGAAATGTTTTTGCTTCGTAAAGACCACAACATTTCAATTCTTAGAGAGCAGGTACTCACTCCTCAAGGAAGTCTTACTAACCCCCAAAATCACCCCCAACACACACGCCCCCACCCCCAGCTATGGGCCAAGACAGCCCTCATTTGAGAAGACCGAAACAAACAAGAGGCCTGAAAAGACCAAGACTTCCCTCAGAGAAGAGTTTGTACCCTGATTTTCTGAATCAGAACACTGGAACAGGAGCTAATAGTATGAGTTCTTAATAAAAAATGAGAGACCTGGCATTCCAGAGAATACAAAGTTCTAGAGCATAATCAGGTGTTTTACCGTAATATTACATTAACATCTGTGATAGTGGGTTAAGTTATGGGGTTGAACAGTTCTCTGTAGTGATATTCTACCTCAAGATAATTCAAATAAAATACAGGTAAGTGAATTTTTGTTTCATAAATCTGTTTTTGTTTCAACTCTTACACATTCAACAGTCAAAGCGCATACACTCTAAAAAAATGTACAATCCCTTAAAAGTGCCATAAATGTACTAACCTCGTAGGTAAATACAAGCCCGTTTTAAAACTTCCAAATATCTGGACCTAAAATAGAAAAAAATTGTTATATTAAAATATCAGATGAAAAGCCACCAAGCTATGGAGAAATGCAGGGTTTTGCCACCCTCTACTGGTAATTTTTAGTACTACAAGAGCATTTTTTTCTAACACCATGCTTTCATGAAGCGGGATCCCGTGGCTTATAGACAGACATTCGGAATACAGCTTAAACTTATTAGGTTCAAATATCAAATACGTAGACTTAAATAGAAACCTTTCGAAAGTAATGTTCAGGTCACTAATGTTCCCTGATAATCTAGAGATAGAATCACAAATCCTTAACTTTTGTTCTCTGGAAAGGAATCTTCTCATAGATTACTGAATTAGGGTCAGACTACTTCAGTTCCAGGACAAGTGCCAGCCAGCAGGCCATCTCCACAGAGAACGCCAGGCACTGTCATTATAACACCATGCCGTGGCATAAAATCAGGACACATCCTATCTCAAACCACAGAGAACAGTGGAAGACTCAGGCAAATACGTGTCTGCAAGTAATTGCAATAAAGGATGAACAATGAAAAAAGTTCAACTTTTGAGGCGAGATGGACCCAGGAACCTCATCACAGCCTCGTGCTCCTTCATCTGCAAAAAAAATTGTGGATAAAATCCCCCACCTCAGAAGGAGGAGGACTGATTTAGATCAGGGTTTCTCAACTTCAGCACTACTGGCATCCGGGGCAGATAATTCTTCGTGTTGAGGAGTTGCCCTGTGCATCGTGTGATGTTTAGCAACCTCCCTGGCCTCTACTCATTATATGCCAGCCAGGAGCACCTCACCAGTCACGATAATAAAAAATGTCTCTGGCATTGCCAGATGCCTCCTGGGGGAGAAACGTGTTCCCAGTTGAAAGCTGCCAATCTAGATCACATAGGAGAAACAACGTGGCATACAGTGGCTGCTCAATAAAATATTATTAGTGGCCTCCCCTCTTCCCTGTACCTACAGTATCTTATCTGAAGCTTCTTTGTTTTGCCAACTGGACCAGAAAAACTTCCCTGGCTTCACCTTTACCAGCCCATGACGGAGTCTAAAGAAAAGCTATATAACACGATGTACAATGTAATGGATTCTAATAAGTTACTTCTTCGAATGCACAAAATTGTACAACAGACTCTCAAAGGAGCCCTAAAAAGTGAGCGTCAACAATAAGAACCACAAATAAGCAGAGGAAATCTTGGGCAAAAGTTTTGTTCACTGGGTGGGAGCTATACTGGGAGACAAGGAGTGATTAGAAAAAGAGAAGAAAACAACAGTTCCAGGAAAGTAGAACACACGCCTGCATTAGCCTATGAAAACGAATTTCAAATGACATAAGAAATTCCTACTTGACATCTTCATTCAGCTATACACAATTATGTAATGTTCATACTGACAAGCTGGAACAAAATAGTAACAGCGTTTTGATACAGCACATCCAAATAACCCACTACTACAAGGAGGCTTTATTTGTCTTTCTTCTCTTTATAGTAATGATTCCTAAAAATAGTTTGCAGTTAGTAGCTGCTATTCAGTACTGCAAAGAAATAGTTTTAAGTAAGTCATCCAATTCAATGCAAATAATTAGGAAGCCCAAAATTCTAAAGGCTGAAGAAAATTCTTTGCTTTTAAAATTTCACTAGATCACAACTCTACACATGCACATACACAGGGATATTACCACCTAAGCACCCTTCTACCCAGACAGGTACTCACGTCAGCACTGGGCCAGAGCTCCTTAATCACACTCTCGATCCTGTTCACCACCTCCATCCGCATCTTCTCCTCCTCTGGTCTTGGAGACATGTATTCATAAAAATCACTTATTTCTTCATGCAGACTGAAGAAAAAAAGCAGAAAAGTTAATATGAGCAGGGCCAAACTAATGAGAAATCACTAGCTTAAATAATCTTACCTAATTAAGTCTATAAGATAACTCAGCTGATGATTTTACATTCATAGATTTCTCCCCTTAATTTTAAAGTTACAATTCATGCTAAAATGGGAACGTACAAAATTTAATCAAAATGCCAAAATAAATAAAACAAGAAATTCCAAATGCCAAGAAGCCTTAATAGAAGTGTACTAGCAGCTCTCACAGCACGTATTACCTGCCTGGGCAGAATATTTGCTGGATGCTGGTGATTTTTAAATTTCTTAAATTTCAAGTGTAAGGCCTGGCCTCTGCCTTTACTCTTCTGATCCAGTAGATATAAACACAAGAAGATACAGAATCTAGGTGATGAAGACAAGCTTCCTGGCAGTGGGGATGACCCTCTAACCCCTCTGTAATCCATTCCTCACAGGAGCAAAACAGCGTGTCTTCCATAACGTTTGCTTAGTGAATTACGTGTCAAATGAATACGTCAGCCAGTGAATATCAGCAAAGACCTGAAAAGAATGGCTGGCAGGCAAGGCTCCACGAAGGAGCTAAGAAGACTTCCCGAGACCGAGAGGCACGAGGCACGCTCAGGGAGCCCCGAGCAAAGGGCACAGCCTGTGGCAGAGGGGGGAGTAAAGGGAGGAGCAGCACCTGATGACAGCAGGCTTTGAACAAAAAGCTAAGAAGTTCAGACCTTCCCCGGTGGTAACGGAACTATTTCAATGTTCCTGAGAGGGACCAGGGAAAGACTGACTTAAAAAATGGAGCATTTTAAGAAGATTCAGCTGGCAGTGGTGCAAACAATGGATTGGGAAAGAGACGAGACTGGAGGCGGAGGAATGGCTCATAAATTACTGCAACTGTAGAAGAACTAGCTGAAGGCCTAGGAGGATGGTGGAAGGAAAGAAATGGGCTCCAGGAATGCCACACACACAGACACAACGGCTGGGCCGCAGGGCACGACCAGCAATGGAAAGACAGGAGTGAGGACACCTGCAAGGGCTGAGGCCTGAGGGGCTGGGGGCATCAATGAACAAGATGAAAGGAAAAACTAGGCGGGCTAAGGGGCTGGGTGTAGTCAATTACTACTGCAGAATAGAAGAAAACGAAAATAGCATTCCTTAACAAGCTGGTGCAACTGTGAAGAGCTACCTTTAGGAGGGAAAACTGAATATAAAATGGGAGGAAATCTGCTAAACTTGTGTTGGACGCAGACAAGGTGGGAGGCCCGGCTCCAGGTAGCTGGAGGTAAGCCGGCGTGAGGTTGTATTCGTGGTGTCTCAGTCTAGCACAGCTGTGATGGACCAGGAAGCCAGGAGAAGGGCACTCGTTAAATAGCAATGGGTGCCAAGTGCCAGAGGGGAGGCATGCTGGGGGGCAGTGGTAGGCAGTGCAGCCTCGAAGTAACAGAATCTGGAAGGCGGGGTGTGCCCGCAGCGGTAAGCCCATTCAGGTCCAGAGCGGGGTACAGGAGTCACAGGAAGCTAGAAACACCAGGAGATCCAAAATGGTTTATAAAGAAAGGAAAGAAAAATGTCTAAGTCCCAACCTCCACTGGCTATAACATTTAAAATGTGGCTGAGTAAGCAATCAACAGTTTCTGCCTCTTCTGATGTTTTATTTTTAGACAGAGTCAAAAAAACCTGAGTTCCAGACTCGGGCTCTGCCTGAGGGCAGCTATGTTCTTTCTGAAAAGCGACTGGCACTTTCTGGCCTCGGTGTCCTCAGGCACAACCAAGGGGTTGGCAACAGGGAGCCTTTTCAGCCCCTTAGTTTCAAACCCTGGGCCATTTGGGAAGGAATGATTTATAGCAGCGTTCTGCCTGGTCACTGTGCAATACCACAGAAAAACTGAATTTTAAAACTCCAGGGAGTTCTGCAGGTGGAATCAAGTCTTCCTTGGTATGCTTCTAGGTACCCTAGGATCTTCTGATTTTTTTTTTAAGCTTCCCAGGTTTTAATATATTCTCTAAGGTCATCCCCTTTGGCTTCTTAAAGACAACAGCTAAAATGACTAGTCATTACAGAGTTTACAGCTTGCTTTACTCTTCTGCACTTTTGGCAGGGATGAGGACCACAAACAACAAAATAAATGGACTTCTTATCTAACTGGATCATTCGCTATGTATCAGAGTTTATTTGTGGTTCGAAAGCACATCACTGTAGAATACTTCCATTTTAACCAATGGAAAAAACCTCCTAAATTTGATTGTTATCTATTCTACAAAGGCCCACTTACACATTTTCTAATTCAAATACAGGCAAAAAATATTTAGCCTGTCTTCCAGTTAATCTTCAAGTCATATGAAACTAAGTAAGAATTCATCCTCTAAACACTACCGAGTGCCTATGTTCAGGGCATTACAAGGAAAAAGGCTAGTCACCCATGATCCTTGCCCTGGGTAGTTTCCATCTAATGATGAAAAGAAATACTCATTTGAAGTAGTTTTGTGATGTGTAATATATATATATATATTCTGCACTGTTCCACCACAGGCAGGTTGCAGATAAACAGGAGTGCCTTCCAATGATGATAGCTTCGGGAAATGGAAAGGGGTTGCCTTGCAAGGTAGTAAGGTCCCCGTCACTACAAGTATAAATTAAAAAACTAGATGACCATGAAGCAAACAAAGGTCTTATAAGAGATTTCTGAACTTGGTAAAAAGTGGAGAAGATTCTAAAATTCCTGTTTATCACTAGGCTTTTAGGTTTCTAATTAGCACATTAATTTGGAGACAAGGCATTACAGTTTTACATGACAAATCCTTAAATCAAGACTACCCTAAACTTTAAAAATCCATGGAACCATCTTCCCATTTAGGAAAATATGGTTCTACAGCTTATCTGTAGATTTGCATTTGCCATATTGGAAGGGGGAAAGAGGAATAAAAGAAAAAGGGAGGGCTATTAAAACAAAAACGTACTGGAACAGTAAGAACAAGGGAACCCATCTCAAGCCTGCCAGGGTCATCTCCTTACCCACCCCAAACACAAGCATCACTACCTATATCTCGTCTATATTTAACTAGCTACTTGTAAAATGCTTAAAGAACTAAGTGAGAAATGTTGGTATATTTAGGAAATAAATTTCCAGTAAAGATTTTTAAATAATTCTGAGGGGCTCTATCCCTGTGGACTGCATAATTTTACTGGCATGGTGCCATGTATATCTAGGGGCTTCAAAAATCCTGAAGGAACTGAATCCCATTTTTGGAGTAACTACTACATGCCTGGCACACTTCTGAGTAACATGATGACCTAATAGAGGCTGGAAACTAGAGAAACTTTGCAAGTTTGCTTTCACATATTAATGCAACTTTATGCCTCTGAAATCAACGACTCAGAGAAAACTTTAGTTTCTCCCACATTTGGGTCAAAACTCAATATGATTAATTAGTAAATATTGCTGTATGCTACATATGCAGCCTTACGGTTTCTCATCTTAAATTATAAAATACAACTCTCTTGTGATCAAAATTCCTGAGTGATCAAAATACAGTGCCCTCTATCAGGATATCAATGTTTTCTTTTTAAAAGATAAAGTGAGCAAGAAAGCACACCCACTCCCTGTTTTTAAAGGAAAAGTACATAATATAAAAGCAATATGATAAAGTAGGTGCTACTATACTACTGGAGAGGATACCACCCCCCCCAAAAACACAAAAAAACAGAATCAAAATTAATTTGCTGGGGTAAAATTTACGTTAATCTCAAAATTAACGATAATACAAAAATTTAAAGTGACAAGGAAGAAATATCAACAAAAAATAGCTTCTGTATTTTAAAAAGTACAACCCCACAGATAATTTAGGTCAAAACAGAGACATGGAAAAAAAAAATTGCTTCTGCTCTGAGAAAAGTTCCACCAGGGAGAAATGTTAGCCTTTCAAAATGGCCCTCAAAGGCTCAGTTTCTCTGGCTATCAAAGGGAAGAACTGCTTCACACCCTTTCGGCTGCCCAGTTGCCCAGGGTGGCGGTGTGAGTCTCTTAGGAACTTCTGTACCCTCAAAACCAGAGGCAACATGGCAGTCTCCCTGATGCCTCCAGGCCAAGGCAGGCAGATCACCCACTGCTGGCCCCTCTGCTCAACACTGCCCCCTGCAGTTCAGCCAAAATCTGTTCAGGGGTAACCCTGCTTCCTGAGGGACACCTGCCCAGCTTGCAATGTGCCTGAGAATACTGCCACATCAAGGTCAAGCTTTCCAGTTTCCATAACTGAAGTCCTCATTAATTATAACTTCAGACTTACGTGAAGGCATTGACAAAGTTCTATTCAATTACTGTCAATTACTTCTCCCCCCCAAATTTTAAGATTAATAATAACCAGTTTTGACAAGGACATATGGAAAAGGCACTCACATGCTGTGTGTAAAAATATAAATTACTACAACCTCTGGAGAGGTTGTAGTATTAATTAGTGATAAATAATGTTTATATAAATAATTTTTAAAATCCCATTATTTCATTAAAATCAGGATCTGGAAGAGTGTCTTATCTGCAATCCCATGTTTACTGCAGCATTATTCACAATAGCCAAGATATGGAAACAACCCAAATGTACATTGACAGATGAACAGATAAAGAAAACATGGTCTACACCTATAATGACATATTATTCATATTCAGGTTTAAAAAAGGAAATCTTGCCATTTGCAACATAGACAAACCTGAAGGACATTATGCTAAGAAAAATAAGCCAATCGGAGAAAGACACATACTGCATGATTCCACTTTTATGCAATATTTAAAACAAACTCATAGAAGCAGAGAACAGAATGGGGTGGATGCCAGGGGCTGGCATGGGGGTGTGGGTGGGGAGTTGTTCAATGGGTATAAAGTTTCAGTTAAACAAGATGAATAAGTTCTATAGATATGCTGTACAACACAGCGTCTACAGTTAACATACTGTGTTATGCACTTAAAATTTGTTAAGAGGGTAGATTTCATGTTGTATTCTTACTACAAAACAAGGGAGGGGACACAAGGAAACTTTTGCAGGTGCTGGATATATCTATTACCTTGATTGTAGTGATGGTTTCATGGGAGTATGCATATGTCCAAACTCATCAAGTTGAATATCTGCATGAAATATGTGCAGTTTTTTGTAAAGCTGTTTAAAAACAAATCCCCTTCTTTTCACCCTTCAGAAATATTTCGATGAGGGAACAAGGATATTCACCACAGCATGATTTAGGATACTAAATAATTGAGAAACAGCCTCAATGTCCATCAATGGGATCCAATTAAATAATCATAGGAGTACTCATTGACCTTCCCTTGAACTATAGCCAATAACCCATTAAAAAGAATGATGAAGAGCTATATGAGCTGAGAGAGAAAGATCTAAGATTTGTTATGTTTAAAAGAAAGGATCCCTTTCATGTACGTTAAAAAGACACACACAGGGGGCTTCCCTGGTGGCGCAGTGGTTAAGAATCCGCCTGCCAATGCAGGGGACACAGGTTCGAGCCCTGGTCCGGGAAGATCCCACATGCCGCGGAGCAACTAAGCCCGTGCGCCACAACTACTGAGCCTGCACTCTAGAGCTTGTGAGCCACAACTACTGAGCCCGTGTGCCACAACTACTGAAGCCCGCATGCCTAGAGCTCGTGCTCTGCAAGAGAAGCCACTGCAATGAGAAGCCCGCACACCACAACCAAGAGTAGCCCCCGCTCACCGCAACTAGAGAAAGCCCGCAAGCAGCAACAAAGACCCACACCAGCCAAAAATAAATAAATAATTTATATAAAAAAAAAAAAAAGACACACACAGGGACTTCCCCGGTGGTCCAGTGGGTAAGACTCCACGCTCCCAATGCAGGGGGCCCAGGTTTGATCCTGGTCAGGGAACGAGATCCCTCATGCCGCAACGAAGATCCCGCGCGCCGCAGCTAAGACCCGGCACAACCAAATAAATAAATAAATAATTTTAAAAAATAAAATAAAAAACTAAAACACACACACAAAGAGAGAGAGTCACAATATGTTTCTATTTGTATTACAAGTTTTCTGGAAGGAGAACAGTTAACAGTGATGACTGTAGGGACAGGGCATGGCAGGAGAGGTGGGGACACTTTAGTTTTTTATTTCATATCACTCTGTATAATCTATAATTTTTTTTAAACCACTAGTGTTTATTGTTTGTCTGCTTTCTAACAGGAATCATCATTATCTGTTTGGAGAGATTACAGGTCACTTGTCATCTTCTTTATATTTTTCCATGTGAAAAATACACGTGTGTGTGTATTTCCCCAAAGCTTCATCCACAGAACATGGTCTATATACCATACTGTTTATGGTAATTAACCTGGTGAGTGATTTTTGGGGGTGGGAAGAGACTCACTTTTTTTAAAGTATACACTGATATATATCGCCATATCATTTAAAATGCATACATGTTAATTACCATTGTATATTTTTATAACAAGATCTTTATAACAAGGAAAATATTAAAGAAAATTAACACTTAAAGGAAAAAGATTCAACTTACTCTAATAATCGAGCTTTGCAGACCAAAAGGCTACGCACCAGGCAGCTGAAGACTTGAACAGAGAGGGACCCCCAAACCCGGGCACGCAGCAACTGACACATGACACAGTTGGGAAGTTACTGCATGCATGATGCAGTGAGTGTAGTAGTAAGTTTCTGCTGCTGTCTGACTCACCCCTTCTAGGGACTTAAATGTGTGGGTATATGCAAGACAAATTTCTGGAAGAATACATAAAAGCTGCTCGAAGTGGTTTTCTCTGGGGGGAGGGGGTGGGACTGAGGTCTGAGGTATAGGGATTTATATAGCCTTTTGTACGGTTTGATTTTTTTCAAATGCAAGTAGGCACCAAGAGAAGTGAATAACAGCAAGCCCTGGGGCAGTCCCTAGCGCAGTCTGAGTGACATTTTCAGGAGGCTCTAGAATTTGATTTTTACAAAGAAATTGTCACACACACACACACACACACACACACACACACACGTCCTATATTTCCAGCTGCCGGCTAGACTTCTCTACCTAGATGTCACCTCAAATTCAGTTCAAAATGAAATTCCTTGTCTTTTTCCAAAACCTAGCCTTCCTGCTTGCATTTTCTTCCCTGAGTTATTGTTTCCCCAAAATGGAAACCAAACTGGTCTCCCTGCCCCTAGCTTTTCCCTTCTCTGGGCCATCTTCCACGTGATCACCCTTCCTCAAGCTATCTGTGTCATTTCCTGATGCCTCTTCCCCCCAGTACAGCCACAAAGAACTGTGCTGGAACACGCCAGGCCTCTTCAAGAGCCCGGCCCTTGCACAGGCAGGCCCTGTGCCTGGAACACCTTCTTACGCAGCCTTTGAGAGCTCAGCTAGCACCTCCTCAGTCAAGTCCCCAGACGCAGTATTACTTTAGCTCCTCCTCAGTGCTCCTGCCCAGCAGTCAATCCAAGCGAGTTCAGAGCAAATGCCCTGCTCGCAGGCCTCCTGCTCCGACTCGACTCTCCGATTCAGCTCTGTGTCCCCAGACCCAGGACACAGTACAGAAAAGCACTTCTTGAGGAAGGGACCCTCAGCTGACATATGTACATCTACCCACACCCATGTCCACATGTCATAAAACTTCATGTCAGGCATAGAAGATAAGAGTTTGATTTTGGGCGCTAAATATAGGAGTTCACACAAACAGGAAACACACTTACATACTAAAACACTTGAGAGAGAGTGTGAAAGGGATTTCCTGTCAGGAGACAGCGCAGGGCTTTGGTTCATGTCTCTTAGCCATTTGCCCCCAGACCTATCTGAAGAGGTGAGACGTTCTTCCCTCAAAAAAGCATTAGGGAAAAAGTTGCCTTCAAGTAGAAACAAATTGCCAAAGGCATTTATAACCAGAGGAACATGAAGCTTCTTTCTTCACAGCTCTATCTCACCCATAATTCACTTCCAATATTTTAAAATCAAATTGGCAGTCTTACACTTCAAATAGGGACAACTCAGTTGAGAATTTAACAGTGAGAAGACATGGTATTCGAGGGTCATGTTATCCACAAAAAACAAAACTAACGCAATAAAAGCCAAATTTGACAGATTTTTGGAGTAAAATTATATATTAAAACACATACATCAGGATCTGAGATTAAGAATACCAGGCTTCTATTTTGGTTTGTAATCAAGAGAAAAACAATAATATATAAAAGCACTAAAGATAAGCAATTTAAAAAACCCTTAAGTTATAATAAAAATAACTGAACCTGGGGCTTCCCTGGTGGTCCAGTGGTTAAGACTCCCCTGCTTCCAATGCAGGGGGCGCAGGTTTGATCCCTGGTCGGGGAACTAAGATGCCACATGCCATGCGTGTGGCGTGGAAAGGAAAGAAAGGAAAGAAAGGAAAGAAAGGGAGGGAGGGAGGGAGAGAGGGAGAGAGAGAGAAAGAGAGAAAGAAAGGAAGAAAGGAAGAAAGAAATGTGTCTCAAACTGGCCCTGTAGATACTTCTTCCAAGTCCATACGTTCTCTATGAGAATTTTTAAATTGTGTGTTTTCACTTCAATATTACTCTAATAACATTAGCATGAGCTTGTTCTGGATCATCCAGAAGCTTCTCTGGAAACAGAGAGCCGCCCAGGGATTCCCCCAGCCCACATGTGCTGTTGTGTTTACCATCAAGCTAAGGCCAAACAATAGGATTTTAATTGGTCTGTACTAACAGTCAAGAACAGGGTAAGACCTGATACATGTATCACACATATATGCCAAGTAAAGGTCAAATGGCACCCCTGAACATTTCTACAGTTTTCAGAATAGAGAAAAATGATGAGAGAACCGAGCTGTCACATGGCAAGGTACTAAAGGCATTTCAGTGCATTCCCAACACCACAGCAGGCAATATCATATTTACATTGAGAGTAGCAATTTGATTTGCGTAAAACATCATCTGTCCATAAATTAATTTTAATTTTATTGATTCTGTCATTTTATCTGTATTTAACTGTTGTTTTGTTTTTGTAACCTTTTTTAAGCATAAGAAATTTATCCTTGTGTGCATTCTTACATATAATAAAAATAACTCAGCTAGGGTGCCAAGAGCAGTCGATGGGGAAAGGACAGTCTTTCAACAAATGGTGCTGGGGAAATTGGATATCCACACACAAAAGAATGAAATTGTACTCTTTCCTTACACCATATACAAAAATTAACTCAGAATGGATCAAAGACCTAAACTTCAGAGCTAAAACTATAAAAATTCTTAGAAGAAACGCTGGAGAGTCATGACAGTGAAATTTGGCAATGACTTCTTGGCTATAAAACCAAAAGCACAGGCAACAAAAGAAAAAATAGATAAATCAGACTTCATCAAATTGAAAACTTATGTACATCAAGGACACTATTAAGAGAGTGAAAAGACAACCAACAGAATGGGAGAAAATATTTTCAAATCACATATCTGATAAGGGATTAATATCCAAAATATACAAAGAACTCCTACAATTCAACAACAAAATCAAATCCCAATTCAAAAATGGACAAAGGACTTGAATGGACATTTCTCCAAAGAAGATCTACGGATGACCAATAAGCACATGAAAAGATACTCAACATCAATAGTCATTAGAGAAATGCAAATCAGTACCATCAGATTATTTCAACCATTAGGATGGCTATTAGCAAATAAAAGAAATTAACAAGTGTTGGTGAGATGTGGAAAAATCAGAACCCTCCTGCATTGCTGGTGGGAATATAAATGACTAGCTCAGGTGGAAAAACTGTGGCAGTTCCTTAAAAAGTAGAATTACCATATGATCCAGCAATTCCACTCCTAGGTATAAACCCAGAAGAATTGAAAGCAGAAACTCAAGATACTTATACACCAATGTTCATAGCATTATTCACAATAGCCAAAAGGTGGAAACAAACCAAATGTCCATCAACAGATGAATGGATAAACAAAATGTGGAATATTAGTTGGCATTAAAAACGAAGGATATTTTGATATATGTTATAACATGCATGTTAAGAACATTATGCTAAGTGAAACAATAAGCCAGACACAAAAGGACAAATATTGCATGATTCCATTTATATGAAGTACCTAGAATA
Organism: Balaenoptera musculus; assembly: GCF_009873245.2. Classification (NCBI taxonomy): domain Eukaryota; kingdom Metazoa; phylum Chordata; class Mammalia; order Artiodactyla; family Balaenopteridae; genus Balaenoptera; species Balaenoptera musculus. Next base: position 26,666,591 of record NC_045803.1, on the reverse strand, counting down.
GGCAAATTCAGAGGGGAAGCAGAACAGAGGTTAGTTACCAGGGGCTGGAGGGGAGGGGGGAATGGGGAGTGACAGTTTAATGGGTAGATAGTTTCTTCTTGGAATGACGAAAAGTTCTGGAAACTGATAGTGGTGACGGTTGGACAACGATGTGAATGTACTTAATGCCACTGAATTGTATACTTAACAATGGTAAATTTTATGTTATGTATATTTTGTCACAATAAGAAAAACTTAAGCTAACACTGGATATCTGCCAAAAATATTTTATGAAGATCTTAATTTGAGGGCTTCCCTGGTGGCGCAGTGGTTGAGAATCTGTCTGCCAATGCAGGGGACACAGGTTCGAGCCCTGGTCTGGGAAGATCCCACATGCCACGGAGCAACTGGGCCCGTGAGCCACAATTACTGAGCCTGCACGTCTGGAGCCTGTGCTCCGCAACAAGAGGGGCCGCGATAGTGAGAGGCCCGCGCACCGCGATGAAGAGTGGCCCCCACTCGCCACAACTAGAGAAAGCCCTCACACAGAAACGAAGACCCAACACAGCTAAAAATAAATAAATAAATAAATAAATAAATTTATTTAAAAAAAAAAAAAAAAAAAGATCTTAATTTGAGAAACACTGCTACAGAGTTAGAATTAAAAATTAAACCATTTATGTAATGTTTAAAAATATAGACACCAATGGTATATATTGCTATGGGTGTAAACATAGAAGCATAAAAACATCAGCCTTGCAAGGCTGGTTACCTCTGGGAAAGGAGGGAGGTAAATGGGAGGTATGCCAAACAGTGTTCAAGTGTATCTGAAAAGTGATATTCCTTATGTAAAGGAAAAAAAGAAAAAAAAATGGAAGAAAGAAGGGAGGGAGGGAGGGAAAAAAAGGGAAAAAGTCAAATTTGTTAAATCCAGATGGTGGGTACTCAGGGGTTCGTTGTTATTCTGTATCCTCTCCACATGTTTGAAATAGTTAATAAAAAAATCTGAAATGACTAAGAATCAAAAGTTTACATAATAAGGAATTAAAACTTCCTTTAGCCATTCTACACATGAATGACAGCAGACAGCCCAGACACAGGCCATGTTCCCAGTTTACCATCAAGAGCACCTTCTACTTCCCATCTTCCCCTCTCCGCATAGATCTAAGCTGCCATCAACAAGCAGTCAGGGTTGTCAATCACATTCACTAGCCAGACTTTTCTACCTCTCACTCTGAGACCATAATTGGTCTTACAGTTTTTGCTTGCCTCCAAAATTGCAAGTTAAAAAAACACTAATTCCCATTAGAATTAATGTAAAAACTGCAGCATTTCTACATACAATTAAATTCATACCAGGCTAGTAATACAGTTACGATTGGTTCATAATTACTTACTGCAGGTAACTGAAAATTGTCAATAAAAGGCAAAAATTCCCAAATAAGCCAGAACTTGGAAGCAACTGCAACTTGGAGCTTTGCTACTTTGCCAGTTATATCAAAACTGTACAAATAAGATCAGGGTAGAAATAACCCTAGAGCCATTCATAGTCATTCTTTTTCTCTCTCCCTCTCCCTCTCCCTCTCTCTCTCTCTCTCACACACACCACACACACACACAACACAATTAGATCTTTTTTTTTCTTTTAGCCAAAACACTATTTCCGTGTAAGTATGGGATATGTAAAAGTACACCAGGCTCAAAATGACACTAAGAACCAAAAGAGGGAACACTCCTAGGTATCTATCCAAGGGAAATGAAAACGTATACCCACGCAAAAGCTGTTCGTAACAGCATTATTCACAATAGCAAAAAAAAGTGGAAACAATCCAAGTGTCCATCAATTGATGAATGGATAAACAGAATGTGGACACATTGAAATGTTATTCAGCCACATAAAGGAATGATACATACTACAACATGGATGAACCTTAAAAACATGCTAAGTGAAAGAAGGCACACACAAAAGGACACCTATGCTATATAATTCCATTTATATGAAATGTCCAAAATAAGCAAATCCGTAGAGACAGAAAGTAACTGCTAGTGGATATGAGGTTTGTTTTGGGGGTGATGAAAATATTCTAAAACTTATTCTGATGATAGCTGTACAACTCTGTGAATATACTAAAAAACATCTGAACTGTACATATCTCAATGAGGCTATTATTGGGAAAAAAGAAAAAGAAAGGACAAGCTGCTATTACAGACCCCAAAAGATTCTGCCTTAACTTGTATGTTACCACAAAGCAAAATAAGAGGAATAGGAGAGTCTATAAGTCAATAGAAAGAAGACTTGTATATCCGGGTAGTAAATGACTTAACACAAACCCAAAACAAAACAACTTGACATTTTACTTAGCACATGGACCACGGTAACAGGCAAATTGTTATGCTTTTTGAAATACTGAAAGACCCAAAAAGGACCTAGGGATCCCAGGGTCAACATGTATCTAAGGCATTCAGAACTTTTAACGCAACATCAGTCTAATCCGAGAGTCCCAACAGCTCCTCCACATGTCATTAGAGGGTCCATGAATCTGCGCCTGCCCACCTCAGCTCCCTCCTGGGCACAGCTGGTTTCACAGGATAATCCTCAAGCATCCACAGAAAGTCAAAAACAAAAAAACAAAAAACAAAAACTCTTTTCACCATTAACTTCCCTAACAATGAGCATATATTATATGTCCTTAAATTTACCATTACTTAGGGAGTCTTGTCTCATTTTATGGAAAGTTATATAAATCTGAATAACTCTTTGACATTCTCCATTGGAAGACACAACCACCCATTTCTGGAACTGCTGAATCCCTCATGTAATTACCTCTTTCCTGGGCATATGATCTTCTGGTCAAGGACAAACTGCCAATGTTCTAATTCAGTGGTGCCAAGTTCACTATTACCTCACTTTCAGATAAGAAAGTGATACGCGTGAGAAAAATCAGAACATTAACACACTAGAAACTTCAAAGTAGAATAATAATACAGCCAACACATTTACACATACCTCAACAAACAAACACACACACCAACAAACCCATGGGGCAAAAATCTCACAACCACTATTCCATGACAAAAATAAGTGAACGGATAAAGCCCTAATCTACTTGGGGGTAGGAGCCTGGGAGCTTTCAGAAAAGTGGTAACAGTTTCCCTCATTCACCGTTAACCTTCACAGTCTTTCTAACACATGAGACCAGCAATTTTACTTTGAGGAACACAGATGGAGAAACTGGCTCAAAAGTAAACAACACTTATAAGTATGTTTCTCATGCTTTATTCACCACAGAAAATAAAAAGCAACTTAGATGTCCAACAACAGGGGCGTGCTTTAGTAAACCCTGGTAGAGTCATGTAGGAAAATATGTTCTACCCTCTCCAAAAAACACTGCATCGTAGACTATGTAAATACATGGAAAAGACCATGCAAAATGTAAACTAGGAGAAGCAGTAAGATCTTTCAAGTAGAAGAAAATTGTATTTTTTTAAATGGATCTTTTACAATGACACAAATAAGAGTTTATGGAGACTAATATTAGTCGATAATTTTTAATGAAGAGCTTCTTTGAAATGGTATATTTGTTGTTATTTTACAGTCAAGTTGATCAAATATACAATAAAAATTATTGAATATACAACGTAAAGTTTCTAACACTATTATGAAAGGCAAGCACCAAAGAAAATGCAGAACTCATCAAATTCTCTTGATATTTCTTGCTGTTTTGACACAATTATTCTGGCTACCATTATCTGTTAATCATCTTCACATCACTAACCTAATTCAGCGTTTTTTTATAAACTATTTCCAAGTCAGCAGCCAGCACAATGGCACTGGGCATGAAGACATTCAGGGTCTGCATAGCAAACCCAAAACACTCCTCAAATTTTTGACAACTATAAACAAAAAAATTGCTCTGCTACTCTTGTGTCTTCACTGAAATATTTGCAAATTCAATGAAGTCCAGAAAATTCTCCTGAGTTCCCCTCCTCAACACTTCTGCAGCATGACCTGGCTGGAGGACAATTTAGCATTTTGCCCCAGCAATCACAGCACATGTGCACACAGGGGCATCCACAAGAATGTTCACTGCAGCACTGGAATAGGAAACAGTGGAAACAACATTTGTGTTCACCAGTAGGAAAATGGCTTTAAAAATTATGGTACAGCTATACAGTTGAATTCTACACAGCACGTGAACCAACACGAAAAAATTTCCAAGATACATTATTTGGAAAAAACAAAATTTACAAAATAAAGTCCACCCAGTAGGAAAAGTTCTGGGAGGAGCCACAGGACACTGGAAACAATCACTACCTCTGAAGAAGAGGCTGGGGCTAAGAATAAGAATGGTGGTCAAAGGAGACTCTTGACTTTTCTGTAATGTTCTGAGTTTTTACAAAGAGAATAAATTCATGCCTTATTTCCATAATTATAATTTAAGAAAAATCTCTGGATCATAAATTGCATGTGATTTATCTAATATTCCATTAAGGGAATTCAAATCTATATGAACACAGGTGGTTTGAATCTAACTGATAAAGGGCATTGAAGGTGCCCTGTCTTCACATTTAAATACAAAAACACACTTCCCTCTGCACCTCTCCAACAATGTAAACATGTCTCTTTCCTTAAAAACAACCCCAGACGCCCTCCTCGCCAAAAAAAAAAGGAAAAAAGCACTTTTAGTACAAGACCACATTTTTAAAAAATCTTACACATAATCTCAAACTCCTTAATAAGCATTTTTACTTTTCATCCCCAAAACGATAGTGTTACAAAGCCTTAGCCAAACTTCACCTCATTAAGATGATGTCTGTTGCCCACATAACTATTTTGAAGTTGTTTCATTCACTTGGTCTGGTTTTAGTCAATACAGAAAAGTTAGTGGGAAGGCAAAGCTATTCCATTTTGAGCATAACTTCGGAGGACTTCCAGCATCTCATCTCCCACCTCAACAAGGAATCCCTCTTATAGCAAGGGGGTCCAAGGGATTCTGATAATTAACCGGATTTGGGAACCCACGCTCTAAAAGTGGGTTTTAAGCAGTACTTCTCAATCCATGCTGCATATGATTATTATTTTTTAAATATGACATGAGAGCCACCACCCACTGCAGACCTATTAAATCAGAATCTCTGCGGAGTGGGTTCCAGTCATCAGAATTCTCTTTTTTAACTTCCTCAGATTGAGAACCCTGTGTTGAAGTAACTGGTTTAGGCATTGCTCTTATCAAGCTCATTAAGCAGAACACCATTATCTGCATGGGCCATAGGAAACACAGTGGCAGCCAGCAGAGGAAGTGGAACAACAACCCCCAGTTTTATTTGAAATCACAGAGTTAGGCTAACAGGACCAGATTCTCTATAACTAAGATCAATTATAGACTAGGGCTAGTAAGAAGCCCTGGTTTCAACTAAAGATAAAGTCACTCCACTAACTTGAAACTTGGTAAAGTCATTTAACCTCTCTGAGGTTCAAATTATCAATTTTTTAAAGGACTGGAATAAATGACCTCCGAAGATCCTCTGATCTCAAACCCCATGATGATTCTACCACGTGGCCACAAATCAATCAAGTCCATAAGCAGAGTGTCCTTAAATAAATGCATGAATATCTTCTGCGAGTATCAGATTCATCATACATAATTTTGTGCTAATCTACATAAAAATTCTATTCATCATCACACCAAAAAAATTCTAACTGAACACAATTAGAGTCTATCAGATCAATCACAAATGAAAATTAAACTAGTCACGTAAGTCTCAAAATAAATATAGCGACTTCCCTGGTGGCACAGTGGATAAGACTCCATGCTCCCAATGCAGGGGGCCCAGGTTCAATCCCTGGTTGGGGAACTAGATCCCACATGCATGCTGCAACTAAGAGTTTGCATGCCACAACTAAGGAGCCCGTGAGCCGCAACTAAGGAGCCCTGGAGCTGCAACTAAGGAGCCCGCGAGCCGCAACTAAGACCCAACGCAACCAAATAAATATTTCTTTAAAATTAAATAAATAAATAAATAAATAGACTATCAAAATAAACAATCTAATCATACACCTAAAGCAACTAGAGAAAGAAGAACAAAAAAACCCCAAAGTCAGTAGAAGGAAAGAAATCATAAAGATCAGAGCAGAAATATATGAAATAGAAGTGAAGAAAACAATAGCAAAGATCAATAAAACTAAAAGCTGGTTCTTTGAGAAGATAAACAAAATTGATAAACCCTTAGACAGACTCATCAAGAAAAAAGGGAGAGGACGCAAATCAGTAAAATTAGAAATGAAAAAGGAGAAATCACAACTGACAGAGCAGAATTACAAAGAATTATAAGAGACTACTACAAACAACTATATGCCAATAAAATGGACAACCATGAAGAAATGGACAAATTCTTGGAGAGGTACAAATTTCCAAGACTGAACCAGGAAGAATTAGAAAATATAAACAGACCTATCACAAACAATGAAATTGAAACCGTAATTAAAAATCTTCCAACAGCTTTTCCGCCGGAACCACCATCTTCCAGTAATTCGCCAAAATGACCAACACAAAGGGAAAGAGGAGGGGCACCCGCTACATGTTCTCTAGGCCTTTTTGAAAACATGGAGTTGTTCCTTTGGCCACATACATGCGAATCTACAAGAAAGGTGATACTGTAGATATCTGGACACTGTTCAAAAAGGAATACCCCAGAAATGTTACCATGGCAAAACTGGGAGAGTCTACAATGTTACCCAGCATGCTCTTGGCATCACTGTAAACAAACAAGTTAAGGGCAAGATTCTTGCCAAGAGAATTAATGTGCGTATCGAGCACATTAAGCACTCTAACAGCTGAGACAGCTTCCTGAAACGGGTGAAGGAAAATGATCAGAAAAAGAAGAAAGACAAAGAGAAAGGTACTTGGGTTCAACTGAAGCGCCAGCCTGCTCCAACCAGAGAAGCACACTTTGTGAGAACCAGTGGAAAGGATCCTGAACTGTTGGAGCCCATTCCCTATGAATTCATGGCATGATGGGTGTAAAGAAAATAGAATACCTGGACTATATAAATGTTTCTCTTAATTGAGTAGAAGTGTGTGACCCCCCTCCCCCAAACAAATATTTAAAGCACATTTTAATTGTATCCGAATTCAGTGGGTGACATCTTTTTACTTTTCAAATTTAGTGATTTTTCTTCCTGAAAGATGTAAGGTAGTTTGTTGTGCAGTATACTCCACTGGTTAATAAACTGCTAGATATTACTTATAAAATATTTGTACTAGTTTGAAAATAGTCTCTAAATTCCTATGAACAAAGGATTTAAAATAAATGAATGAAAGGTTAAAAAAAAAAAAACCTTCCAACAAACAAAAGTCCAGGACCAGATGGCTTCACAGGTGAATTTTATCAAACATTTAGAGAACAGCTAACACCACTCCTTCTCAAACTCTTCCAAAAGATTGCAGAGGGGGAACACTCCCAAATTCATTCTACGAAAACACCATCACCCTGATACCGAAACCAGAAAAAGATATCACAAAAAAAGAAAACTACAGGCCAATATCACTGATGAACATAGATGCAAAAATCCTCAACAAAATACTAGCAAACAGAATCCAACAGCATTAAAAGGATCATATACCATGATCAAGTGGGATTTACCCCAGGGATGCAAAGATTCTTCAATATACACAAATCAATCAATGTGATACACCGTATTAACAAATTAAGGAATAAAAACCATATGATCATCTCAATAGACACAGAAAAAGCTTTCGACAAAATTCAACACCCATTTATGATTAAAAACTCTCCAGAAAATGGGCATAGAGGGAACCTACCTCAACATAATAAAGGCCATATACAACAAACCCACAGCAAACATCATTCTCAATGGTGAAAAACTGAAAGCATTTCCTCTAAGATCAGGAACAAGACAAGGATGTCCACTCTCACCACTATTATTCAACATAGTTTTGGAAGTGCTAGCCACGGCAATCAGAGAAGAAAAAGAAATAAAAGGAATACAAATTGGAAAAGAAGAAGTAAAACTGTCACTGTTTGCAGATGACATGATACTATACATAGAGAATCCTAAAGATGTCACCAGAAAACTACTAGAGCTAATCAGTGAATTTGGTAAAGTTGCAGGATACAAAATTAATGCACAGAAATCTCTGGCATTCCTATATACTAACAACACAAAATCAGAAAGTGAAATTAAGGAAACAATCCCATTTACCATCGCAACAAAAAGAATAAAATACCTAGGAATAAACCTATCTAAGGAGGCAAAAGACTTGTACTCAGAAAACTAAAACACTGATAAAAGAAATCAAATGACATAAACAGATGGAGAAATATCCATGTTCTTGGATTGGAAGAATCAGTATTGTGAAAATGACTATACTACCCAAAGAAATTTACAGAGTCAATGCAATCCCTACCAAACTACCAATCACATTCTTCACAGAATTAGAACAAAAAATTTTACAATTCGTATGGAAACACAAAAGACCCCGAATATCCAAAGCAATCTTGAGAAAGAAAAACGAAGCTGGAGGAATCAGGCTCCCCGACTTCAAACTATACTACAAAGCTATAGTAATCAAGACAGTATGGTACTGGCACAAAAACAGAAATATAGCTCAATGGAATAGGATAGAAAGCCCAGAGATAAACCCACGCACATATGGTCACCTACTTTATGACAAAGAAGGCAAGAACACACAATGGAGAAAAGACAGCCTCTTCAATATGTGGTGCTGGGAAAACTGGACAGCTACTTGTAAAAGAATGAAATTAGAACACTACCTAACACCATACACAAAAATAAACTCCAAATGGATTAAAGACATAAATGTAAGACCAGACACTATAAAACTCTTCGAGGAAAACACAGGCAGAACACTGTTTGACATAAATCACAGCAATATCTTTTTTGACCCACCTCCTAAAGTAATGGAAATAAAACAAATGGGACCTAATTAAGCTCAAAAGCTTTTGAAGAGCAAAAGAAACCATAAACAACATAAAAAGACAACACACCAAATGGGAGAAAATTTTGCAAAGGAAACAGACAAAGGATTAATCTCCAAAATATACAAACAGCTCATGGAGCTCAATATCTGTCATAGAGAGTGAAGTAAGTCAGAAAACAAAAAACAAATACCATATGCTAATGCATATATATGGAATCTAAAGAAAAAAAAATGGTACTGATGAACCTAGTGGCAGGGCAGGAATAAAGACACAGACATAGAGAATGGACTTGAGCACACGGGGCGGGGTGTGGGGGGAAGCTGGGGTGAAGTGAGAGTAGCATGACATATATACACTACCGAATGTAAAATAGTTAGCTAGTGGGAAGCAGCCGCATAGCACAGGGAGATCAGCTCGGTGCTTTGCAACAACCTAGAGGGGTGGGATAGGGAGGGTGGGGAGGAGCCTCAAGAGGGAGGGGATGTGGGGATTTATGTATGCATATGGCTGATTCATTTTGTTGTACAACAGAAACTGATACAGTATTGTGAAGCAATTATAATCCAATAAAGATCTATTTTAAAAAATAATAAAAAGATATAAATAAATAAGTAAAACTATAAAAATAAATACAAACATTTGGAATAAAGAAATTTTAAAAATAATTCAACCTTTTCTTTGTCAATGTTCTGATTTAAAGAATTTTTTTCCCATTTTTAAAAACTGTGGTAAAATATACATAAAATTTACCATTTTAACCATTTTTAAGTGTGCAGTTCTATGGTATTAAGACATACACATCTACTCAGCCATAAAAAGAAACGAAATTGAGTTATTTGTAGTGAGGTGGATGGACTGAGAGACTGTTATAAAGAGTGAAGTAAGTCAGAAAGAGAAAAACAAATACTGTTACGCTAACACATACATATGGAATCTAAAAAAAAAAAAAAGGTCATGAAGAACCTAGAGGCAGGACGGGAATAAAGACGCAGACCTACTAGAGGATGGATTTGAGGACACGGGGAGGGGGAAGGGTAAGCTGTGACAAAGTGAGAGAGTGGCATGGACATATATACACTACCAAATGTAAAACCAATAGCTAGTGGGAAGCATCGGCATAGCACAGGGAGATCAGCTCGGTGCTTTGTGACCACCTAGAGGGGTGGGATAGGGAGGGTGGGAGGGGGGAGATGCAAGAGGGAAGAGTTATGGGGATATATGTATGTGTATAGCTGATTCACTTTGTTATAAAGCAGAAACTAACACACCACTGTAAAGCAATTATACTCCAATAAAGACGCTAAAAAAACAAAAAAGACATACACATCTTGTGAAACTATCACTACTATCCATCGATAGAACTTTTTTTTTTTAAACCACTTTACTGAAGTATGACTGACACATAAATATTTAATGTATATAACCATACTTGTAAAACTATCACCAACCATCAAGGCCAAAAACATATCCAGCACCTCCCAAAGTTTCCTCCTGCCCCCTTTATTTAATTTTTTAATGTGTGTGGTAAGAATACGTAACAAAAGACATACCCTCTTAGCATATTATAGTATACAATACAGTACTATTAGTTATAGGCACCATGCTGTATAGATCTTCAAAACTTGTTTATACTGCATAACTGAAACTTTGCTCCAGAACTTGTTTTTTTTCTTTTTTTGGCTGCGTTCGGTCTTCGTTGCTGTGTGCGGGCTTTCTCTAGTTGCGGTGAGGGGGCTACTCTTTGTTGCGGTGCGCAGGCTTCTCATTGCAGTGGCTTCTCTTGTTGCAGAGCACAGACTCTAGGCACACGGGTTTCAGTAGCTGTGGTTCGCGGGCTCAGTAGTTGCAGCATGCAGGCCCTAAAGCGCACGGGCTTCCGTAGTTGCAGTGTGTGCTCCAGAACATTTTAATCTTCCCCAAATGAAACTCTGTACCCATTAAACACTAACTCCCCATTCTCTTCTCCCCCGCCCCCAAACGCCCAGCAATCACTGTATCACTGTTCTACTTTCTGTCTCTATGAATTTAACTACTCCCTAGATATCTCATAGAAGTAGAATCTCATTCAATTCTGTCCTTTGTGACTGGCTTTTTTTTCACTTAGCACATCCTTAAGTTTCATCCATGTCATAGCATGGGTCAATTTCCTTCCTTTATAAAGCTGAATGATATTGCATTGTGTGTATATTACAACATTTTGTTTACCCATCCATCCATCAGTGAACACTTGGGTTGTTTCATTCTGATTTTTTTAACTGTATGTTACTTTGAAGTCACATACATAAAAATGAGAGAACTTTACATCAGCACATTTCTTGGGGGGATAAAAAAAGACCTGTAAGCAGATCACATTCTGGGCCATAAAACACACCTTAAAAAATTTTAAATCATACAAAGTATACTCTCAGACCTCAATGGAATTAAACTAGAAATCAGTAATTTAAAAATAGCTGGAAAATCCCAATATAATATTTGAAGATTAAATATGCAATACTTGGAGACTAAATAATTGGGAAATTAAATAAAACTTGGGTCAAGAAGTTGTCTCAAGAGATAGTCCTAACTAAATGAAAGTGAAAATATAACTTATCAAAACTTGTGACATGCAGGGAAAGCAGTACATAGAGTAAAATTTATATCACTGAATGCAAATATTAAAAAAAAATAGAGGGATTCCCTGGTGGCACAGTGTGAGAGCCCGCCTGCCAATGCAGGGGATGTGGGTTCGAGCAAAGATCCTACATGCCGCGGAGCAGCTGGGCCCGTGCGCCACAGCTGCTGAGCCTGCGCTCTGGAGCCTGCAAGCCACAACTACTGAGCCCACGTGCCACAGCTGCGGAAGCCTGCGTGCCTAGAGCCTGTGCTCCGCAACAAGAGAAGCCACTGCAATGAGAAGCCTGTGCACCACAACGAAGAGTAGCCCCTGCTTGCTGCAACTAGAGAAAGCCCGCGAGCACCAATGAAGACCCAGTGCAGCCAAAAATAAATAAATAAAATAAATAAATTTATTTTTAAAAAAAAGAAAGAAAAGAAGAGAGATCTAAAAATCAATTATCGAGGGTGGCCGCTGCGAGCGTGGGGCGAGCGTGGACCGCGGCGCGGCGGTGCGACTCCTTTCCCGGCCCTTCTCCCCGCCCCAGGCGAGGGCACCGTGTGGCGGCGGCGGGCCAGCGAGGCCGGAGGAGGCGGCTGTGCCCGGGCATGGTGGTCTGGGGCAACGCGGAAGAATCCTGTTTTGGTGGTGCAGCTCTTGGGATCAGTGCTCTGAGCACCCAGCAGAAGAGGCTCTGAATGCTTCGGGCTCAGTTAGTCAAGCACCGTGAGCTGCAACAGGGAACATACAGACAGGAGGCCAGGTGCGCTGAATCGACAGTCCTGAGTTTTCAAGTTTTCCTGGAGGGGACGTGAGGGGATTTCTCCAGGATCGATGGAACTCCTTTTGTGGTGCTTCAGTGCTTCCACCATGAAGCGCTCATTTCCCTATGCACGTCCCCCCGCCCCACCCCACTGTTTCCTTTACTCTCTCTCCTCCCACCCCCAATTCCCAGAAGAAGATCTAGGAATCAGGTCCAAACATAAGATCTTTGGAGAATCCTTGCGTGTGTTTTTGAATTTTTGTTGGAGTGTAGTTGATTTACAATGTTGTGTTAGTTCCGGGTGTACAGCAAAGTGAAGCAGTTATACATATACATATAATCCACTTTTTTAGACTCTTTTCCCATACAGGTCATTACAGAGTACTGAGTAGAGTTCCCTGTGCTATACAGTAGGTCCTGATTAGTAATCTAGTTTATAGGTAGTGTTGTGTATATGTCAATCCCAATCTCCCAATTTATCGCTCTCCCCTCCCCACTTTCCCCCCTGGTAACCATAAGTTTGTTTTCTACACCTGTGACTCTATTTCGAATCCTTGGTTTTACTCTCGCCTGAAACTAGATAAAGCCTAGTCATCAATCAACAGGTGAGCAAGTAGAGCCAGGCATTGGTTGAGTGTTGATGTTTCTGGTACAAGCTGACTCTCCGCTCGTCATCCCACACCTTCATCAGCCATCATCATGCTGTCTGTCACCTCCTCTTCTCTGAAGAAGGCCCGGGCCATCTTTTGAAAATACAAAGTCCAGCATTGAGACCCTCCCAACTGAGAGAGCAGGAAGGGCCAGGGCTGCTGAGGTGCTCCCTGAAACCCACTCAGGGGATCTGTGTTGTTCCCACCTGGGTGTATTGTGTGGACCCCTAAAATTCCTCCAAACCTCTGCCTCTGCGCTTCCAGATTGCCCCTGAAAGAAATGAACAATAATCATAATACCCACCACGTACTGACCGCTGGTCTCTTGAGGGCTGCCTTGCCATTGGACAACATTTGTTGAGCTCCTACTGTTTGCCAGACAGCGGGTACATGCTTTATGTGTGTTTAGCCCTTCTGACAACACTGTGATTTAGGACCTGTTAATACGTCTATTTTGCTGAAATGGAAACTGAGGTTCAGAGTGGTTAAATAACAAGGAAAAGTCCATGTTTTTACCCCCTACACAAATATATATTTGTGTATATATATTCTATATATATGTATTTTAACATATCTATGATGTTGACTGAAAAAAATGCACAACCTCAAAGTTGAGAAATATGTTTTTATTGGGTGGGCAAAACTGAGGACTTAAGCCTGGGACACAGCCTCTCAGCTCTCTCTGAGGGACTGATCCAAAAAGGAGAGGGAGGAACCAACAACTATAGGAGTTTTTGAAACAAAGACCAGGTAATCGGAACATCGAAGATTCCTGTTAATTAAAGAAAACCAGACATCTCGAGTTAAAAAAAAATAAAAAAAAAAATAAATAAAAATCAATTATCTAAGTTTCTACCTTAGGAAACCAGAAAAAGATGAACAAATTATGTTCAAAGTAAGGACAAGAAAAATAATTAAAATTTGAGCAAATCAGTGAAAAAAAGAAATCTATAGAGAAAAATCAGTGAAACAAAAGCTGCCTCTTGGAAAGATCAATGAAATGGATAACCTCTAGCCAATTGAGAAAAAAGAGAGGAGACACTAATTACTAACTCAGAAATGAAAGAAGGGCCATCACTACTGACCTATGGATATTAACAGGAACGATAAGGAATATTATGAACCCACAAACTGATAACCTAGATAAAATAGACCATTCCTTGAAAGAGACAATCTACAGAATTTATACAAGAAAAAAAGAACAATCTGAATAGGCCTATGTCTATTAAAGAAACTGAATCAATAACTAATAACCCTCTTAAAATAAAAGCAACAACCCCAGATGGTTCACTAGGGAAATTTACCAAGCCTAAGAAAACATTATCTTAATTTCTACAATCTCTTCCAGAAAATGAAGCAGAGGAAATCGTTTCTAATGCATTCTCTGAGACGATTACCCTAATCCCCAACCAAAGACATTATAAGAAAGAAAAACTACAGACCAGTATCTCTGATGTATCTCTGAACACAGAGTAAAATCTTGAACAAAATATTAGCAAACCAAATACAACAATGTACAAAAAGAATTATGCACCATGACCAAGTGGATTTTTCCAGGTATGCAAGACTGAGTCAACATTCAAAAATAAATTTATGTAATCCATCACATCAACAGGCTAAAGAAGAAAAAATCCTATAATCATCAGTAGACAGAAAAAGCATTTGAAAAAATCTAACACCAATCAAAAACACTCAGCAAGGGAATTCCATGATGGTCCAATGGTTATGACTGCAGGGGGCACGGGTTTCAATCCTAGTTGGAGAACTAATATTCCCCATGCCTCACGTGCGGCTCCCCCCGCCAAAAAAAAAGAAAAACAACTCAGCAAACCAGAAATAGAGGGGAAGTACTCAACTTGAAAGAACATATTACAAATCTCTTACAGCTACTTAATGGTGAGAAATTAGATGCTTTCCCACTAAGATTAGGGACAAGGCAAGATGTCCACTCTCACCACTCCTAATCAACATCATATTGGAAGTCCTAATGCAATAAAACAAAACAAGGTAATAAAAGTGTACATATGGAAAGGAAGAATAAAATTGCCTTTGTTTTGCTACTGACATGATTATCTACATAGAAAATCCCAAAGAAGTAACAAAAAAATTCCTGGAACTAATAAGCCATTATAGCAAGGTTACAGGATACAAAGTTAATAAACAAAAGTCAATTGCTGAGGAGAGGAGAATGATGGCGGAAAAGTAAGATGCAGAGATCACCTTCCTCCCCACAGATACATCAGAAATACATCACAAACGTGGAACTGCTCCTATAAAAACACCCACTGAATCTGACAGAAGACGTCAGACCTCCCAAAAGGGAGAGGACTGAGGTTGCGGCGTGAACACAGCCTGAAGGGGTTAGTGCACCACAGCTAGCCGGGAGGGAGTCCGGGAAAAGGTCTGGAGCTGCCGAACAGCCGTGTGGATGAAAGGCTCTTGGTGCTCCAGCCAGGCATCAGGGCTGTGCCTCTGAGGTGGGAGAGCCAACTTCAGGACACTGGTCCACAAGAGACCTCCCAGCTCCATGAAATATCAAACGGCAAAAATCTCCCAGAGATCTCCATCTCAAGGCTAAGACCAAGCCCCACTCAACAACAAGCAAACTACAGTGCTGGACACCCTACGCCAAACAACTAGCAAGACAGGAACACAGACCCATCCATTAGCTGAGAGGCTGCCTAAAATCATAATAAGTTCACAGACACCCCAAACACACCACCGGACATGGTCCTGCCCACCAGAAAGAGAAGATCAAGCCTCATCCACCAGAACACAGGCACCAGTCCCCTCCACCAGGAAGCCTATACAACCCACTGAACCAACCTTAGCCACTGGGAACAGACACCAAAAACAAGGAACTACGAACCTGCAGCCTGCAAAAAGGAGACCCCAAACACAGTAAGATAAGCAAAATGAGAAGACAGAAAAACATACAGCAGATGAAGGAGCAAGGTAAAAACACACCAGACCTAACAAATGAAGAGGAAATAGGCAGTCTACCTGACTGAAAAGAATTCGGAGTAATGATAGTAAAGATGAACCAAATCTTGGAAAAGAATAGACAAAATGCAAGAAACATTTAACAAGGATGTAGAAGAACTAAAGAGGAACCAAGCAATGATGAAAAACACAATAAATGAAATTAAAAATACTCTAGAAGGGATCAATAGCAGAATAACTGAGGCAGAAGAACGGATAACTGACCTGGAAAATGAAATAGTGGAAATAACTACTGAAGAGCAGAAGAAAGAAAAAAGAATGAAAACAACTGAGGACAGTCTCAGAGACCTCTGGGACAACATTAAATGCACCAACATTCGAATTATAGGGGTCCCAGAGAAGAAGAGAAAAAGAAAGGGACTGAGAAAATATTTGAAGAGATTATAGTTGAAAACTTCCCTAATACGGGAAAGGAAATAGTTAATCAAGTCCTGGAAGCACAGAGAGTCCCATACAGGATAATCCAGGAGAAACACGCCAAGACACATATTAATCAAACTATCAAAAATTAAATATAAAGAAAACATATTAAAAGCAGCAAGGGAAAAACAACAATAACACACAAGGGAATCCCCATAAGGTTAACAGCTGATCTGAAAGGAGAAAAACCTACAACCAAGATTACTCTAACCCAGCAAGGATCTCATTCAGATTTGATGGAGAAATTAAAACCTTTACAGACAAGCAAAAGCTGAGAGAGTTCAGCACCACCAAACCAGCTTTACAACAAATGCTAAAGGAACTTCTCTAGGCAAGCAAGAAACACAAGAGAAGGGAAACACCTACAATAACAAACCCAAAACATTTAAGAAAATGGGAATAGGAACATACATATCAATAATTACCTTAAATATAAATGGATTAAATGCTCTCACCAAAAGACACAGACTGGCTGAATGGATACAAAAACAAGACCCGTATATATGCTGTCTACAAGAGACCCACTTCAGACCTAGGGACACATACAGACTGAAAATGAGGGGATGGAAAAAGATATTCCATGCAAATGGAAATCAAAAGAAAGCTGGAGTAGCAATTCTCATATCAGACAAATAGACTTAAAATAAAGACTATTACAAGAGACAAGGAGGACACTACATAATGATCAAGGGATCGATCCAAGAAGAAGATATAACAATTGTAAATATTTATGCACCCAACATAGGAGCACCTCATGCATAAGGCAAACGCTAACAGCCATAAAAGGGGAAACCGACAGTAACACAATCATAGTAGGGGACTTTAACACCCCACTTTCACCAATGGACAGATCATCCAAAATGAAAATAAATAAGGAAACACAAGCTTTAAATGATACATTAAACAAGATGGACTTAATTGATATTTATAGGACATTCCACCCAAAAACAACAGAATACACATTTTTCTCAAGTGCTCATGGAACATTCTCCAGGATAGATCATATCTTGGTCACAAATCAAGCCTTGGTAAATTTAAGAATATTGAAATCGTATCAAGTATCTTTTCTGACCACAACGCTATGAGACTAGATATCAATTACAGGAAAAGATCTGTAAAAAATACAAACACATGGAGGCTAAACATACACACGAAGTGATCACTGAAGAAATCAAAGGGGAAATCAAAAAATACCTAGAAACAAATGACAATGGAGACACGACAACCCAAAACCTATGGGATGCAGTAAAAGCAGTTCTAAGAGGGAAGTTTATAGCAATACAAGCCTACCTCAAGAAACAGGAAACATCTCAAATAAACAACCTAACCTTGCACCTAAAGCAATTAGAAAAAGAAGAACAAAAACACCCCAAAGTTAGCAGAAGGAAAGAAATCATAAAGATCAGATCAGAAATAAATGAAAAAGAAATGAAGGAAACAATAGCAAAGATCAATAAAACTAAGAGCTGGTTCTTTGAGAAGATAAACAAAATTGATCAACCATTAGCCAGACTCATCAAGAAAAAAAGGGAGAAGACTCAAATCAATAGAATGAGAAATGAAAAAGGAAAAGTAACCACTGACACTGCAGAAATACAAACGATCATGAGAGATTACTACAAGCAACTCCTATGCCAATAAATAGACAACCTGGAAGAAATGGACAAATTCTTAGAAATGCACACCTGCCGAGACTGAACCAGGAAGAAATAGAAAATATGAACAGACAAATCACAAGCACTGAAACTGACACTGTGATTAAAAATCTTCCAAAACAAAAGCCCAGGAACAGATGGCTTCACGGGCGAATTCTAATCAAACATTTAGAGAAAGCTAACACCTATCCTTCTCAAACTCTTCCAAATATTGCAGAGGGAGGAACACTCCCCAACTCATTCTACAAGGCCACCATCACCCTGATACCAAACCAGACAAAGATGTCACAAAGAAAGAAAACTACAGGCCAATATCACTGATGAACATAGATGCAAAAATCCTCAACAAAGTACTAGCAAACAGAATCCAACAGCACATTAAAAGAGTATAACACCATGATCAAGTGGGGTTTATTCCAGGAATGCAGGATTCTTCAATATACGCAAATCAATCAACATGATACACCATATTAACAAATTGAAGGAGAAAAAACATATGATCATCTCAACAGATGCAGAGAAAGCTTTCGACAAAATTTCAACACCCCATTTATGATAAAGCCCTGCAGAAAGTAGGCATAGAGGGAACTTTCCCTCAAACATAATAAATGCCATATATGACAAACACCACAGCCAACATAGTCCTCAATGGTGAAAAACTGAAACCACTTCCACTAAGATCAGGAACAAGACAAGGTGCCCACCCTCACCACTATTATTAACATAGTTTTGGAAGTTTTAGCCACAGCAATCAGAGAAGAAAAAGAAATAAAAGGAATCCAAATCGGAAAAGCAGAAGTAAAGCTGTCACTGTTGCAGATGACGTGATACTATACATAAGAAATCCTAAAGATCCTACCAGAAAACTCCTAGAGCTAATCAATGAATTTGGTAAAGTAGCAGGATACAAAATTAATGCACAGAAATCTCTTGCATTCCTATACACTATGATGAAAAATCTGAAAGTGAAATTAAGAAAACACTCCCATTTACCATTGCAACAAAGAATAAAATATCTAGGAATAAACCTACCTAAGGAGACAAAAGACCTGTATGCAGAAAATTATAAGACACTGATGAAAGAAATAAAGATGATACAAATAGATGGAGAGATATACCATGTTCTTGATTGGAAGAATGAACACTGTGAAAATGACTCTACTACCCAAAGCAATCTATAGATTCAATGCAATCCCTATCAAACTACCACTGGCATTTTTCACAGAACTAGAACAAAAATTTCACAATGTGTACGGAAACACAAAGACCCCGAACAGCCAAGCAATCTTGAAAACGAAAAATGGAGCTGGAGGAATCAGGCTCCCTGACTTCAGACTATACTACAAGCTACAGTAATCAAGACAGTATGGTACGGCACAAAAACAGAAATATAGATCAATGGAACAGGATAGAACACCCAGAGATAAACCCACGCACATATGGTTACCCTTATCTTGTGATAAAGGAGGCAAGCATATACAGTGGAGAAAAGACAGCCTCTTCAATAAGTGGTGCTGGGAAAACTGGACAGGTACATGTAAAAGTATGAGAATTAGAACACTCCCTAACACCATATGCAAAAAATAAACTCAAAATGGATTAAAGACCTAATGTAAGGTCACACTATCAAACTCTTAGAGGAAAACATAGGCAGAACACTCTATGGACATACATCACAGCAAGATCCTTTTTGACCCACCTCCTAGAGAAATGGAAATAAACACAAATAAACAAATGGGACCTAATGAACTGAAAGCTTTTGCACAGCAAAGGAAACCATAACAGACCAAAAGACACCCTCAGAATGGAGAAAATATTTGCAAATGAAGCAACTGACAAAGGATAATCTCCAAAATTTACAAGCAGCTCATGCAGCTCAATAACAAAAAACAAACAATCCAATCCAAAATGGGCAGAAGACCTCAATAGACATTTCTCCAAAGAAGATACACAGATTGCAACAAACACATGAAAGAATGCTCAACATCATTAATCATTAGAGAAATGCAAATCAAAACTACAATGAGATATCATCTCACACCGGTCAGAATGGCCATCATCAAAAAATCTAGAACAATAAATGCTAGAGAGGTGTGGAGAAAAGGGAACACTCTTGCACTGTTGGTGGGAATGTAAATTGATACAGCCACTATGGAGAACAGTATGGAGTCCTTAAAAAACTAAAAATAGAACTACCATACGACCCAGCAATCCCACTACTGGGCATATACCCTGAGAAAACCATAATTCAAAAAGAGTCATGTACCAAAATGTTCATTGCAGCTCTATTTACAATAGCCAGGACATGGAAGCAACCTAAGTGTCCATCATCGGATGAATGGATAAAGAAGATGTGGCACATATATACAATGGACTATTACTCAGCTGTTAAAAAATGAATGAATTATTTGTAGTGAGGTGGATGGAGTTAGAGTCTGTCATACAGAGTGAAGTAAGTCAGAAAGAGAAAAACAAATACAGTATGCTAACACATATATATGGAATCTAAGGAAAAAAAAAAAAAAGGTCATGAAGAACCTAGTGGTAAGACAGGAATAAAGACACAGACCTACTAGAGAATGGACATGAGGATATGGGGAGGGGGAAGGGTAAGCTGTGACAAAGTGAGAGAGTGGCATGGACATATATACACTACCAATTGTAAAATAGATAGCTAGTGGGAAGCAACCGCATAGCACAGGGAGATCAGCTCTGTGCTTGTGACACCTAGAGGGGTGGGATAGGGAGGGTGGGAGGGAGGGAGATGCAAAAGGGAGAGAGATATGGGACATATGTATATGTATAACTGATTTACTTTGTTATAAAGCAGAAACTAACACACCATTGTAAAGCAATTATACTCCAATAAAGATGTTAAAAAAAAAAGTCAATTGCTTCCTTATATACCAGCAATAAACAAATGAAATATGAAATTTAAATGTATACCATTTAAAAAAACCCAAACAGAAATACTTAGGTATAAATGTAACAACATATGATCAAGATCTATATGAAGAAAACTACAAAACTCTGGTGAAGAAATCAAAGATCTATTCCATTTCTTGCAACTTGATCTCAGATTCGATGAAATCCCAATCAAAATTCAGCAAGACATTTTGTACATATCAACAAACTGATTCTAAAATTTATATGGAAAGGGCAAAAGATCCAGAATAGCCAAAATAATACAGAAGAAGATAAAGTCAGAGGAATGACAATACCTGACTTCAAGACTTACTATGATGCTACAGTAATCAAGACAGTGTGGTACTGGCGAAAGACTAGACATGGAACAGAATAGAAAGCCCAGAAATATACCTACACAAAATATGGTCCACTGATCTCTGAAAAAGAAACAAAGGCAATTCAATGGAGCAAGGACAGTCTTTTAGAAAACGGTGCTAGAACACTGGACACTCACATGCAAAAAAATGAATCTAGACACAGATCGTCCATCTTTCATAAATATTAACTAAAACATGGATCATATACCTAAATGTAAAACACAAAACTATAAAATTCCTAGAAGATAACCTAAGAAAAAATTTAGGTGACCTTGAGTTTGGCCACGACTTTTTCAGACACAATACCAAAAGCACAATCCATAAAAGAAAATTGCTAAATTGGACTTCACTAAAAGTAAAAAACTTCTGCTCTGCAAAGACACTGTCAAGAGAAGGAAAAGGCAAGCCGTAGAGTGGGAAAAAAATTTTTACAAAACACATATTTAAGGGACTTCCCTGGTGGTCCAGTGTTAAAGAATCTATCTTGCAATGCAGGGGATGCGGGTTCAATCCCTGGTCAGGGAGCTAAGATCCCACATGCTGCAGGGCAACTAAGACCACGCGCCACAACTAGAGAGCCTGTGGGCTGCAACTACAGAGCCCACGTGTCCTGGAGCCTGCCTGCACACCACAACTAGAGAAGAGGAAACCCATACACCACAACTAGAGAGAAGCCCGAGTGCCGCAACGAATAGCCCACGCACCACAACGAAAGATCCCGTATGCTTCAATGAAGATTCCGCATGCTGCAATAAGACCCGACGCAGCCAAAAATAAATTAAATAAATAAATAAAATTTTTAAATACATATTTAATAAAGGACTGGTATCCAAAATATTTAAAACTCAACAATAAGAAAATAACCCAACTTAAAAATGAGCAAAACATGGAGTATCATCTATAAAAATATCAAATTCTATGTGGTACACCTGAAATTAATACAATACTGTAAGTCAACTATACTTCAATTTAAAAAAACAAAAAAAAAGGCAAAATATCTGAGGAGACACCTCACCAAAGAAAATACAGATGACAAGTATAAGAAAAGATACCTGACATCATATGTCATTAGGGAACTGCAAATTAAAACAATGAGATACCACTATACACCTATTAGAATAGCCAAAATCCAAAACACTGACACACCAAATGCTGGAGAGGATGTGGAGCAACAAGAATTCTCATTCATTGCTGGTAGGAATTGCAAAATAGTACAGCCACTTTGGAAGACAGTTTGGCAGTTTCTTACAGAACTAAATATACTCTTACCATCCATCCAGGAATCTCACACTCCTTGGTATTAACCCAAAGAGCTGAAAACTTCTGTTCACACAAAAACCTGCATACAGATGTTTATAACAGCTTTATTCATAACTGCCCAAACTTGGAATAACCAAGATGTCCTTCAACAGGTAACTGGATAAATAAGCTGTGGTACATCCATACAATGGAGTACTATTCAGCAATAAAATGAGCTATCAAGCCAGGAAAAGATACAGAGGAACCTTAAATGCATACTGCTAAGTGAAAGTAGACAATCTGAAATGGTCACATACTGTATGATTCCAACTATATTACATTCTGGAAAACACAAACAACAGAGACAATAAAAAGATCAGTGGTTGCCAGGGGCTCAGGGGGAGAGAGAGATGAACAGGTAGAACACGGGATTTTTAGGGCAGTGAAACTATTCTGTGTGATATCATTCTGTATAATGATGGATACAAGTCATTATATACATTTGCCAAATCCACAGAATGTACAACACAAAGAGTGAAACCTAATGTAAACTACGAACTTTAATTAGTCGTAATGTATCAATATATGGCCCATCAATTGTAACAAATACAACAAGTACAATATATTAATTATAGAGGAACTGGGGTGGGAGTGGGGAAGTGAGGGAGTATATGAGAACTCTGTACTTTCTGTCCAATTTTTCTGTAAATGTAAAACTGCTCAAGAAAAAATCATATACACACACATATATACATAACACACACACACACACACACACACACACACACACACGGCTCTTGGGGAAGGAAAGAGGAACCAGCTACTTCAGAACAGAAATGTCCATGAATATCTCCACTTTGCCCAGGTCTCACAGTTTTCCCTGCCTACTGACTCCCCAGAAGGGGCAACCACAAACTCCTAAGGAAGCTGAAGCCAAACCATGATCTAGAGGCTCGATTCAGGTCATCTTCTTGGAGCCTTCCTTTACAGAGGTCATACTGCCCTTCCTTTACACACCTTGCTACATGGTTTTTATACGTAAATAGTAACCTTTAAAATAAGTATTTGATTGGAGGTAAAGTGCTAAACATTTACACCTGGTAGGAATCCTTCCTATAATGCTGTAAGGGTTACAGCATTCTTTAGCCTAAGGTTAAAGAATACTAGCACAAAATGAAGAAACATAATCCAAGTTTAATTTAAAGGAAAAATAAATGTATTACTCTGGTTGTCAATTTAAGGCTGTGAGAATTCTGTCTCCTGAGCAGAGGCTCACAGGCCACTACATCCATCATGGTTTTCTTCAGCTACCACAAGCTGAAAGCAAAGGTCAGGTGTGCCTGTGGGCCAAGGGCTCCCCTGACAGTCCCAGCTACCGGCCAAAGGCCACGTACAGTTCACTACTGCCTCTTCCACAAACCAGGCACTAGTCGGCCCAAAGCCCACTTCAGCTTCCTGCAGCCCACCTTGCTTCTCTTTCCTGAGGGATGACAGCTCATTAACAGAGCTAGTTAAAAGTTACATCCCCTTTCTCACTCTTATCCTGTTTTCCCTACGAGAACTGTACCCTCAGGACAACCAAATGGTTGAGGAGGAAAAGTTTCTCCTTTTAGGAGTGTTTCAACTAATAAATGATAAAGGATCAAGAGAATAAGAAGATCCCAAGTTTACAAACTCTAATAATGAACTAATATTTATAGGCAATGATCATTAATGGCTACTAATATCACAAAAATAAAGACATTCAGATACTATATGTCTCCTGGGAAAAGTACACACCACCATCTATGAAGTATTCTTGCAAAAAACAACAACAAATCTAAACAAGCCTCTAGATCTAATTACAAATTTATAGAAAATACAGGGGGACACAGAACGTATTAAATTGACACCACAGGAATGCAATTAGCAAAACTCAGAAAGTAGAAAAGTCTATAGGAAAAACAACCCAGCTTCTTCAACAAATATATTAATGGGGGGAAAACAGACAGCAGAGAAAGCTGTTGATTAAAAGATTAAAAAGGCATTTCAACCAACAGCAATGCAAGAAACTCATTTGGATTCTGGTTTGAACAAACTGTTAAAAAAATAATTATGGCACAATTGGGGAAATATAAACATTGGGTATTTGAGGTAACTAAGGAATTATGTTCATTTATTCAGGTGTAATAATAGTATCATGATTATGGTTTCTTTTTAAGTCCTTATCTAGAGACGCATGCATACAGAAACATTTATATAAAATGATGCGACATCTGGAATTTGCTTCAAAATAATGTGGGGTGGAAATGGACTGCATGCAAGTGAAATGAGCTTGGCCATGGGTTGATGACTGTTGAAGTTGTGTGATGAGTACATGGAAGTTCATTATCTATTCTGTCTACTTTCATACTGTTTGTGATTCTCCATAATAAAAATGTTTTAAAAAATGAAGTAGAGTAGTTTCAGATCTCAAATTCCTCTAAGAAAGGTCAACCATTATAGTCCACCATAGTAGATCCTGCTCCCCATCTATCTCAATTATGCTACATACTACACAGTCAGCCCTCCGTATCCATGGGTTTCACATCCAATCAACCAACCACAGATCAAAATCTCAATCCGAGGTTGGTTGATTCCGCAGATGCAAACCCCACAGATACAGAGGGCCAACTGTATTCATTGCACTACATCATTTTATGTAAGGGATTTGAGCATACCCGTGTTTTGGTATCCATCCTGGAACCAATCCCCTATGGATACCCAGGGACCACTGTATATCCAACCTATCCCTTTAGGGCTTATCATATGAAACCAATACAACCAATTTTTCCTTTCCAACCCTCCACAACCTAACCAATCTTTCAAAACATTAGCAAAACATCTCTACTCTTCTTAAAGTTTGCCCTTACCTCACTAGTCAGAAGCAACCTCTCCACCTTATCCAGTTTATCCAACCAGACCATAATTTCTTCGAAGGCAGAGAATGTTTTACTGTCTTTACTTCCCACAAAAAGCCTAGCGCAGTGGCTTGCATACAGCAGATTATCCAACCAAAAAACCGTGTGGATCATTCTGGCCTGTTTGGAGATGAGTCACAAAATCAACAAGTAATAAAGAACCAAAAGCAGAGGACATGTTTACAAAATCTATATGTCATAAAGAATGGATGAACATATTGTGATAGATCCATACAATAAAAATGCTACTCGGCATTAAAAAGTAACAAACAACTATATTACACACAATATGGATGAATCTCCAAAACATCATGCTAAGAGAAAGAAGTCAGGCACAAAAGACTACCCAGCATATATAATTCCATTTAATCAAAATCCTAGAAAAGGCAAAAGTGGTTGCTCAGGGGAAGCGATGGGGTGAAGCAGCTGACTGTAACGGGCATGAGGGTACTTTCTGAGTGATGGAAATGCTCTATATCTTCTTCCTACATTTTGGTTGTTGTGGTCACACAACTGTATATATTTCCAAAAGTCACCTATCTGTACAATTTAAATGGGTGAATTTATTATATATAAATTATATCCTAATAAAAACTATTTATAAATCATAAAATTAGAATTAAAAATTACATGTATTTGTAATAGGACAGAACAAGGGCTCTTATAAATAAGACAAACATCTCCAAGAAAAAGGAACGAAACTGGGTCATTTGTAGAGATGTGGATGGACCTAGAGTCTGTCATACAGAGTGAAGTAAGCCAGAAAGAGAAAAACAAATATCGTATATTAACACATATATGTGGAATCTAGAAAAATGGTACAAACGCCCAATTTGTAGGGCAGGAATAGAGACATAGACATAGAGAATGGACATGTGGACAGAGGGGAAAAGGGGTGGATGGAATGAATTGGGAGATTAGGTTTGACATAAAAACACTACCACATGTAAAACAGATAGCTAGTGGGAACCTGCTGTATACCACAGGGAGCTCAGCTCGGTGCTCCGTGACAACCTAGATGGGTGGGATGTGGGGGGGGGGGGGGGGGGGGGGGGGGAGGTCCAAGAGGGAGAGGATATAGGTATACATATAGCTGATTCACTTCATTGTACAGCAGAAACTAACACAACATTGTAAAGCAATTATACTCCAATAAAAAAAAGATAGGCAAGGGAAATAAGAAATTGAAAAGAAAAATAAATAGCCAATTAATGTGAAGGCATGTGCAAATGAAATCAGTAAAATACTATTTTTTAACTATAAAATTGGCAAAAAAATGTTTTCTTTTGTATTGGTATTTGCTTTTATTTGTAACATGTAGCATTGGTGATGGTTTAGGGAAAATTCGGACTCCTGCACACTGCTAACATAAGGGTAAACTGATCCAATCTTTCCACAGGAAAATTTGGCAAAAGCCTTAAAAGATATAAACATTCTCCAATCTAAAACTTTATCCTCAAGAAATAACCATGTGGGGGTTTCCCTGGTGGCGCAGTGGTTGAGAGTCTGCCTGCCAATGCAGGGGACACGGGTTCGAGCCCTAGTCTGGGAAGATCCCACATGCCGCGGAGCAACTGGGCCCGTGAGCCATAATTACTGAGCCTGCGTGTCTGGAGCCTGTGCTCCTCAACAAGAGAGGCCGCGATAGTGAGAGGCCCGTGCACCGCGATGAAGAGTGGCCCCCGCTTGCCACAACTAGAGAAAGCCCTCGCACAGAAACGAAGGCCCAACACAGCCATAAATAAATAAATTTTTTAAAAAAAAGCAAACCTTTAAAAAAAAAAGAAAAGAAATAACCATGTGGCAAGACAATTTATGGAGAAAGAATGGTCTTTAACAAATGGTGCTGGGACAACCTCATATCCACAGGCAAAAGAATGAACTTGGACCTCTACCTCACACCATATGCAAAAGTGAATTCAAAATGGGTCAAAGACCTAAATTTAAGAGCTAAAACTGTAAGACTCTTAAAAGGCAAAATAGGGGTCAATTTTTGTGATCTTGGCAATGGTTTCTTAGATATGACACCTAAAGCACAAGAAACAGAAAAAAAAATAATAGACAAATTGGAATTTATAAAATAGAACAAACAAACAAAACTTTGTGCCTCAAAGGACAATATCAAGATAATATAAAGACAATCCACAAAATGGGAGAAAATATCTGCAAATCATCTATCTGATAAGGGTCTACAATCCAGAATATATAAAGAACTCTTACCATTAACAATAAAAAGTCCACTAGAAAAAAATGGGCAAGCAACTTGAATAGACATTTCTCCAAAGAAGATATACACGCAGCCTACAAGCACATGAAAAGATGCTCAACATCCTTAGTCGTTAGGGAAATGCAATCAAAACCACAATGAGATACTACTTCACACTCCCTAGGATGGCTATAATCAAAAAGACAGATAATGAAAAGTATTGACAAGAACATGGATAAACTGGAAACCTCAGACATTGCTGGTGGGAATGAAAAATATTATAGCCACTTTATATGACCCAGCAATTCTACTCCAAGTTATTTACCCAAGAAAAGTGAAAACACATGTCCACAAAAAAAATCTGTACATGAATGTTCATTATTTATAATAGCCAAAAAGTGGAAACAACCCAAATGTCCATCAACTAATAAATGGATAAACAAAATGTGGTATATTCATACACTGGAATATTTAGGCATAAAAAGGAATGAAGTACTGATACATGCTACAACACGAATGAACTCTGAAAACATGCTAAGTGAAAGAAGCCCGACACAAAAGGCCACATATTATATGATTCCATTCTTATGAAATGTCCAGAATCATAAATCCACAGAGACAGAAAGTCTGTATGAGGCTTCCAGGATCTGAAGGGTAAGGGGATAGTGGAGTGATAATGGGTACAGGGTTTCTTTCTGTGGTGATGAAAACGTTCTGGAATTAGATAGCTGTGATGGTTGCACAATCTTGTAATGTTCTAAAACCATTGAATTGTACACTTTAAAAGGGTGAATCTGATAGCATATGAATTTTATCTCAGTAAAAATAAGTAGAAAAACAGAAGAAATAATCCTCACTGTGGCACAGGCTCAGCTAAAAACATGTCTTTTAAAAACAAAGATTGGAAACAAACTAAATGTTCAACTAGGGATTAGTGAAATAAATTAAGGTGCATTCAATCACTGGAATACCAAGTCCACACAGAGTAGGTACACAGAGTCATACTAAACGTAATGGGGTATTTTTAAATGCTGTAGAAATGTATTTCATATGCAAGATATTTGTCATATTAATACATTTTTTTAAGTCAAAAAAGTATGCCCACAATAGTCTGATACCCTTCTCCCAAAGTAGAAAATAATCTTAAGAAAAAAACCAGTTCTAAGTTCTGGCCTCCAGATTGTGAGAGAATAAATATCTATTATTCCAAAAATTTTTTCTTTAAATTGGAAAAAAATTTTAAGTATACCCATAGTGGAGTCCATATTGATAGACAGAAAAAAGGAAACATAGTAAGTATATTAAATATATTTAGGGCTTCCCTGGTGGCGCAGTGGTTGAGAATCTGCCTGCTAATGCAGGGGACACGGGTTCGAGCCCTGGTCTGGGAAGATCCCACATGCCGC
Source organism: Balaenoptera musculus (assembly GCF_009873245.2). NCBI lineage: Eukaryota > Metazoa > Chordata > Mammalia > Artiodactyla > Balaenopteridae > Balaenoptera > Balaenoptera musculus. Next base: position 26,637,490 of record NC_045803.1, on the reverse strand, counting down.
GGAGCAACTAGGCCCGTGAGCCACAACTACTGAGCCTGCGCGTCTGGAGCCTGTGCTCCGCAACAAGAGAGGCCACGATAGTGAGAGGCCCGCGCACCGCGATGAAGAGTGGCCCCCGCTTGCCGCAGCTAGAGAAAGCCCTCGCACAGAAACGAAGACCCAACACAGCCAAATAAATAAATAAATAAATAAATAATAATTTAAAATATATATATATATATATATATATTTAATAATTATAAAATTATAAAAATATCTATACCAAATATGCTAACAATAGTTATGTCCTGGTAGTAGTATTATAGGGGCTATTTTTTCTTCCTTTGGTTTAGCTGTATTTTCTAATTTTTTGACAATTAGCACTTATTAGTAGTATATAAAACATATGTTGATTTTAAAAACAAGTATTCTGGGACTTCCCTGGTGGCGCAGTGGTTAAGAATCCTCCTGCCAATGCAGGGGACACGGGTTCAATCCCTGGTCGGGGAAGATCCCACATGCCGCAGAGCAACTGAGCCCACGTACCACAACTACTGAGCCCACGTGCTGCAACTAGTGAAGCCCGTGCACCTAGAGCCCAAGCTCCGCAACAAGAGAAGCCACCGCAATGAGAAGCCCTCGCACCGCAACGAAGAGTAGCCCCCGCTCCCTGCAACTAGAGAAAGCCCGCGCGCAGCAACAAAGACCCAACACGGGCCAAAAACAAGTATTCTAAGGAACAGTGGTATTAACACCTCAAACAAAGAAAACCAAGGGTGAATAACTAAATTTAAGAATAAAGACATCAGGCTTCCCTGGCGGCGCAGTGGTTGAGAATCTGCCTGCCAATGCAGGGGACACGGGTTCGAGCCCTGGTCTGGGAAGATCCCACATGCCGCGGAGCAACTAGGCCCGTGAGCCACAACTACTGAGCCTGCGCGTCTGGAGCCTGTGCTCCGCAACAAGAGAGGCCGCGATACTGAGAGGCCCGCGCACTGCGATGAAGAGTGGCCCCCGCTTGCCACAACTAGAGAAAGCCCTCGCATAGAAACGAGGACCCAACACAGCCAAAAATAAATAAATAAATATTTAAAATAAATAAATAAATAAATAAGCATCTTGTTATTAAAAAAAAAAAGAATAAAGACATCAAATTTAAAACCTCATCACAGACCTAACACTTTATTAAATCCAAATTACTAGAAGACAACTTTTAAAACTCCACAACCACAATCCTAATGCATCCTTACTCTTGCTTTGGCAGAAATTTACAATACAATAAATTTACAATTTATAATACAAACTTGACAGTGCTAAAAGTTATGCTATTTGGACAAAATCAAAACAGTGACTTCAAGGGGCTGGTAAGGGAAATATAAGAGACCAGGTCCTAATTCTCAGCCCAGAAAATGGTTCCAATGAAACATGGTTTATTCTAGCATAGATATGAAGATAATATATTTATTCTACACAGTCTGAAGGCACTGTTCAGATGTAAAAATACCGTAAAAAAAAAAAAAACCTTACTACCACCACCAACAAAAAAAATCACCACTAGGGACTTCCCTGGTGGCGCAGTAGTTAAGAATCCACCTGCCAATGCAGGGGACATGGGTTCGAGCCCTGATCCAGGAAGATCCCACACGCCACAGAGCAGCTAAGCCCGTGCGCCACAACTACTGAGCTCGCGCACCACAACTACTGAAGCCCTCGCGCCTAGAGCCCATGTCATGCAACAAAGAGAAGCCACTGCAGTGAGAAGACTGCGCACTGCAACAGAGTAGCCCCTCTCGCCGCTAGAGAAAGCCCGCGTGCAGCAACAAAGACCAACACAGCCAAAAAATAAATTAATTAAAAAAAAAAAATCACCCCTAACCACAGGGTTACTCCCCAAAATATAGCCAAGCCAACAGAAAATAAAGTTTATTCATAACATATGAAAGGAAGGACTCTAAATTTTGAAATCAACTCTGCAGTTATCCTTTTATATGTTTTTAGAAAATGAAAATTAAGCTCTACTTCATACTAGTTTCTAAGAAAAAGCAACACGTAAGGAAACACTGTAAAGTAATTCAACGATAAAAGAGTTAAAGTGATATTGCTAAGCATAAACTCAAAGCAAATCGAAAAGTAGGCCCTTTTAAGTCAATTTTATTAGAGATTTTTAATTGCAGACGTTCTCAATACTGTCAAGAAGTTTTAAATAAAAATTAAAGTTAAAATTAGGTGGAGTTATTTATGAGAAGGTTAATATGATAAAAGCATAATAAACTATTGCTATTCATATGAGAACAGCTAAAATAAAAAACAGTAATAATACCAAATGCTGGCGAGGATGCAGAGAGAAACCAGATCTCACATACGTTGCTGGTAGGAATTGTAATGTGATACAGCGACTCTAGAAGAGAGTTTAGCAGTTTCATGTGCTTACCAAATGACTCAGCATTTTTGGGCATTTATTCCCCCCAAAGTGAAAACTTACATTCACATAAAAATGTGTACTACATGAATGCTTACAGCAGCCTTATTTGCAATAGCCAAAAACCATATAAACTCTTCCGGAATGTCCTTCACCAGGTAAACTGTTAAACAAACTGTGGTACACCCAAATTTTGGAACACTACTCAGCATTAAAATGGAAGGAACTATTAAACATGCAACAATTTGGAAAGAACTCAAAGGAATTATGGTAAATGGAAAAAAGTCAAAGTAAAGTACTATATGATTCCATTTATATAACATTTTCGAAATGAAAAAATTATAAACATGGAGAGCAGATCAGTGGTTGTTCGAGGTTAGAGATGAGGGGGTGTGTGGCATGAAAATAAAGGGACGGCATGAGGGATCTTTGAGGTGATGGTATAGTTCTGCATCTTAAAGACGGTTGGGGTGGTGGTTACACAAACCTACACATGTAAAATTGCACAGAACTAAACTATACCATCACCTCAAATGAGTGCACATAAGACTGGTGAAATCTGAATAAGGCTATGGATTATAACAATGTTGATTGCCTGGTTTTGATATTAAACTATAGTTATGTAAGATGTTACCACGGCACGAAACTAGGTGAAGGGAACATGGGATCTTTCTGTACTATTTTTTGCAACTTTCTGTGAATCTATATTTCAAAATAAAAAGTTTTAAAAAATCAGATGGGCTATGCATGAGAAGGTTAATACAAGAAATACAAAAGGTTTAACAGAGCATATGGAACATGGTAAAAGGCTCCATGAGCACTTTTATTTTATAGAGCACTTTTAATAAAGCAACTAAGTTGAAAACACAGGTTTCTGTATACTATTCAAACTATTTCAGCAGAAAGCATGACTTGAGCTAGAATTCCAGAGTTCAGTTACCAGATACTACATGAAATCTCTTATGTACACGGCAAGATTTTTTTCCATACTCTGAAACCGTTCAAGTGATTAAGGAGCCAGTGCACAACAAAACCAGCTCCACATTCAGCTTTTTCCCAAAATCTTTAACTCAAATTTCCACATAACCCAAAGCCCTTAGTATAAAAAAAGTCTCTAATATCATCAAGTAACTTATAAGATGGAAATAAATTAACACCTGCTGTTTGGGTTCAAATTAATGAAAAGCCTAGTTCAAGGGCATCCTCAACTTCGATAAATATTCTCTTAGAAAAAAATAATTTCCTGTCATGTTAAAATGGTAAAAATGAATTTAAAGTCTTTTTGGTGTTCTGTAGCAGCTGAGTCCCTAACAAATATTCAGAGGGTTAGGAAGAACACTCTACTGGCCATCCTCTGAATCCCTGAAGTAGGCTGAGCTGTCCAGCCAGCTCTGTAGGAAAGAGTCAAAATAGGAGTCTCAGACCAGCTGCTGGGAACTGGACCCTAATTCTTCAAATGAGCATCCTCTTTGGCCTCCAGCCCCTTCAAGACTACTCCATACCTATGTGTGTATAAATGATTAATACATACAGTCTCCAGTGCAAGTGGGTGTGATCCTGAAATAGTTTCCTCCACTAAATTTTACTCTAAAGGACAAAAAGAAAGCTGAGTAAAATCATACAACATCTTGCTTTTCTACTTTCCATAGAAAAGTGGCTTAAATTTTTCTCAGGTATAAGAATACCTAATTGCAACTGTCTGACCAGTCCAATACCAGCAAGGGAGCCCTTGAAATTTTCTCCCCATGGACCCTTCTGGACTCCTAACACTAGGATTTACTGGTAGCGGTTTCATGGAAGAAGTTGGGATGTAAGGCCATCTACTACACCAGGACCAGAACTGCTGTACCCCACACTCTCTCCTCCTCCCTACCTTAGACTTTCCTAGTATCCCTTTCCCATGGTTCCTTTCCAGAAAAAAACTAAACCTTCTGTGTGACCCCACGGTAGATTCCAAAAAGCTCTAGTCATTGTTTCTTTCTGCCTTTCGGCACCTAAAAACTTAATGGGTGTCGAAGAAAATTCCACATGCTAAAATGCCAATGATTCTCTGCCTGCCAATGCAGGGGACACGGGTTTGAGCCCTGGTCTGGGAAGATCCCACATGCCGCGGAGCAACTAGGCCCGTGAGCCACAACTACTGAGCCTGTGCATCTGGAGCCTGTGCTCCACAATAAGAGAGGCCGCGATAGTGAGAGGCCCGCGCACCGCGATGAAGAGTGGCCCCCGCTTGCCACAACTAGAGAAAGCCCTCGCACAGAAACGAAGACCCAACACAGCCAAAAATAAATAAATAAATAAATATATATATATATATTTTTAAAACTTAATGGGTGTCGAAGAAAATTCCACACGCTAAAATGCCAATGCTTCTGACGGTGTGACAGTGTTCATTGTCACAGATTTTAGACAGAAGATGAGTTGTGGCATGGAAGCAGCTTAGTTGAACACAGTATACTAGATTTGAAATTCTCAAATATGAATTACGTTGTTAGTGTAGAATCTACATTGCAGAAAACCTAATGTCTTCTTGAAAGCACATTTAAGCACCCAAATGCAGTAAAATTCAATAACCTGAAGGTCCTAGTTCACTGAAGAATTACTGTGGGCTACATTTGCAAATGCACAGAAATTATACTTAGAGCAAACCCTTGGAATAAGGCCTCTAAATTCTTTCATGTTAATCTGCCTGATCGCTTTGGAGCCCAGCACTAACACCAATCCCACTGATCATATTGTGTAGAAACAGTCAGAAAGAGGCCATAAGACCAGTGCCGAAGAATAGCGTCAACATCTCGGACTTACTGTGATACAGTGTACAACACACATAAGAAAGGACACTGCCCCACTGCAGTAAAGATGACTGTATCTCAGCCCCAAAATTTCATCTCCCTGCTAGACAGTTCTATCTAAACATCACCATACCTTTTGCTCCAAACCAACAGTCATAACCCTTATTTTCAACAATAACACTAACATTACCCTAGTCACTCAAATTCAAAGCTGTTATTAAATCCATGAAGGGAGTCAGAATCTTTTCCATTCTTACCCTGTGGTACCTCTCACATTCACTCCTTCCCATTCCCATACCCATCATCCCAGTTCAAGAAATTATTCCTTAAACCCAAGTTTCCCACCAGGGACTTCTTGATGTCCCACCGTCAAATTCATACTCTAAAACGTTGTTTTGAACAAGTCATCCAAGCCTTGAAAAAATATCTACAGATTTGGCAGTGCCGTCAACACAAGCCTATCCTCATGAGCTTGGACAAGCACCAAGCACCTTCCACAAGAAGTTTCTGGACACCTGGGCTCAGGACCAAGGACTCTGAATCTCCAAAAGTTTCCCATGTTTGCTACCTTTTGGCATCTCCTCTTTCTCCATTTTGATCAACAATTAAATCTCTGAAAAGAAAAGGGCTTAAAGCTCATTTTCATGGACAACCAGGAGGAGCACCATAGCCAGCACTGAAAGGGAATGAATTCCAAGAAACAGAATAAGTGAAAGCAACTTTATAAAGAAAAAAAGAAAAGCAAACATACTCCCTGGATCTGGGGTACACAGAGAAGGCTGAGATGGTAAGCCCAGGTGAGTTTTAATTTTGAAAGAGGACTATGGAGACTTCAGGATGAAATCCAAACATCTTACTCTACATTTAAGAAATTTCCATCTTACCTCAATTTAAAAAAGAAAGAAAGAAAGAAATTTCATCTTAACTAGTGATCTAGTGGGTAAGAGAAAACATATACATAAAAGGAAAATTAAACATAAGCAAGCTATACCAAGAGCATGAAACAAGTACTACAAGATTTCAGAGGAAGAACCAAAAAAATCATGAACCTGGGCAACAAAGTCAGGATTTTGAACTGGATCTTGGAGTGTTCAGGGAAAAAGTCAACCAGTCTGGCCAAAACAAAGAACACAGAGAGATCAAACATGTGAGACAGAGTGTGTATACAGCTGTCCCACAGTTCCAGACCACTGTTCATGTGCTTTTTCTTCCTCTCCCTATCTGGACAGTCATGTCAGTTCAGAGGCCAGGGACCACCACGATTTGTTAATCTGTTAGCTAAATGTCAGTCATCCCAAGAACTCGGAATAGTTTTACTGTATTTAATCTCAGAATAGCGTTAACATTGAGGTGCACTCTGAATTCAGATTTTTTAAAATACCTGTATTAAAAAAAGCAAAACTTTTGTAAAAATCAAGAAATAGGGATCCATAAATCACAACAAGAATTTTTAAGCACCCAGACACTTTTACAAAAACACTCTTAGGAACCGCTTAATAAAATTTTAAAAATTTAACTGCTGACATCCTCTAAAGAAGGAGGCAAAAGAATGGAAAGTCTGATGAAGTGATAAGCAGTTTTAAGACAGGTTTATAATCAGTTTTTAAACAGTAATCCCTCTGGGAAATGGAAATTCCTCTCCTTAATCCCTTTGAGGACAATATAATATTTGAATCAGGAACAAGAACATCTTGCTTCTACCTAAGTTCAAATGTGAGCCTTTTACAGTATCCTCAACATTAAATAGCAAGTAAAAGAGAGGAGAATTTCTAATCTATCAAAAAGAGAGGCAGCCAGCATTTTGGATTTATAATGTATCATTGCTACATACATATGCAGAAGCTTCAGTAAAATGAAATTAGGGAACTTCAAGATTTTAGCTGACAGTGATTACTTAACTGGAGCTTATTCCTGTGAAATGAAACTACCAGAATCCCTCAATATCAATTTGCTTGTCACTAAACCACAGGTTTATGCTTCATCTTGGAAATGCTAACAGGATGGAACCATGAGCCTTTTATTAAAACGAGATGACCATGGAGAGCGCCCTTGAAGCTTAGCAACAGAGGACTAAACCCAAAAAGGGTCCCCTCTGGAAAGTGAGGACAGGCTTATATGTACCCCAATGCCAGTCCTAAAATGCTTGACTGCATTTTCCATAAAAGGTGGGAGTTGTAATAGTAGCATACAGCAGACACCAGCCCACTAGAAGCAGATGGAACCCACCAACTCATTTTACCCAGACCTTCAAAAAGGTACACAGAACTCTCTCTGCTTGCCAAAGCAGGGCAGATCTGAATGGATGAATCTAAGAAAAGGTTTCACAAGGGACTACTAGTGGTAATTTCATTTGCCTACTGTAGCCCACAATGTAAAATAGGATCTGAAAAATGAAAAGCAATTTTAAAGCTCATTCTCCATACTCAAGCTAAACACACACACACACACACACACACACACACACACACACACACACACACGGCCCAAAAGCTTTATTTTACAAAAATTTTTTAAAAAGACTCTATAATCTATTCCAGCTCAGGGGCTCTTCCAGAAGGGAAATCTAGCTGGAAACAGTCCCTGTTTATGTACATAATTCACTAGGGGTCAGGTAAGATTCCATTTTGTAACAGCTGAACTTTAAACAGAAAATCATTAGTGGTGCAACATTCATTCATTAGCATAAAGTTACCCCCTAGAATGAAAAGCACTGGCTGTCTCTGCCAGGATGACAACTTTACAGGGAGAAACTGGGGCCAAGGACCATGAACTCCTAGAAAGTTCTATCCGACTGAGAAGAAGAGCTCACCATCTCCATCAGCCTAAACTTAACTGTCACCCCATTCCTCACTCCCCACAGAGCAAAGCATCGCTAATATAGGAAAGTTTTAAAAATAAAAAATAAAGAGATGGGCCAAAGGGTCAATAGCAGGCAAAGCCTTTCAGGGCTGACACGATTCCTGTTTGGGATTGGGGGAGGGGGAGGAGCTTTCTGGATGTTTCTATTCTTGGCAAGGAAAGCACCTCCAAGTCCTGTACCATCAAAAGGCACTAACACAGGAACGTTCTCAGGGAATGAATGATTTGCCTGTGGTAAGCGACTTCATTTTGGGGTGTGATGATGGGGAGCAAGGTGGGGAGGGCTAGAGGGCTGGAGAGGGAATAGAGGGAAGGTGTGTTTGACTAGGGAGGATGGGAGGAAAGAGTGGATGGATAACGGGTGGTCCAGGGAAGGTAAGGAGGATGTGGATGACTAAGGGAGGTGAGGAGAGGGTGTGGATGGCTGAGGGGATGTCCAGAAAAGGCGTGGAGCTGAGGGGGAGGGGGGAAGGCTGTGGACCGCTAACGAAGGTTGGGAGAAGGTATGGATGGCGGAGGGATGGAGGGATAGCCATCAGCCCCCTGAGGACCAGTAACGAAGGCAAGCAGAGGGGGGTGGCCTCACCCAGGCTCCCCCCCCAATCCCCCTTCTGTGGGCGTGTGCCCGGCTGCGCGTGTGCAAGGGCCAGGCCGCCAGGCCGCAGGGCCACCACTCACCCCACGACTCCCTGGTTGTAGTTCCTCCGCTTCCACGGGGTCCCGCTGTACAAGCCCCCGCTGCCGTCGGCCCGGCCGCCCCCCGCGGCCCGCCCTCCGCTGGGCTGCAGCAGGCTGTAGTTGAGTCCGTAGGTGCTGGCCTTATTGTCGCGCTTCCTCTTGTTGCTGCTGCCCGAAGCTGGGTCGGCGGGTTCCGCGGCGGGGACGGCGGCCGAGGAGTGCGGGGACGAGGACGCCGAGGGGGCCGGGGACGCCGAGGGGCCCGCGGCAGCCCGGCGGGCCCAGGCCGCGGGCTGGTGGTGGTGGTTGTTGTTGTTGGTCGTCTCCAGGGGCAGGAAGTCCCGCTGCTCTGCCGGCAGCGCGTGGCCGCCCAGCAGGCGCTCCCCGGAACGGTACATGCCGGCCGGGGCCGGGGCCGGGGCCGCGCCGCCCGGGCTGCCGGTGCTACTGCCGCTCCCGCCGGTGGCCGTGCTGCTGCCGCCGCCGCCGCTCGCGCCGCCGCTGCTGTGACAGTGGTGGTTGAAGTAGAGGTTCCTCAGTCCCTGGGTCGTCTCCCAGATCTGCATCCACAGACTGTTGGACGGTCCGAGCTGCTCTGGCTGGAACCAGGCGATCCTCGGATCCATCAAACGGCGGCGGCCGCTGCCCCCGCCCCTCCTGGCTGCCCGCAGGGCCGCCGCCGCCGCCGCCGCGCCTCAGGCGCACGCCCGGCCTCGGCGGCTGCTGCTGTTGCTGCTGCTGCTGCTGCTGCTGCTGTTGCTGCTGCTGCTGCTGCTGCTCCCGGCCCGCCGCGGGCGGCGCGGTCGCGCTGTGAGCCCGGCCGGCGCCGGCGGCGTCGCTCCCGCCCTCGGGGGCTCCGCGGGCCCTCCCCCCCTCCCTCCGCCCCTCTGCCGAGCCCCTGTCACCGGGGTCCCCGTGCAAATGGCGGCTGCAGCGGCGGCTCTGGAGAAGGGCGATCGTCGGCGGCGGCAGCGACAGCGGCGGCGGCGGGACGCGCCTGCTCCGTAGCGTCCTTGCTCCTCCGGCCCCGGGGCGGGGCCTCTGCCGGCTCCGCCCCTCACGCCCCGCCCCCGCCCCGCCCCCACAGCGCGCGCCGCGCCGCCGGTCCAGCCCCAGAGGCCGCGCGGTGCGTCACAGAGGCCGCGGGAAGGTGCGTCTGGGGCCGAAACCGCCCGGCTCAACCGTCCCGGCGCCGGGTTGGTAGAGGGTAGCACGTACCTGGGCGTCCAGGCGCCCCTGACGCGCGTGCCGCCTCCGGTCTCAGTTTCCCGGTCCCTGAGGCTGGGTGGGGCCGGACGGAGGTCGCCGCCCCCTCCGCAGGGAATGGATTGTGGGAGGTGCCGCCCCGCCCACTGTCCCCTCCCCCAGTCTGCAGCGCCGGGACCCCCCTGGGCTTCTCCGACCCCTCCCGAGATCTCCGCTCTAAGCACTGTTCCAGAGGGGAGAAAATGCGCCCCCTCTCCACCCGAGCGTGTGTCCCGGACCCTGCCTGGACGCAGGCTGCCGGGCCATCCCACTACTCCCTGCGCCCGCTCTGCCGCGCCCTGGCTGGGGTTGGGAGCCGCAGGCCTTGGCGGAGGGTCCCCCCACACGACCCCGAGACTGGAGAAACCTGTGCCCACCTACAGGGCTGGACGCGCTTCTTCGTAGAGTGCGTAAGCCATGGGCTCAAAACCACCGTCACACACCCCAAACCGACTTTATGCAGACTTGCACACAGAAACACGCACAGGCGCACCGGCAGGGAGACAGACACAAGGTGTTCAGCGTGTGAAGAAACTTCAGTTGCCCTAAAGTGCACCAGCAACCATGAAGAACCCTTCTTAGTTCAGAATGAAAGAAAACCCAAAACCTTTTAAGCCTAATTTGAGGACCATATTGTTGGCATCAGCAGAGATTTTCCACAAAGTGGTTATTTGCATGTCTTCCCAATTCCTGTGGGGAAAAGACAGGGATTTTAAGTGTTTTAAATCATCAAGAGAAAAACGGAAAATAAGTTAGTACGTTTCATGTGTGCCCTCTAAGCTTGGTCCAAAGTCCAGAATGAGCCCCTAACGCCCGATTTTGGCCTATTTTGGGAGCTCAATTTCCTGGAAAGGTTTTTTTGGCAAAGGTGAAAAATTAACAAATTACGAAGCATTGCTCTACGTTTTTTCTTGCTCAGAGAATAACATGGGCATAAATATGGAAAACACACCGAAAACCCTAAAGAATTTTGGTTCGTTCTATTTGTTTGTTGTTGCTTTACTATAAATCAGTATTAAAAGTTTTCTCAGAATGAAATTTGCTATGTCCTGAGAATTACATAGCCAGGAAAATGAGTAGTGATATTTTTATGCTATTCACACTGGCAAATTAAAAATAAAGCATTGTATAGAAAAAAGTTTCTTTTCATGACTTCAAATTTGTTTTAAACATTCAAGTGAGAAAAATGCAAAGCCAAAAAAAAGTAAACATTACCAAGATCCCACCGTGTAGAAATAACTAGCATGAAGACTTTGATAAACACTCTTCGAAAAATCTCTCCATGCATATATGTTTCAAGACAGTCTTTCTTATTTTTACTTATTTCCTTATTTACTTTAAATCTTATTCAGTCTTTTAAAATAGTTTTTCAGATGTCCAAGAACACATTAAATGATATTTAAACCAAAAAAATAAAGTATTCAGAATTAGCAATAGTACACGCCGGAAATTAACATTTGTTATTTTTGAATGCTTGTTTCTTCAGGCAAACCTTCAGAACTACTAAAGTATTACCAAAATGATCATATGAGTTAATATACATAAAAGTAGTTCGTAAAATGTGGGCTGTAAGGCAAGACATTACTGTTCTTGTTCACCTGCGGGTAACGCTGACTGGTTAGCCGTGTCACATGTCCATGTTTCAAGGCATTCATTCAGTAAATCTTGGTTGAATGTTTAGCATCCTTGCAGAGCTGAGCTAATTGTTTTAGAGAAGATAAATAAGCAACCAGGGCCTTTGGCTGCCTTCCATGAATTTACTGTCTGGTTAGGGAGGCAAAAAAAGGTAAATATTTAAAGTCAAATTAAAATTCATTCAGTTAATTCAACAAACATGTCTTGAGCAATTATTATGTGCCAAAGTCTGGGGATATAGCAATGAACAATACTGACGATGTCCCTGCCAAGCATATAAGGTCAGACAGTGGCTAAGCGCTGTGAAGAGAAAGAAAGCAAGCTAAAAGGATAGTGACAGTGTGCTATTTTTAGATGGGCTAATCAGGGAAGGCTGCTCTGAGGAAGTGATATTTGATCAGGGACTTAAGTGAGGGAGTGGACCATGACCATCTAGGGAATGACACATCAGACAGAGGGAATAGCAAGTGCAAACTAGCAAGCGCAAAGGCCCTGAGGCAGGAATTTACTTTGTGTGCAGGATGATAAGGCAATGTAAATGAGTATTGAATGTGTATAGAATCATAAAGTATCTCTTCTGGAAGTTTCCTCAAAAACCATCCAGTCTAAAACAATAGGGAATTTTAAATACACAAAAATATATTCACTTTCCACAACAAATCTCAATGTTTTGTCTCAAAGTAATCTACTACTGCGACCAAAGAGAAAGACTACATTAATTTCAATAATAAATTTTGATTACTCAACCTTTTCATTTTGCTATTTAGAACACTACATTCTTTAAAACCACCTTCATTAAACTGATGAGCCAGAAAACACAGCTATCAAAAACCCAGACATTAAAAAAAAAAAAACAAACCCAGACATTGGGGACTTCCCCAGTGGCGCAGTGGTTGGGACTCCACGCTCCCAATGCAGGGGCCCCGGGTTTGATCCCCAGCCAGGGAACTAGATCCCACATGCATGCCACAACTAAGAGTTCACATGCCACAACTAAGGAGCCCGTGTGCAACTAAGGAGCAGGCGAGCCACAACTAAGGAGCCCACCTGCTGCAACTAAGACCCTGTGCAACCAAATAAATTAATTAATTAAAAAAAAAAAACACCAGACATTATCCTGCATAATATAACGTCCTGTTCATTCTCAGCGTTCTTGTTCTTAGGGGGGAAAATATTGAGTTGATGGTCTCAACTTGCAAGATTTACAGAAACACCAAGATTCTGCAGAGTAAAAATTGAGTAGATAAATGAGAAGCAAGTTGCCCAAGAATCAGGCAAATTTAGGTACAATTTTGTTGATTTATTAACTTGAATAAAACAGAAGGGGAATTGCACATACATACTACTACATGGTGTTATTAATAATTGTCATTATAATTAAATCTTAGACAGTGTGTGATTATATTACTCCACTCCAGAGTTCACAAAACCATGAATAATGGTCACATAGTTATAGTTATTAGTATCTTCTGTGTTTAGCAAGTGAAGTATTTGCCCAGGTATTATTAATAATCTTGGGCTTAGGTACCATTTACAACTTTCCCTTTTTTACACAGAATATACACCATTGTACCACGTTTGTTTCCTCCTTTGTGAGTACAAAGAGGATTCCAAGTAGGGAATTACATTTCAATGAGACTTCAGAATAACATGCAGTGTGGAAGCCTGTATCTTGTTCTGTACAATGAAAATTTCTCCCATTCCTAACTTTTAGAAAAAATATTGCTCAAATTGTGTGCATTCTGGGATCTTTGGAATGAGAGTATCTGTGTGTGTATGCATGTGTGTCTGTGTCTACACACGTGTGTGTTTAAAGTCTTTATACTATAATTTCTATACCATAAAATTCACTCATTTTAAGTGTACAATTTAATAACTTTTACTAAATTTACAGAGTTGTGCAGCCATCACCACAATCCAGGTTTGGAGTCCTATGGGTTCAGGGCCTGAATAGGACAAAAGGCAGAGGAAGTAGGAATTCACCCCGTTTTTCACGCCTTGCTGATTCAGCTGAGACATCTCATCTCATCTCATCTTTTCCAGCCTGGACTGGGATTTATATCATTAGCGTCCCTGGTTCTCAGGCATTCAGACTTGGACTGAATTACACCACTGGTTTTCCTGGGTCTCCAGCTTGCAGACAGGAGATCATGAGACTTCTCAGCCTTCACAACTGCATAAGCCAATTCCTCATAATAAATCTCCATATAAATCTCTATATATGGATATATATTACATATATAACAAATCCAAATAATAGATAAAATATATATCCTCCCGGTTGTTTCCCTGGAGAACCCTGACTAATATAGGTCATTGGTGCTAGGAAGTGGAGGTGCTGCTCTAACAAATACCTAAAAATGTGGAAGCAGCTTTGGATCTGGGAAATGGGTAGAGACTGGGGAAGTTTGGAGGCGCATTGTAGAAAAGCTTATACTGCCATGAACGGCCCTTTAAAGGTAATTTTTTTTTTTTTTTTTTTTTTTTTTTGGCCGCATGACTTGCAGGATCTTAGTTCCCTGACCAGGGATTGAACCCAGGCCCTTGGCAATGAGAGCGCAGTGTCCTAACCACTGGACTTCCAGGGAATTCCCCCTTTAAAGGTCATTCTGATGAGAGGTCAAAGAAAAGAGACCTGTAGAGAAAGTCTCAGTTTTCTTTGGGGATACCTAAGTAGTCATGAACAGTATGTTGGTAGAAATATGAATGGTAAAGGCCGTTCTGGTGAGGTCTCAGAGGGAAATGAGGAACACGTTGTTGGAAACTGGTGGGAAGGCGATCCTTGTTATAAAGTGGTAAAGAACTTGGCTGAATTGTGTTTGTGTTCCCGTGTTTTGTGGAAGGTAGAACTTGCAAGCAATGAAACTGGGTATTTAACTGAAGCGATTGCTAAAAAAAAGTGTCGAAGGTGTGGCTTGGCTCTTCCTGGCTGCTTATAGTAAAATTCAAGAAGAGAGAAATGACTTAAAGACAGACTGTTAAGCAAAAAGGAAGTAGAACTTAATGATTTGGAAAATTCTCAGCCTATCCATATTGCAGAAAATGAGAACACTAAGGATATGGCCAAGTGACCATTTGGGGCATCAGGAAATGAGTAAGGATATGGCTGACACCCCAGGAGGAAAACTGCCAATTTGAACTGAAGGAGAAGGAAATAGGAAGGAATGAAGGAAGGCTGTCAAACTTCGTGGATTTTACAGGATGAGACCGTCGAGCTATTTGGTGAGATCATGTGCTGTTCTTCAAGACGAGAGAAGAGTGACCCCAAAGGCGATTCAGAGATCATCAGGGCTGCCTCCTTGGTTTCAGAAAAGAAGACCATTGCCTTGCTTCTACCAGGCCAGACAGCCTCTGCCCAGAGCCGGAGGGGCAGGGCTGCCCAGAGCTGTGGGGATGGGGCTTCCTGGCAGAGTCCTGGGGGCCGACTCTTGCCTAGTAGGGCTCTGGAGGCAGCACCTCCACCCCATTGGAGGTGGGACCACTGCCCCAGTGGGTCAGAAAGGTGGGATTTCTGCCCCAGTGGGCCTGGAGGGGAGAGCATGGAACCAAAGAGGGTTATTCTGGAGCTTTAAGATCTCATGGAGTTTGGCTTGCTGGGTTCTGGACTTGCTTGGAACCCATCACCCCTGCCTTCTTCCCTGTTTCTCCCTTTTAGAATGGGAATGTCTGTCCTATGCTTGTCCCATCATTGTATTTTAGAAACACATAATTGGTTTGGTTTCACAAGTTCACAGCTAGAAAGGAATCAGCCTCAGGATGAATCATACCTCAAGTCCCATCCATACCTGATTTGGATAATATTTACATGAGACTTTGGACTTTAGAGTTGATGCTGGAATGAGTTTAAGACTTTTGAGCAAATGTATTTTGTGTGTGAGAAGGACATGAATGTGGGGGATCCAGGGGCAGAATATTATGGATTGAATGTTTATGTTCTCCCAAACCCTACTCCCTGATGTGATGGCATAGGAGTCTTGGGTTGGGGGGTGGGGGGGAGCTGGGTATAGGATTAGGAATAGATGAGGTCATGAGGGTGGAACCCTCACGAATGGGATTGGTGCCCTTAAAGAGTCATGAGAGAACTAGCTTCCTCTCTCTGTTCTCCACCATATGAAGACACATCGAGAAATTGGCAGTCTGCAACCTGGAAGAGGGTTCTCACCAGAATCTGACCATGCTGGAACCCAACCTTAGGCTTTCAGTCTCCAGAACTGCAGGAAATAAATTTCTGTTGCTTATAAGCCACCTTGTGGTTTTCTGTGCCATTCTGTTATAGCAGCCTGGACTAAGACACTTGTTCATGAAAGAAGTTTCCAAAGCCCCTGTGGAGAATCCAGTTTTACTATTGCTCTTGTTCTGTTTTGATAGTCACCTTCTGCTTTATGCCCATCAAACAAGTGTGGTCTTCCCTGCAACAAAACCACTCCTACAAACTTCAGACAACCTCCAGACCTGCCCTATTTTACCTCCAGGACACATTGAAAGTCCATTCACTTCCGTCTCCTCCCACCGTATTCTGCTGAGCCCGGGCCACCAACACTCCATGCCTGGGCTGCCACAATACCATTCCAATTGTTGTCTCAGAGCATCCACACTTTAACTTCTCAATCCAACATGTCACAGCAACCAGAGTGAACTTTTAAAAATATGAAGTTGACTATATCCTTCGCCTTCAAGTGTATAATAAAATCAAACTCTAGATTTTTTCTGCCCAAACCCATTCCTCCCACTGTCTTCTGCATCTCAGTAAATGGTGACACCATTCTTCAAGTAGCTCAGGCCCAAATCCTTGCCATCACCCTTAACCTTTCTCTTTCCTTCCCACCGCCCATCAATTCCACCCTCAGTGCTGCAGGCTCCACCTCAGACTAGATCCGCCTACTTTCCAGGAAACACACCAGTGACACTTCGATCCAAACCATCATTGTTTCCTGCCGAGATGGTTAAAACAGCTTACAAACTGGTCTCCCTGCTTCCACCGACGCCTCCCTTCAGTCTGTTCTCACCCCAGGAACCATGTGATCTTTTGCAAAGGTAAGCCAAACAATGTTTCTCCTCTGCCCCCAATTTTCCAATAGCTCTGCATCTTGCTCAGAGATCCTTACACCCACAAGGTCCTATCCCATCTGACCCCATCTCCTCTCTGACCTTGTGTCCTACCACCTGAGCGATGGCTTGCAGCAACACCAGTCTGCCGACTGTTACAGAACTCTCCAGCAAGCCCACAAGGTAGGGCCTGTGCACTTGCTGTCTTAGGCTGGAGCCCACTTCTCTTAGCTCTCTGTGCAGCTTTCTCACTTCCTTCAGGTCTCTGCTCCCACGTTGCTGCCCCCCTGAGTGGCCTGCCCTGACTGCACCCTTCACTTCTGTTCCATTTAGCCAGATTTATTGTTCTGATTTAGCATTTATTTGCAACCTTTATCTGTCTATTCCTTTGTTGTCTGTCTCCCCCCACTATAATGTAAGCTCCATGACCGCAGGGGCTTGATTTGTGAGGTGACGGACTCTAAGACGCATGCCCCCACCCACGATCCCCACTTACTGGTGTTTAATTCCTTCCTCTTCCATGCGGGTGGGACCTGTGACTTATTTCTTTTATATATATATGTGTGTATACATTTATTTATTTATTTATTTATTTATTTATTTATTTATTTAGGCTGCGCCGGGTCTTAGTTGCAACACGCAGGATCTTTGTTGTGGCATGTTTTTCAGTTGAGGC
Organism: Balaenoptera musculus; assembly: GCF_009873245.2. Classification (NCBI taxonomy): domain Eukaryota; kingdom Metazoa; phylum Chordata; class Mammalia; order Artiodactyla; family Balaenopteridae; genus Balaenoptera; species Balaenoptera musculus. Next base: position 26,620,161 of record NC_045803.1, on the reverse strand, counting down.
ATGTGGGATTTTTAGTTGCAGCATGCTGACTCTTAGTTGCGGTATGCAGGCTTCTTAGTTGCGGCACGTGGAGTGTTAGTTGCCGCATGTGAACTCGTTGTTGCAGCATGCGTGTGGGATCTAGTTCCCCAACCAGGGCTCGAACCTGGGCCCCCTGCATTGGGAGCACGGCTTCTTACCCACTGGACAACCAGGAAAGTCCCATGTGACTTATTTCTAACCAACAGAATGTGAAAAACTGATGGGCTGTCATTCCCATGATTATGTTACATAATATAAGACTTTGTCTAGCTAGTGGATCCACTCTCACTCTCCTGCTGGCCTTGAAGAAGCAAGCTGCCATTTGTGAACTGTTTGAGGGTGGCAACTGGGAACTTAGCACCTCTGATCAATAGCCAGTTGAAAACCTGAAGCTCTCAGTCCAGGCACCACAAGGAAATGATTCTACCAACAACTGGAGCGAGCTTGGAAGCAGATGAAGAATCCAACTGAGCCTTCAGATGAGAACACAGCCCTGCAGACATGTTGATTGCAGCCTGGCCAGAGCCTGAAGCAGAAAACTAAGTAGTGCCCAGACTCCTGACGCATTGAAACTGAGAGGTAATAAATGTCTGTTGTTCTTAGCTACTAAATTTGTGGTAATTTGTTATTCAGCAATAGAAAACCAACATAGTTTTTTTTCTTCATTGTTCTATCCTGAGTACTTAGAAAAGGATCCAGCATATATTAGGTGCCCAATAAATGTCTGTTGAATTACTATATTATTATGAAAAAGCAAAACAGAGAAAACAAAGTGGACAATAGTGTTATAATATGCTACCACTTGTGTGTGTATGTGTGTACCTGCATAAATGTAGAATTTCTCTAGAGGGGTCTACAAGAAACTGACAAAAGTCTGGGGAGGAAAACAAAAGTATTAGAAATCCATGAAGGAGGGAGACTTTCATTTCATTTTATACCCTTTTGAACTGTTTGAAAAATAGTTTCATGCTATAAATGTATTCCTTAAACACATACACAACAGAGCAAAATAGCCCCCGTGACTTCAGATTTGAATGTTTTCTAAAGTAAAATCACTTCTTCAGCACTTACTCCTTTAGGCAGTGCTCTGCCTGCCCCATCCAAGCAACACCCTAGTCTATTATTCTTCCACCCAGTCCCCCTCCAGGATGTTTCGTGGCAAGCATCTTCAACAAAAGAATTGCTACGGGGACTTCCCTGGTGGTCCAGTGGCTAAAACTCCATGCTCCCAATGCAGGGGGCCGGGGTTCGATCCCTTGTCAGGGAACTAAGATCCCACATGCCACAACTAAGAGATCGCATGCTGCAATTAAAGATCCCGCATGCTGCAATCAAAGATCCCACATGCCGCAACCAAAGATCCTGCATGCTGCAATGAAGATCCCGCACGTGGCAACATGCCGCAACTAAGACCCGTCGCAGCCAAATAAATAAATAAGTATTTTTAAAAAAGAATTGCTACAGACAGAACTAAATATATTTTGGACTTGCACATCATGCTTTGACTGCCTTACAAAGAAGCAGAAAGGCAAATTTTGTTTCCAGACATGTGTAAGCCAAGCCACCAGGGCCTTTTCTACAGTAAAATGTGAGACAAAATGTGCCAAGTTTTTCCCTTATTGTTATCATGTATCCAGTCTAAAAGGCATCTCATTCAAGAAAATTTTGAATAATTTAAGTTATAGAGTTACGCTGGAGTTTGGGGCTGGTCTGATAAGCTTTGAAAAATGTGGCCAAAATAATAGGGGGGGGCAATTTCCATATTGGTTTGGCAGAAGGGAAAAAAAGCCAACTGAAATTTGCAGGCTGAGGACAAATGGACTCATTGCATAGCAAGGAAAACTGAGTCAGAGAGTATAGCATAGAGCTCTGAGGCCACACACCCTGTGCCACAAATAGAAGTTGCCAAGGTTACCACTTACCAAAACAAACAAACAAAAAACAAACACACACACCACACACACACACCCCCACCCCCCCGTAGACATCATGCCAGTGGAATAGTTTCAAATTTGTAGCCCCGATCTGTTTTGAAACTAGCCTATATAACAAATTTAAGATATACTGAAAGCCATTTCTCTTAGTGCTCTAGAAAATATTTGACATAATTATTCACTCTCAGTAATTAGCAAGGTACTATGACCACAGCAACACAAGGTTACTGACCTTGTTCAAAGTTCTAAAACTGAATCTGAAAACACACAATCATGAGTGGTCAATGATTAATCAACATCTGTGAATTAACGGCTAAAAAACAGTGAGTAATAAGATATCATCGCTATCCAGCTTCTCAAATCGTAATTCATTTCGTGTGAGGGTATATATGTGTAAAATATTTCAGTTTTTCATAGGTTGGCTTGATTGTTCCATCTGTTCAAGCCACGAAATTTGCCAACGTGGCTACAAGGTCATGACTTTGAATGCTATGAAGATCAAAAGCTGTGCTCAGCCTCTTGGCCAAAGTAACATCCTTCCCAAGAAACATTTGGATACTTAACTAATTGGTATTTTTGCCATTCATTCATACATACATACATTTACTCGTTCCACCAACATTTAACACTGGGGTACAAAGAGGCATAAGTCAGGGGCATCACTCATAATCCAGTGGTCCATGGGTGTGTGGGTGTGTTTTCTAATCAATATATGTCATTGTAGCCCAACCTTTTTCATTTGGCTGGAATGCAAGCACCTGGAGGACAGGCATAGGGGATGTATAATTCAAATGGGGCACCGGGGAGCCCCTGGAGCAGACTGTCCTGGTGACACATCCTTGTGCTCCCAAGAAGAAAGAAGAATGATCAGGAAGAAGCTAGCTCAACATATCTCAAAGAACAAAAATTGCACGTCTCCCTCGTTCCTACTTCTATCAGTCTGTGGACACATGTAATAACAACTTCTGTTCTAAAACTGTTCAAATACATTTCACATGGCAATCAGGCAGTTGAGAAAATCTGACTCTAGTGGAAACTTATGTTCATCTATAATATTATATGACCTATAGCTCATTTTTCCAAATCACAGTGAATTAAATATCTTACTACCAAATATGAGAGACCCTCCCAATAATGTTCTCTTACCTTTATTTCTTTTATAGCCATTTCAACTCATGAATTATTAAAGAAGCAAGAGGAAATGGAAAGTGAATAAGAAAATTACTTGAAACGTCCCTGTGGAGTTGGACGAGCTTTCACGTAATACCACATAATGGGCTTCCAGGGATGGAGAGGGAGGATAAAGGATTCACTCGAAAAGTCACACACTCATTTGGAAAAAAAATCTCAATTTCAAGCATACAGTAAGTTACATACATACATTTTTTGTGTCTCTCCGATTGACAAAGATTAAATAGTGTGATTATACCCAGTGCCGGTGAGGATACAGGAGAAACAAGCCTTGTTTACTGTGTGTGGAAGGGTAAAGGGGAGCAAAACTTCAGAGGATTATTTTGGTCCATCTATCAAATTAAAAATGTGTATGTCCTTTGTCCCAGTGTTTTAGTCTACTCGGGCTGCCATAACAGAATATCACAGACTGGGTGGCTGGCTGAAACAAAAGAAATTTATTTCCTCTCAGTTCTGGAGGCTGGAAGTCCAAGATCAAGGTGCTGATGGGGTTGGATTCTGGTGAGAACTGTCTTTTTAGCTCGTAGGTGACATTTTTTCCCTGTGTCTAAATGTGCACACAGAGGAAGAGAGCGATCTCTGGACTCTCTTCCTCTCCTTAAAAGAACACAAGTTCTGTTGGATCAGGGCCCCACACTGATGACTTCATTTAACCTTAATTACCTCCCTAAAGACCCTCTCTCCAAATACACATTGAGGGTTAGGATTTCAAGATGTGAATTTGGCAGGGGGCAGGAGTTAGGGGCACAGTATAGTCCATAACACCCAGCAAATCCAGTTTTGGAGATTTATCCTACATATGTGTTTGCATTGTGCACAAAGATCTTTAAATAACAACATTTAAAACTGTATTGTTGGACTTCCCTGGTGGCGCAGTGGCTAAGAATCCGCCTGCCATTGCAGGGGACATGGGTTCGAGCCCTGGTCTGGGAAGATCCCACATGCCATGGAGCAACTAAGCCCGTGCGCCACAACTACTGAGCCCGCGTGCCACAACTACTGAAGCCCGCACGCCCAGAGCCCATGATCTGCAACACGAGAAGCCACCGCAATCAGAAGCCCATGCACCGCAACGAAGAGTAGCCCCCGCTCGCCGAAAGAGGAGAAAGCCCAAGCACAGCAACGAAGACCCAATGCAGCCAAAAATAAATTAATTAAATAAATTTTTTTAAAAAACTGTACTGTCTGCTGTAGCCAAAAACTGTAAATAACCTAAGCATCCATCAGGAGAGGGCTAGTCAAACGAATTAAGGTACATTCAGTCAATAAAATACTGCTATGCAACTGTTAAAATGAATGAGCCAGCACTAAACACGGTGACATGGAGAACTCACTAAACTATATCATTAAGTGGAAAAGGCACGGTGCAGAGCAGTGTATAGAATATGATCCAATTTCTGTAAAAAGAAAAAAAAATTAAGCACCAATATTTTCTGGAAGGATTTACAAGAAACTATTGGCAGTCATTACCACTAAAGAGTGGACTTGGCGCATGAGGAGGAAGAATTTGTTCCTTATGCCCTTCCATACTGTTTGTGCTTTGCCCACCCTCACTGCTAGGTGAAGGCATGTTACTTTTTTTTTAAGGTAAAAAATTCACGTAGAAAAACATTCACCATTTTAACCATCTAAAAGCGTACAATTCAACTGCACTTAGTGCATTCACGATGTTATGCAACCATCACTTCTCTCTGGTTCCAAACATCTTCATCACCCCAAATGAGCAATCACTCTCCCTTCTCCACCCAGCCCCCAGCAACCACTAATCTGCTTTGCATCTCTGTGGATTTACCTTCTTTGTATATTTCTTATAAACAGAATCATAATAGTGTGGCCTTTCTGCCTGGCTTCTTTCACTTAGGATAGTGTTTTCAAGGTGCATCCATACCGTAGCATGTATCATTCCTTTTTATGGCTGAACAATATTTCATTGTATGAATATCCTACAGGTAGTTTTTCTGTTCATTCACAGTGGGCATTTGTATTGTTTCCAACTTTTAGCTATTGTGAACAGTGCTGCTATGAACATTTGTTTACATGTTTTTATTTGAATACCTCTTTTCAGTTCTTTTGGGTACATACCTGGGAGTGGAATTGCTGGGTCATATGGTAATTCTATGTTTTAACTTTCTGAGGATGAATATTACTTTTCATTGTATTTAAATATTTAGTTACATGCCATAAATGAGAATGTATATGACAGGATCTTGAAAGATCTTTTAGTCTGGTCTCTCTTTGACAACGGATATTATTTATTGTAGTTAAAGAAGTAATTTGGGTTTAGCATTATATTTTGTCTTAGGGTCTATTAGATATCCTGTATAAAATGGAAAGTCTAATGCTCTTGCTGTTGAGTTGAACTGAAACAGTGCATCTCAAAAGGATACAAGTACTCTTTTGTAATATTAATATCTTTAGACAAGATGCCATGCAATAAACAGTCATTATTCTAATTTTAGAAATATTTTTTGTTTATTTGTTTATTCAAAAAAATAACTATTGCCTACTTCACTCCCATTTGGAGGGCTATTATCAAAACATAAAGTGTTGTCAAAGATGTGGATAAATTGCAACCTCACGCTATTGGGGGGGAGGTAAAACGGTGCAGCTGCCGGGGAAAACATCATGGTGGTTCCTCAAAAAATTAAAAACAGAACTACCACACCACACAGCAATTCCACTTCTGGGTATATACCCAAAAGAGCCTGCATGTAGCAACCAAAAGAGCCCACACGCAGCAACGAAGATTCTGTGTGCTGCAACTAAGACCCGGTGCAGCTGAATAAATAAATAAATATTTTTTAAAAAAAGAAAAAAAGAATTGAAATCAGAGACTTGAGCAGATATATATACAGTCATGTTTATAGTAGCATTATTCACAATAGCCAAGAGGTGGAAGCAACCCAAGTGTCCATCAATAGATAAATGGATTTAAAAAAATGTGATGCGTGCTCAGACATGGATGATCCTTCAATACATAATGTTAAGTGAAATAAGTCAGTCACAAAACAACAAATATCATATGGTTCCACTTATATGGAGGTACCTAGAGTAGTCAAAGTCATAGAGACAGAAAGTAGAATGATGGTTGTCAGGGGCTGTGGGGTGAGGGGAGTTAATGTTTAATGGTACAGAGTTTTGGTTGAGGAAAATGAAAAACTTCTGGAGATGGATGGTGGTGATGGTTGCACAACAGTGTGAGTGTCCTTAATGCCACTGAACTGTACACTTAACAAGGGTGAAAATGGTAAATTTACGTCATATTTAAGTATATTTAAAAAATACATTTATGTATATTTTGCCACAAAAAAAGAAGAGGAACATACACACACATATACACATAAATAAAAATAACTACTGAGCTCCTGCTAAGGACACTGAAGGTACATATAGCAGTGAACATAACGTATAAAACATAGCCCTTGATTTGATAGAACATACTGTCTAGTAGGGGAGACAAACAATAAAAAATTTTAAAATTCAATACACACACACTCATACTCTTAGACACATACATATGTATCTTTATAAAAACATATAATTTGTCTTAAAAATATAGATGTGCATTTTGTAATGCAACTTTCTTTTCACTCAGCAATCTTAGAGACCTCTCGGTGTTAATACATGTAGATCTACTTTCCTCCTTTTTTAACTCCATACGGAATTTAGCCCACCTCTACAGATGGGCATTAGGTAGTCTGCAATCTTTTGCTATCATAAACACTGCTGTAAGGAAGATCTTCATAGGAGTCTACGCAGTTCTACATCTTAAAATGCATGTCTTTTAATAATGATTTTATTTTAATTTTTCTAAATTAATCCCCAGACCTATCCAAGTAATCATCAAGGTGATCCCCCTTCACAGATGCAGAAATGAGGCACAGTTTAGATAAGCAAGTTCTTATATTTTTTATACCTGTCATCTCTCCTGGATTAAAACATTGTTTTTCAAACTAGGTGTATTGCTCTGATTTTCCAGTATCTCATTTCATCTCACTCCTGTTAGACAAGAACTTATCAACTGGCTTTTCAAGTGCAATTTCATGTGTAGTTCAGCAAGTATTTCCATCCACACACTCATAGGTTAGATCTCAAAAATCAGCTTTGAAGTTAGTTGTTTGGATCTCAGAATCCACCAGCAATTTTGAGTTTTAGGATGAAAGATTTCCCTCTTGAAATTGTTTCCCATGTAATTGGCAATGACGTGACAAATATGGGGAGTGCCATCATATTTTCCCACTAGTATTTTTTAACACATTTTTTTCAAATAGCTATATTATTCTGATCCCCAGTAGATCGAAATATAATTTAATCGATCATCAAATCCATTTCTGTTAAATAGAGATGTGGGCTGGCGTAAGCAATTTTTGATATCTGCAGAAGGAAATTAGTTTGATAAATGGAAATGAGAATTATCTTCTATCCTAAGGCAGGAAATCTAAGATAATCACGCTGCACATTGACTAGAACCACTCCATGGGTGTGGCTAACGCACAAAACTCTTGCACACCCAGAATGTAAATTTATGAACTTACGAATTTTACACACACATAGTTTTTCCCCCGAAAACACAACTTAAATATGTCTTGTGTTGCTTTGGGTTCTCCGAGAAGCAGGCACTGAGCCAAGGTTTCAAGTGCAAACAGTTTATGTGGGAGGTGATCCCAGAAGACCCCAGTGGGAAGAAGGAAAGCCAGATGGGGAAGGGAGGCAGCGATGAAGGGTTTGTTTTAGTCTTAGTTACCAGTGTGAGTAACTCAGACTTAATCCTGCTGGAGCATGCAGGAACCTCAGAGCCACCCCATCGAGGGGACAAGTGTGCTGGGTAGTTATTACACCTCCTCCTGCCAGTCGTTGATGGAAGGAATGGGAAGGGGGAGGTTTCATCCATTCCTTGTCATGCTGGGGCAAAGAAAGACCTGGGGGCCAAAGAAAGTGCTCAGACAAGGTGTAGGGGCTGGCAGCAGGAAATTAGGCAGGTGTGTGCCAAGGGGGCAAGGATGAGGGCAGATCTGTAGGATAGCATCTGACACATCTGTCTTCCTAAAACTTCTAAGCAAGATTAGTTGCCTCTTTTCCCCTGTTTCTTCCAGAATCTATTCGGCTGCCCATGTCATTACAAATCGCAGAGATTCACAGGCCTCTCATTCTCTGCAGGGACGCTGCAAGCCCCGGGAAGGCAGGTACAGCGACTTCCTCGCCTTCCAGCACTAGCAGGAAAGGGCAAGGTGAGCGCTCGGTAACACACGGCTTCCAGATCCCTGTTCTTTCTAAAGCCCTCTTTAAAGCAATGCAAAAACCTAGAACACAGGAGGTTTCTCCAGTTTCTGGTTGCTATTCTTTCCAAATGTAAAGAGAAGAAATCTGGGCCGATTTATGGAATTAAAAATATAATGTTCTAGGGCTTCCCTGGTGGCGCAGTGGTTGAGAGTCTGCCTGCTAATGCAGGGGACACGGGTTCGAGCCCTGGTCTGGGAAGATCCCACATGCCGCGGAGCAACTGGGCCCGTGAGCCACAATTACTGAGGCTGCGCGTCTGGAGCCTGTGCTCGGCAACAAGAGAGGCCGCGAGAGTGAGAGGCCCGCGCACCGCGATGAAGAGTGGCCCCCGCTTGCCGCAACGAGAGAAAGCCCTCGCACAGAAACAAAGACCCAACACAGCCAAAAATAAATAAATAAATAAATTAAAAAAAATATATATATATATAATGTTCTAAATAAAAGTATATATCAAATGGTGATGAGTACTAAAGAAGAAATATACAGCAGAGTAAGGGCGTATAGTGTGCATAGGGTGTGCTATTTTATTTATTTATTTTTTTATAAATTTATTTATTTTTGGCTGTGTTGGGTTTTCGTTTCTGTGCGTGGGCTTTCTCTAGTTGCAGCGAGCGGGGGCTACTCTTCATCGTGGTGCGCGGGCTTCTCATTGTCGTGGCTTCTCTTGTTGCAGAGCACAGGCTCCAGACGCGCAGGCTCAGTAGTTGTGCCTCACGGGCTTAGTTGCTCCGCGGCATGTGGGATCTTCCCAGACCAGGGCTCGAACCCATGTCCCCTGCATTGGCAGGCAGATTCTTAACCACTGCATCACCAGGGAAGCCCCTATTTTATTTTATTTATTTTTTTGGCTGTGCTGTGTGGCTTGCAGGATCTTAGTTCCCCAACTAGGGATTGAACCAGGGCCCCAGCAGTGAAAGCGCCGAGTCGTAACCACTGGACCGCCAGGGAATTCCGAAGGGTGTGTTATTTTAGTTGAGGGGTGTGGGAAGGGACATCATAATATATGTTATATATAATATATATAATACATTATATACACATATAAGTGTGTGTGTATATATATATATATATGCTTCTTTTCCTTTAGTAATTCAAGTCCTAGGATCTTGTGCATAGATATTCACATAAGTACTAGAATATTCACTTCAGCATCGTCTGTAGCAGCAAAAGACTGGAAACAGTCTAGGTATCTATCTAGGTAAGAAACATTTGTATAGCTTTTAATACGTGTTAGGGACTGTTCTGTGTTTTACAAATGTTAACTCACTTAACCCTCAACAACAAACCTATTAAGGGTCTAATGTCATTATTCCCTTTTTCAGATGAGAAAACTGAGGCATGCAAATTAAGTCATTTGTCCAACTTAACAAAATGAGGAAGTGGTAGAATCGGGATTCAAACCCAGGCTATCTGGCTTCGGAGTCTAATCTCTTGACCTGGATGCAATGCTGCCACCTTCTCTAAGGGGAGATTAATTAAATCATGCTTCCAGCCCTTTAATGGAATACTATGGAGCTGCTAAAAAAAAGGGGGGGGGGCAGTTCTATAAAAGTTGATATGGAAATATCTTGAAGATATTAACTAACAACATGAAGATACTGAATAGTATGAAGAGTATACTACGATTTTTATACAAAACAGAGGCAGAACACATGTATGAGCTTTACCATGCAAAGAGCATTTCTAGAAGGATGCATGTAAAACCGGAAGGGGTATGTTTTTTTGGGGAGAGGAACTGGGAAATAGAAAAACTTTTCAAGGACTTTTCTGGCATCGTTTAATTGCTTATCATACACATGTAATACCTCTTGAATATAATTTTTAAAAATTGAGGAAATTCCCTGGCGGTCTAGTGGTTAGGACTCGGCGCTCTCACTGCTGTGGCCCAGGTTCAATCCCTGGTCAGAGAACTAAGATCCTGCAAGCCACGTGGCACGGCCAAAAAATAAAAATAAAAAAATTTTTTTAATTAAAGTAAATAAATAATTGAAAAGAAATGTAACTTCTTTCAATAGAGCAATGGGAAATGTCATCTTCTGAATTTTTCAGAACTTATTTTACTTTATACTTTAAGGTCAAAGTGAAAGACCAAAGGTGAAAACTTCCTTATCTTTCATATGGCTTAAAAATTTTTTGGTAGCTTATCAGTTTTACTTTTATCAAATTGTGAAACACATTAAATTCATGTGTAAATTTTAATGAAAATAATTGCACGATACAGAGTTATTTCCTTTGAGTGTGTAATGTTTTAAAAATGGCCATGGGACTTCCCTGGTGGTGCAGTGGTTAAGAATCCACCTGCCAATGCAGGGGACACGGGTTCGAGCCCTGGTCCGGGAGAATCCCACATGTCGTGGAGCAACTAAGCCCGTGCGCCACAACTACTGAGCCTGCGCTCTAGAGCCCGTGCTCTGCAACAAAAAGAAGCCACCGCAATGAGAAGCCCGCGCACTGCAACGAAGAGTAGCCCGTGCCCACCACAACTAGAGAAAGCCCGCACGCAGCAACGAAGACCCAACACAGCCAAAAATTAAAAAAAAAAAAAATGGCCATGATTTTAAACTTCTTTTCTGACTCTGTACACTAATCTTTGAAATAAAAAAGGAAAAGGAGGCGACTATTTCTAACACCTTTGTGAAATCATTTCCCCTCCATGTTCTGTACCTATTCCACTATCTGTAATTTAAAATCTCATGGCCCTAAAAACAAATCCATTATTCCTTTAATTCAATAGCATTCAGTCTAAAAAAAAAACTTCATTTCTTCCTATTTTACTTGAATAACTTTAATTATCTTTATGTTAAATAAACTCAGGAAATTGGTTCCTACAAATGAGAGTAGGAAAGTATTTTTCCTGGTTTCATTCATACTAAATGGAAGTAATTGAAGACTAGAACTTCTTTATTCAAAAAGAATTTGTTCTTTTCATGGACAGGCATACATTGCTGAAAATGTTAAAAGTTTAGGGTAACTGTGTTCTCATAATTAGGATTCCTATATGAGATTAGGGAGGATAAAAATATATTTAAGCAAAACTGGAAATCACTTGCTTGTAATTTCTCACTCTGCCTAGAAAAAAATGACTCAAGTTAATTCTGTTCATTAAAATAAGGGGACCAAAATAGTTTCAATTAAAGATATAAATTTCTCTAATAAGGCAAAGTTTGGGAATCTTCCACTATATGAAGAAATAACATTTTTTTGGTTAGACAGTAAGACTAAGGTGAACTTTTAACTCAAAGACAGGATAAGATGAAAAGAGTGTGCACTAAGACTTTGAAACTCTCAATGTTTGTTACCAACAGAAGCAGTAAACAGGTTTTGAGGTTTGGGGAGGAAAAAAACAACTTCTTTAAAAGGTAAATTAAGATTTCCTAGGTAGGGACTTCCCTGGTGGCGCAGTGGTTAAGAATCCGCCTGCCAATGCAGGGGACACGGGTTCAAGCCCTGGTCCAGGAAGATCCCACATGCCGTGGCGCAACTAAGCCTGTGTGCCACAACTACTGAGCCTGCGTTCTGGAGCCCGCGAGCCACAACTACTGAGCCCTTGTGCCACAACTACTGAATCCCATGTGCCTAGAGCCCGTGCTCTGCAACGAGAAGCCACCACAATGAGAAGCACATGCGCCACAACGAAGAGTAGCCCCCGCTTGCCACAACTAGAGAAAGCTCGCACGCAGCAACGAAGACCCAACGCAGCGAAAAATAAATAAATTAAAAAAAAAAATTTCCTAGGTAAATGCTTCCTCAACTCAAACTACAGGTACATTCCTCCTAACTTGGGTCTTGCTTCCCATCTCAAATAGACAAATAGAACACTATTCAATTAGTTCCATAAGCTGGAAGCCAGGATCATCCTGGGATTTTCTTTTGCTCTATTGTCCATATCCAATACATCACCAATTCATTCATTTATAGTAAATGAACACATGTGACTCCTCTCTTCAGCTACTGCCTTATCTCCTTTTTCCCTTCACAAACCTCTCTGAAGACTGGTCTCCGCACCAGCTTCATTTCCTCCCCTCTCACATTCCCCCAACTCCCTCCAGGCTGACGTCTGACCTGATCACTCCATGGAAAGAGTCCTTGCTACTGACACTGGTGACATCCGAGTCACTAAACTGGTGGCCGTTTTTCAGCTCTCCTCTTCCTCGACCTGAATCACATTCCACAATCTTGGCCCCTTCCTCCTGAAAGCACTCCCTAGTGCCCCTGTCTTTGCACTCTTCTGGTTTTTCTCCTACCTCTCAGGTTGCTCCTGTGTATCCAGGTAAGCCTCCACTGACCTCGCTGACTAGAGCAAGTCTCTCTTATGGCCTCATAACAGCCTGTACTCTCTGTTTGTAGCACTTTTCATGTTTGTAATTTTACGTTGACTATGTGTGTCTCCTGTGAGTCCATAAGCTCTATAAAGACATTTTCCTTACCTTGGTGTCTTCAGAAGCTGCATGCTTGGCACACAGGCAAGTGCTAACATTCTGATGAAGAGTGAAATGCTACAAAGGAAGGGTATACAGTACAAGATGCTATGAGTGGCTAGAACACTAACTCCTGACCTTGTCTGGAGGATTAGAGAAAGTTTCCCTGCGAAATTGCTATTTGAGCTGAGTTTTGAGGGATGAATAGGAGTTCACTAAATTAAGTGGGAAAAGAAGCCAGATGGTGCATACACATGTGACACGGAGGAGCATGGTGCATTCAAACAACTGAATAAAGGACAGAATGGCTGAAACTTAGCGAGGCAGATAGCAGAGCAGGAGGAACCAGGGGTCAAGCAGGGGGTTATAGTTAGGATGACCATTTAATTTAATGTCTAAACTGGAGAACTTTTTTTCCCCTAATTTAAAAACATTACTTTTCTAAGTTTTCATTTTGATATAATTTCAAACTTAATGAAAAGTACAAGAATAGTTCAGAGAAGTCCTGTGTACCCTTTACCCAATTCCCTAGTTCTTTACATTTTGCCCCATTTGCTTTCTTTCTTTCTACATTTATATATAGATGAATTTTTTTTTTCTGAATCATTTGAGAGTAAGTCAGAGACATCCTGCTCCTTTACTCCTAAATGTGTCAATGTGTATTTCCTAAGAATGAGGACATTCCCTTTCATAAACACAAATCAGGACATTTAACAGTGATAAAATACTACTATCTAGTCCACATTACGAATTCAACTTGGTCAGTTGTCTCAGTTATGTCCATTAGAGCTGCTTCTCTCCTGGTCCCCGACCCAATCCTGGATGTTACACTGTCTCATTAGTTTCCTTTAATCCTAATCCAGAGCACTTCTGATAGTCAAATAGAGTGGTGTTAATAATTATGCTGGACTCTCAGGCAAACCTGGACATGTAATCATGCTACTTGCAGGGGATGGCAAGGATTTTAAACTTTATCTTATGGGTGATGGGAAACATTGAAGTATTAGAGCAAAAAGCAAGGAAGCAACGTAAGTTATTTCATGTTTCAAAAAGACTACTCTCACTCTAATGTGGAGAAAAGATAACAATGGGGGCAGTATTTGTTTAATAAAACACTACATGTTGAACGAATAAAGAAATCTGTTAATAGACAATTACATCTAGCTCATCATTAGAGAAATGCAAATCACAATAAGGTACCACCTCACACTAGTCAGAATGGCCATCATTAAAAAGTCTACATGGGGCACCTTCCTGGTGGTCCAGTGGTTAAGAATTCGCCTTCCAATGCAGGGGACACGGGTTCGATCCCTGGTCAGGGAACTAAGATCCCACATGTCGCAAGGCACAGCCAAAAAAATACAATAAAATAAAAAATTTAAAAATGTCTACAAATAACAAATGCTGGAGAGGACGTGGAGAAAAGGGAACCCTCCTATGCTGTTGGTTGGAATGTAAACTGGTGTAGCCACTACAGAAAACAGTATGAAGGTTCCTTAAAAAACTAAAAATAGAGTTACCATATGATTCAGCAATCCCACTCCTGGGCATATATCCAGACAAAACTATAATTCAAAAAGATGCATGCACCCCTATGTTCATAACAGCACTATTTACAACAGTCAAGACATGGAAACAACCTATATGTCCATCGACAGATGAATGGATAAAGAAGATGTGGTATACATATACAACAGAATACTACTCAGCATAAAAAAGAATGTAATAATGCTATTTGCAGCAAAATGGATGGACCTAGAGATTATCATACTAAGTGAAGTCAGAAAGAGAAAGACAAATACCATATGATAGCACTTATATGTGGAATCTGAAATATGACACAAGTGAACTTATCTATGAAACAGAAATAGACGCACAGACATAGAGAACAGACTTATGGTTGTGGGGGGGAGGAGGGATGGGGGAAGGAAGGATTGGGAGTTTGGGATTAGCAGATGCAAACTATTATGTATAAGATGGATAAACAACAAGGTCCTGTTGTATAGCACAGGGAACGATATTCAATATCCTGTGATAAACCATAATGGAAAAGAATATGAAAAAGAATATGTGTATATGTATAACTGAATCACTTTGCTGTACAGTGGAAATGAACACAACATTGTAGATCAACTATACTTCAATAAAATTTTTAAAAATTAATTCAATAGACAATTGCATCTAGAAGTGCACAGAATACTTTTTGACTTAAAGTTAGAAGAGTAACCAACTCAGTATAAAATCACAAATCTCAACCTGATGTCCATGTGTGAACTGAAAAATCCATAAACAATCTGAACTCTGATGCAGAATAAAGGTATGTATGTTTAAAAATATGTCCACCAATTCTTTGCTATTCCTTTCTTCAAGATGTGGAACTTAATTCTCCTATTCCTGAGCATGGGTTGGACTTATTGGCTCACTTACAACAAATAGAACATGGCTGGAGTGATGGTGTGTTACTTCTGAAAATAGGTTATATTTATTTAATTTTTAAATTGTACTGAAGTATAGTTGATTGACAATGTGTTAATTTCTGCTGTACAGCAAAGCAATTCAGTTATACATATACATATTCTTTTTCACATTCTTGAAAATAGGTTATAATCAGCTCGGTGCTTTGTGACCACCTAGAGGGGTGGGATAGGGAGGGTGGGAGGGAGGGAGATGCAAGAGGGAAGAGATTTGGGGATATATGTATATGTATAGCTGATTCACTTTGTTATAAAGCAGAAACTAACACACCACTGTAAAGCAATTATACTCCAATAAAGATGTTTAAAAAAAAAAAAAAGAAAAGAAAATAGGTTATAAAAGGCATCTCAGCTTTCTCCTCTCTCTCTTGGAATATTGACTCTGGGGAAAGCCAGTTGCTGAGTCATGAGGACTGAGGCTTCCTGCCAATAGCCAAATGAATGGGCCACCTTGGAAGAAACCCTCCAGCCCAGTCAAGCCTTCAGCTGACTGCAGCCCTGGACAACATCGTTACTGCAACCTTGCGAGACCCTGAGGCAGAACCACCCAGCTAAGCTGCTCCTGAATTCCTGATCCACAGATATTGTGAGATAATAAAGTTTCTTATTTTAAGCTATTAAATTTGGGGTAATTTGTTACACAGGAGATAACTAATGCAGTGCATTTATTTGAAGGGTCTATGATTTTCATTAGATTCTCAGCATAATTAATGACCCAGAAAAGGTTAGGAATTACTACTGTAAAATACGTACTAGATTTCTAAAAATCTTTGGTCCCCATCTTATAGTTTCTATGGGTTTATTTTTAATAAAAGTTTGGGATTAGGTCCAACAAATGAGGAGATTCAATTTTCCAAACCACTGGAAGGTTCAAAAGAATGTTTAAAAGTGCTATCTCAAGAACAGGCCTAGAGATGCAAACCATTATATATTGAATGGATAAACAACAAGGTCCTACTGTATAGCACAGGGAACTATATTCAGTATCCTGTGATAAACCATAATGGAAAAGAATATGAAAAAGAATGTATATATATGTATAACTGAATCACTTTGCTGTACAGCAGCAATTAACACAACATTGTAAATCAACTATACTTCAATTAAAAAAAAAAAGAACAGGCCTAGAAAAGCAAATTCACCCCAACCTATCAAGCTAAGATCTAACAGACTCTCCAGTGGAAATGAAGTGATTTTTCACGTTCAAGAAGAAAGGTTTACCCTAAGACCTAATCACGATTCTGACATGACAATACATCCCTGAATTACTGGTAAAGAAAAAAGCCAAGCTGCAGAACATTATGTGCCTATTGTAGAAAAAATATATTCATGTATGTCTAGATGGATGTGCCCAGAAAGTTCTAGAAGGATACCTATCAACCAGGGCTTTTAGGCTGCACGCAGCAGAAACTGAGCATGGCTATCAAAAAATAAAGTTTATTATAAAGTTCTAGGGTAGCTCACAAAACTGATGAGAGGGAGGGAGAATCAGTTTCTGTAAATGGGCAGGAAATGCAGGCACAGGGCACGAGGGACCTCGTGCAGCCATAGGAACAGCCTAGTAAGAAACTGCTGCCCAAAAGAGGACACCACTGTGACCACAGGCCTCTTGCTCCTGCCGCAAATATCTCACAAACACTTGACTTGGTGTTGGCTCCACAGCAGTCCAAGTCCTGGGGCAGAATCATCCCAAGGACCAAGAATTACTTTGGCAGCAGACAATCTATCAGTTTCACAGTCCACTTATAATAGAAATAAATACTTAGAAATAAATCTAAGCATACCATGAGGTACCACCTCACACTGGTCAGAATGGCCATCATTAAAAAAATCTACAAATAACAAATGCTGGCGAGGGTGTGGAGAAAAGGGAACCCTCCTTTTCTCACTGTTGATGGGAATGTAAATTGGTGCAGCCACCATGGAAAACAGTATGGAGGTTCCTCCAAAAACTAAAAATAGAGTTGCCGTATGATCCAGCAATCTCACTCCTGGGTATATATATCCAGACAAAACTAGAATTCAAAAACTATAATTCAAAAAGATACATACACCCCTATGTTCATAGCAGCACAATAGCCAAGACATGAAACAACCTAAGTGCCCATCGAAAGATGAATGGATAAAGAAAATGTGGTACATATATACAATGGAATATTACTCAGCCATAAAAAGGACTGAAATAATGCCATTTGCAGCAACATGGATGGACCTAGAGATTATCATACTAAGTGAGGTATGTCAGAAAGAGAAAGACAAATACCATATGATATCACTTATATGTGGAATTCTAAAATATGACACAAATGGAGTTATCTATGAAACAGAAACAGACTCACAGACATAGAGAACAGATTTGTGGTTGCCAAGGGGGAGGAGTGGTAGGGGAGGGAAGGACTGGGAGTTTGGGATTAGCAGACGCAAACTATTATATATAGAATGAGTAAACAACAAGGTTCTACTGTACAGCACAGGGAACTGTAATATCCTGTGATAAACCCTAATGGAAAAGAATATGAAAAAGAATGTATCTATGTATAACCAAATTACTTTGTTGTATAGCAGAAATTAACACAACATTGTAAATCAACTACACGTCAATAAAATAAAGTTTTAAAAAAGAAATAAATCTAAGCAGTAACAAGACAGAGACGATGACAGATTTTATTTTGAAGGGGACAGAATATATGGACTAACCATATACTATAAATCCATATTTTATAAAAATAAAATGGCAAGGAAAGGAAGGAAGTGTTCTGCTCCTAAAAGCGGATGTTTTAAACTAGTATAATACAAGTTTACCGTTGCTGAAAACAAAGTGTTTTTGGATATGGAGAAGAGAGTGCTAAAATTGCTCATGTCCTATATATCAGTTAAATTAGGCATACCTTACAATTCACAGATAACGGTGTTTTTTACAAATTTGCTTGCTCTGTGTTTGTGTCACATTTTGGTAATTCTCACAATATTTCAAAATTTTTATTATTGTTATATTTGTTACAGTGATCTGTGATCAAAGATCTTTGATGTTTACTATTGTAATTGTTTTGGGGCACCACAAACTGCACCTAGATAAGATGAGGAACTTAATAAATTTTGTGTGTGTTCTGACTGCTCTACCAACGGGCTGTTCCATTACTCTCCCTCTACTGGGCCTCCCTATTCCCTGAGACAAAAAGATATTGAAATTAGGCCAATTAATAGGCCTAACTGGTCTGTAAGTGTTCAAGCGAAAGGAAGAGTCGCATGTCTCTCACTTTAAATCAAAAGC
Organism: Balaenoptera musculus; assembly: GCF_009873245.2. Lineage (NCBI taxonomy): Eukaryota > Metazoa > Chordata > Mammalia > Artiodactyla > Balaenopteridae > Balaenoptera > Balaenoptera musculus. Next base: position 26,601,572 of record NC_045803.1, on the reverse strand, counting down.
TAGAAACAATTAAGCTCAGTGAGGAAGGCTTGTGAAAGCCTAGATCAGCCAAAAGCTCGGTCTCTTGCACCAAACGGTTAGCCAAGTTGTGAATGCCAAGGAAAAGTGCTTGAAGGAAATTAAAAGTTCTACTCCAGTGAACACAGGAATGATAAGAAAGTGAAACAGCCTTTTAGCTGAAACGGTTTTAGTGGTCTGGATAGAAGATCAAACCACCCACAACATTCCCTTAAACCAAAACCTAATCCAGAGCAAGGCCCTGACTCTCTTTAATTCTATGAAGGCTGAGAGAGGTGAGAAGCTGCAGAAGAAAGTTTGAAGGTAGCAGAGGTTGGTTCATGAGGTTTAAGGAAAGAAGCCATCTCCATAACATAAAAGGACAAGGTGAAGCAGCATGTGCTGATGTAGAATCTGCAGCAAGTTATCCAGAAGATCTAGCTAAGATAGTTAACGAGGTGGCTACACTAAACAGCAGATTTTCATTGTAGATGAAACAGCCTTATACTGGAAGGAGATGCCGTCTAGGACTTATAGCTAGAGAGGTTATGTCAGTGCCTGGCTTCAAAGCTTCAAAGGACAGGCTGACTCTCTTGTCAGGGGCTAATGCAGCTGGTGACTTTTTAAGTTGAACACAATACTCCTTTACCATTCCAAAAATCCTAGGACCCTTAAAAATTATGCTAAATATACTCTACCTGTGCTCTATAAATGAAACAGTAAAGTCTGGATGACAGCACATCTGTTTACAACGTGGTTTACTGAATAGTTTAAACTCACTGTTGGGACCTACTGCTCAGGAAAAAAAAAAGATGCCTTTCAGAATATTAATGCTCATTGACAATGTACCTGGTCACCCAAGAGCTCTGATGGAGATGTACAATGAGATTAATGTTGTTTTCATGCCTGCTAACTCAGCATCCATTCTGCAGCCCATGGATAAAGGAGTAATTTCCACTTTCAAGTCTTATTTAAGAAATACATTTTGTAAGGCTATAGCTGCCATAGTCAGCAATTCCTCTGATGGACCTGGGCAAAATAAACTGAAAACCTTGTGGAAAGGACTCACCATTCTAGACGCCATTAAAAATGTTCATGATTCATGGGAAGAGGTAAAAATATCAATATTAACAGGAGTTTGGAAGAAGTTGACTCCAACTCTAATGGATGACTTTGAGGAGTTCAGGATTTCAGTGAACGAAGTTAGTGCCGATGTGGTGGAAACAGCATGAGAACTAGAATCAGAAGTGAAGTCCGAAGATGTGACTGAATTGCTGCAATCTCATTATAAAACTTTAATGGATGAGGAGTTACTTCTTATGGATGAGCAAAAACTTAGTTGATAAGGAAGCAGTAGGGTTTGAGAGGATTGACTCTAATTTTGAAAGAAGTGGATAAAATGCTATCAAAAGTTTTGCACGCTACAAAGAACTTGTTTGCAAAAGGAGGCGTCAAGAGATGCTTCATTGGTGACTTAAAAAATTGCCACAGCGCCCCCAGCCTTCAGCAACCACCACCCGGGTCAGTCAGCAGCATCAACATCCAGGCAAGAGCCTCCACCAGCAGGCTCACTGAAGGCTCAGATGATGGGTAGCATTTTTTAACAAAGTATTTTAAAATTAAGGTATGTAGTGGCGCAGTGGTTAAGAATCCGCCTGCCAATGCAGGGGAAATGGGTTCAATCCCTGGTCCAGGAAGATCCCACATGCCGTGGAGCAACTAAGCCCATGCGCCACAACTACTGAGCCTGTGCTCTAGAGCCCACGAGCCACAACTACTGAGCCCACGCGCCACAACTACTGAAGCCCGCGTGCTCTAGGGCCCGCGTGCCGCACCTACTGAGCCCGCGTGCTGCAACTACTGAAGCCCGTGCGCCGAGAGCCTGTGCTCCACAACAAGAGAAGCCACTGCAGTGAGAAGCCCACGCACCCCAACGGAGAGTAGCCCCCGCTCGCCACAACTAGAGAAAGCCCGCGCGCAGCAACGAAGTCCCAACGCAGCCAAAAAGGAAAAAGAAAAAGTATGTACATTATTATTTTTATTTTTTATTTTTTTAAAAAGTTTTAAATTAATTATTTATTTTTGGCTGCGTTGGGTCTTCGTTTCTGTGTGTGGGCTTTCTCTAGCTACGGCAAGTGGGGGCCACTCTTCCTCGCAGTGTGTGGGCCTCTCACTATCGCGGCCTCTCTTGTTGCGGAGCACAGGCTCCAGACGCGCAGGCTCAGTAGTTGTGGCTCACGGGCCTAGTTGCTCCGCGGCATGTGGGATCTTCACAGACCAGGGCTCGAACCCGTGTCCCCTGCATTGGCAGGCAGATTCTCAACCACTGCGCCACCAAGGAAGCCTCCCATTATTTTTTAAACATAATGCTATTGCACACTTATGCACTGGGAAATCAAAAAATTGGTGACTCAATTTATTACAATATTTGCTTTGACGCGGTTGTCTGGACCCATATCGGCAATATCTCCGAGGTCTGCCTGTACAATCAAGTATTGGTCCATGCAATTTCAAAAAGGCAGGAAGCAAGCCTACAACAGAACTGGCTGAACAGGACCGCTGAAGAGATAAGAACTTTCCCTATCTTGATTACTCAAAGGTATTTCTTTGAAAGACTAGATAGATAAAGGCAAAAGATAAAACTACAGATAAAGAAATGTAATTAAATGACTAATATTTCAAAATCAATTCTATTTTAAAATGTTTCCATCTTAAAGGCAAAAAGAAAAAGAGAGAAGTAAAGCAGTGATTTTTATTTCCTTGGATAAACATGCCATGGCTGGTTGGACACTTAAAAACATTTTCTAGAACAAAGGCTCTCACATGAGCTTATACTTCAACTCTTAAAACAGTGTATATTCTTAATGGACTATTCTGGATAATTTGCAAATAACTATTTTAAAGCAGACTTTTTTTTCCTACATAAAAAACTAGTTTCTATTTTATTGTGCCATGAATAATATTCATATGCTTGCTGAGCTATTAGGTAAACAGCCGTAGAGTATATTTAATCTTTTCCTATCTTTATTGTTGTTCTGAGTAGCAAAATTAAATGGTAGCAGTGCAGACTCTTAATGCCTCAGAGCCTAAAAAACTGGGGGGATGGCACATTTCCAATGTAATAACTCATGTTCTACTGTTCCATAGGGTGATTCTGCATTCAACAACTGCAACAACCTTGCTTAATAAGACAGAAAATCACTAACATTTATTTGTTCGACAAATATTTATCGAGAGCCTACTATGTACTAGGCCCTGTGCTAGATATTTTGCATAATGTTTATAGGTTGGAAAGTGTGGGAAAGATGACAAAATTGGAAATTTTATCCTCCTTGAAAATGAATATATGCTATAAACATTTGAAGCAGGGAGAACTCTAAAACTTTTCTTCATTGGAAGAATTTGTCTCTCAAAACCACAATGAGCTATCACTTCACACCTCCTACAATGGCTATTTTCAAAAAGACAAGAGATATGTGTTGGTGAGGATGTGGAGAAAAGGGAACACTTGTGCAATATTGGTGGGAAAGTAAATTGGTGTAGCCACTATGAACACAGTAAGGAGATTCCTCAGAAAATTCAAAACAGAACCACCATATGATACAGCAATTCCACCTCTGGGTATAGATCTGAAGGAAATGAAATCACTGTCTCAAAAAGATATCTGCGGGACTTCCGTGGTGGCGCAGTGGTTAAGAATCCGCCTGCCAATGCAGGGGACACAGGTTCGAGCCCTGGTCCAGGAAGATCCCACATGCCGCGGAGCAACTAAGCCCTTGTACCACAACTACTGAGCCTGCGCTCTAGAGCCCGCGAGCCACAACTACTGAAGCCCGCACACCTACAGCCCGTGCTCCACAACAAGAGAAGCCACCACAATGAGAAGCCTGCACACCGCAACCAAGAGTAGCCCCCGCTCGCCGCAACTGGAGAAAGCCCCCAGGCATCAACGAAGACCCAACGCAGCCAAAAATAAATAAATAAATAAACAAATTTATTTAAAAAAAGATATCTGCACCATTTGTTCATTGCAGCATCATTCACAGTAGCCAAGACATGGAAACAACCTAAACGCCCATCAGTGGATGTATGGATAAAGAAAATGTAGTGTATATACACAATGGGATAGTATTCAGCTATAAATACGAAGGAAATCCTGCCATTTGTGACAACGTGGGTAGACCTTGAGGACATTATGCTAAGTGAAATATACCAGAGAAAAACAAATACTGTATGATCTCACTTATATGTGGAATCTAAAAAAACACCCCAAAACCAAACAACTGAACTCATAGAATAGATTGTTAGTCGCCCGAGGTGGGTGGTGGGGGGTAAGCAAAATGGGTGAAGGTGGTCAAAAGGTACAGACTTCCAATTATAAGTGACTGGGCATGTCATGTACAGCACGGGGACTACAGTTAACAATACCGTATTGCACATTTGAAAGTTGCTGAGAGAGTCGATGCAAAAGCTTCTTATCACAAGGAAGAAAAATGTAACTATGTGAGGTGATGAACGTTAACTAAAGTTAAGTCCTATGCTGGGTATTGGGCCTTTTAACAGGTCAACTGAGATCTACAGTGGGTAAATTCTCAAATCTCCAACAACTCCTCTGATCAGGCAAATGGACAGACAACAGACCTGGTCCAGGGGCCCCACTCCGACAATGATGTGCACTGAAACTCCCTCCCTTTGCTCCACCTCCCACCGTACTACTTCAAGGACATTGATAGTAATACTGGAGATTCTTGCTATAAAGTCTTGTTTTTAATAGCACACATATATTCAAAGCAAGATCCATTAGCAAGCAAACACGCAGTAATAGGATTATCTGATATTTTAAAAAAGATTTTCCAAGACACAAAGCTTTCAATTAAAAAGTTATTTATTAAAAAACATATTCTTCCAATCCTGATTCCACATCAAATTAAATAAGGAGTGATGTTCCAAGGCAGTATCCGATCAGATCCTTTTGTACAGAGGACGACGATGACCTCATGAGCTCATTAGCTAGTAGTACAGTCTGCTCAATAGTGGTGTATGACTCCAACTCACTCCCCTCTTCACAAAAGGTAAGCATAATTGATATACTTCATACCAAAAAAAATTTATAAAGCTTGTCTTCATATTTCAGTTAAAGATTCAGCTAATATAAAATGATAATGGCTTAAAAGAGCATCCAAGCAATGCTTTGGATTTTCCTCTTTTGCAAAATTCAAGGAAAACATGATTGTTTGGAAGTGTCTTCACTGCTCATGAAGAAGCACCTGAGATTTCCTTGTGTTTCCACTCTTCGTGTTTCCAGTGATTAAAACATGCTGGAAACATTTCTGAGAGCACCAGAAATGCCACACAGATCCCAGAGCTTTAAAGAGTTTCTGACAGGTTCTGGAGTTTTTATGAACTTCAAATTAGTGTACACGCATTAAAAAATGACTTTCAGGAACACACACACTGAAAGGAAACCCTCTAGTATTCCTCAGCTTTGAACGCTTTGAGGCAAGGACTGGTCTCTTTCAAGTAGTCAGTCTTTTCTCAACAGTTTCTTGATAAGCGACAAACCTTCTCAAGTTCATCTTCACGTTGTCGAGAACACACAGCTGATCTGGACTGTATTTAGCTCTCCCTTCTTTCCGTATCTGCCAAAAAAATATCATATGTGATTTGGTATATATCACTAATTCCTTTAAATAAGAAAGCATTTAATTTGCGGTGTATTTATTTTTAGAACAAACAGCAGTCAGATTTTGGTGAAACATTTTCACTTCCACGGTGATGGAACACAGTACGTTAGCCATAATAAACATAAATTAAGATTGTGCACCTTTTAAATGATAGTTTCAAGAACAACTGAATTGTAGACTTTAAAAGAATGAGTTGTATGGTATGTGAACTATACCTCACCTCTAATCCAGAGCCATGGTTCTCAAATTTTAGCATCTGGAAGGCTTGTTAAAAACAGACTCGTGGGCCTATCCACACGGTTTCTGATTTTCAGTAGGTCTGGAGCTGGGCCTGAGAATTTGCATTTGTAACAAGTTACCAGGTGATGCTGGCGCTGCGGATACAGGGTACTTTTGAGGATAGCTGCTCTAAAGAAGTTTTTTTGGTAAAATGCATTGTATTGTGTTTAGATGCAATTTGGTGCTAAATATATACCAAACAGCCTTTAATGCAACTGTGGCTTCATTCACAAAGGAGCTTCATATAAAAAACTACATGCTGCCATTCTGGCTAACAGAGAAATTTCATCAGGGCTTTATAGCTTTGAGAAAAGAAAAACAATTAAATATCACCATCACTGCAATGCATATTAAGTAGGAAAATCAATCAGAACAATGGGCATTCCAGAGGTTAGGGGTTACTTTCCTAGTTCACAGTTTACATCACTGCTCTCTAAGCATTTGCTTCTACAGAGTTTGATGACTCAACTGCATCTGCTTTCCTTGCAGCTGCAGGGAAAGGGGATATTTTCTCCTTACCACGCAGACTGCTTTTTCAGAAGTTTAAAGGGCCTGTGATCTTTAAGAACAATGTGGACACCCTCCATGTACTGGTATGGAAATGTCTCTAGGAGACAGTGTTAAGTAAAAGCACATAAAGTGCAGGAATGTGAATATATTATACTATCTTTTGGATAATAAAGGGGGAAAATACTAAGGTGCATTTGTCTTTGCTTAGAGAAACACCATTCAATTTGGTTACCCATGAGACAGGGAACAGGTGGGAATAAAACTTCTCACTGCTTAAAAAATAAACACTACGGGCTTCCCTGGTGGCGCAGTGGTTAAGAATCTGCATGCCAATGCAGGGGCACGCGTTCGAGCCCTGCTCTGGGAAGATTCCACATGCCGCGGAGCAACTAAGCCCGTGCGCCACAACTACTAAGCCTGCGCTCTAGAGCCCGTGAGCCACAACTACTGAGCCCGCGTGCCACAACTACTGAAGCCCGCACGCCTAGAGCCCGTGCTCCGTAACAAGAGAAGCCACCACAATGAGAAGCCTGCGCACTGCAACGAAGAGTAGCCCCCGCTCGCCACAACTAGAGAAAGCCCGCGCGCAGCAACAAAGACCCAATACAGCCAAAAATAAATAAATTTTAAAAATATATAAATAAATAAACAGTAGGCCGTGGGGATCGGGGTGGGTAAAATGGGTGAAGGTGGTCAAAAGGTACACACTTCAGTTCCAGCTGACCCCTGAACAATGCAGTGGTTAGGGCGTCAACTCCCCACCCCTCAGTCAGAAATCTGGGTATAAGTTTACTGTTGGCCACGGATTCAACCAACTGCGGATCATGTAGTACTGTAGTATTTACCACTGAAGAAAATCTGTGTATTTAAGTGGATCTGCCCCGTGTTATTCAAGGATCAACTGTATAAGAGAAATAAGTCCTGGGGATGTAATGTATAGCAAGGTGATGACAGTTAACAACTCTGTACTATGTATCTGAAAGTTACTAAGAAAGTAGGTCTTAGAAGTTTTCATTACAAGAAAAAAAATTTGTAACTGTGTGGTGATGAGTGTTAACTAAACTTATTGTGGTAATCATTTTGCAATATATACATATATCAAATCATTATGTTGTATACCTAAAACTAACACTATATGTCAATTATATCTCAAAACAAAACAAAACCCAGACAAACAAACAAAACTACAGGCTTAAACAAAGCATAATTAAGAGTAAACTGATCAACTTTTCCCCCTCAAGACTAAAGTCACCTACTGGTGAAGCTTAACTCAAAAAGTGTTAGCCACTATCACTACATTTTTAAATGTGGGATGCCAAAACATGAAAATGTTAAAAACAAACCAATTATTAATGTTCCTAAACTAATACTGATGTAACTATGACACAGAATGTGCATGGCATGTGCTGCTATTTTTTTCTTCTGCAAAAGAAAACTATTTTTTATGCCTTAAAAAAAATTCAAAAAGTTTAAATTTCTAAACATACAATCACATCCACCTAAAAACTTATCACAGAGTTCTGGGCACAGGAACTGAATTCTGCCTTAGAAGCTTGTTAGAGAAAAGAAACACATATTGGAAAGCAACAAAAGTAAGCTACTTTTCCATTAAAGCCTCTATTCTCTTGACAAAGCTTTAAAAGCAAAAGTTTAATTTAAAATGTAAAACCAGAAAATACAAATATTTTTATTTCTCCAAATGAAATAGAGATTTAGATAAGAGGAGAATTGATAAACTTAAATTTGTGGACATGGGATCAAACGCTGTTTTTAAAATTTCTGGTTGCCTTCCCCCAACCACTAAAACAGTATTTGAACATTATTTTTTTGACTCAAAGTTAGCTTTGATGCTTCTGATGAATCAATCAATCAATCAACCAATAAAAGGGCAAATGAAGGTAGCTACGTTCTCCATTACAGGCCAGCTTGGAGTTTGTTTGCCTTTTTTTCAGAGCACCAAAGGGAAATATTCGTAACAATGAAATCAGCCTATAATGCATTACATGATATAAAATAAATTTAACATGTCTATGAAAGTGCTTTGCAGGCCAGACTGTAGTGCTTACACATAAGCATTGTTAACATTTCTAAACCGCTGCAGAAAGAGGAACGTGTTGACACCATTTTGGCTCACGTCACAGTGATTCAACAGAAAGGGAGACTGAGCCCTGACTCAGCCAACAAGCGTTTACACAGAACTGGGGACGAAGTGCTATCTGAATCACTGAGATTGCACGGAGGGAACCACACACACCCTCCTCCCACAGAATGCTGAGACTTCAGCATTTCTAAATAAAATGCTACATACCTTCATTTTGAAGACTGGCTGGAATTCTTTCAGAGCAGATAACAATTTAATTTGAACTGAGGCCCTTTCAGCTTCTTTACCATCTGCAAAAACATCAAAGAGGGCATCCAAAGCCTCTCCTGCTACTACAAGGGAGGGATCTTTGGTGGCAACCTCAAGCAGAAAGCACCCGATGGTCTGGAGACAACAAAACACAGTTATCCAATATCCTAAGTCAGCTTTCGAAATAAGTACTAACTCTAAATATGACAACAATTCATGCATAAAATTTTACATAAAAATGCTAGGGAGGGACTTTCCTGGCGGTCCAGTGGTTAAGACTCTGTACTTCCACTGCAGGGGGCGTGGGTTCGATCCCTGGTTGAGGAACTAAGATCCCACAAGCCGTGAGGTGTGGCCAAAAAATAAATAAATAAATGCTAGGGAAAAATTAAAACTTTAAAAAGATCAAAGGCAACATATATTTATAAAAATACCAAGTATAACATAAGCAAGATAAATTTAAAATCTTAGAGTTTATATTCCTAAATAAAATGAATTAAGATCCATAAATGATATATGAAAGACAGATATTGGAAGTTATTAAAATTTCCCTTCTATCACCATCAAAAAGGCTATTCCCATGGTGTCAAAATGCATATAAATATTATCTGTAACAAAAACTCCGCTTTTTAAAATACATGAAAAACACTCTAAGACAATTAAAAAAATAAAGAGCACATAATCTCATTTTGCTTCACTGTGATGATTTTTAACATCTACCCATTTTTTTCACAATTAGCTAGCTAATGAACAGTTCCCTGGTGGCACAGTGGTTAAGAATCTGCCTGCCAATGCAGAGGACACGGGTTCGAGCCCTGGTCCGGGAAGATCCCACATGCCGCAGAGCAACTAAGCCCGTGCGCCACAGCTACTGAGCTACTGAGCCTGCGCTCTAGAGCCCACAAGCCACAACTACTGAAGCCCGCGCGCCTAGAGCCCCGTGCTCCGCAACGAGAAGCCACCGCAATGAGAAGCCTGCGCACTGCAACAAAGAGTAGCCCCCGCTCACTGCAACCAGAGAAAAGCCCGCGCACAGCAACGAAGACCCAACACAGCCAAAAATAAAATAAATAAAATAAAATAAAATAAGTTTAAGAAATGCTGAGTCCAAACTCCAGCTCTACCATAAATAACGGGGTGACTCTGGGACAGTCCGTTACCCACTCTGGGCCTCAATTTTCTCATCTGAATATAAGTGGTCTAGATAACCTCTAGGATAGCATTTACATTTAATACCTTATCATATAACATGAAATATACAGCATCACCTATGAAGTAGTTTTACTGAAAAGATTAATCTGAATCTAACCCAGCTTTCAGACCTAACTTCCATCTTGCAGGAGATTCAGAGGATAAAGGAACAAACTTACCACCACAAGGAAGCAATCAGACAAATCCAGAAGGCTGAACATTATGAGCCAACCAACCCAGGAGCTGAGGGAAAGACAGGTGTTGGGACGTGGTGCTAGAAGGCGCACAGCTCTAGATGAAGAGAGGCTTAGAAGACCCCAAAACAAGCACAACATGTAGACTTTACCTTAGATCCTGGTTTAAACAAACTATCCACAAATAGATATTTTTGGAACAACTGGAAAGTTCTGAATATGGACCAGGTATTAGACATATTAAGAAATAACTGTTACTCGTGTACAGCATAATGGTGGTTATATAAGAGAGTGCCCCTCTTTTTAAGACATGCGTACTGAACCCACAGGGGTAAAATACCAGGATATCTTTACTTTAACACACTCAGCAGAGGAACTACTTGAAGTATATATGATAGAAAACTAGTAATTCTTAAATACGCTTGATGGCTATACAAAAATTTACTGTACTTTCTACTTTTCTTCATGCTTGAAAATGTGACTAAATAAAAATATTTAGAAATTTTATGTAATGCCTGAGAAAAACTCGCTGTTCCCCTAAAGTGGACCTTGGACCTTACGGTCTGAAGGGGTGGGAAGTGACTATACCTACACATGCTCATCGGTACATGTGTACACGTACAGAGCCACAGCCATGCTCTCTCACTCGGTGTCTATATATCAAAATCCCTGGAATGACACAGAAGAGATGGGTAACAGCGGCTGCCTCTCTACAGTGGAACTGGGGGACCGGGTGTTTAGGAGCGGAGATGTGTCTTTGCACTATAGATTCTTTTCTACTTTCCTAAATGTTTTGCTATGTGCATGTATCACCGTTTCAAAATAAGCTTCTAAAAAAATACCAGTCACACTGTTAAGCTCTTAGCAAGTTAAGAAATACTTTATAATAATCAGTTTATAATCCATTGTCAGCAATCTACACTTCAGCAATTATGATTAGCACAACAAAGGATAATTTTACTATTACTGTTCTTTTAGTTACTAGGCTGTATCTCTGGCAGTGCAGTTCCTAAGCAACTTGTTGAGATAAAGTGCTGGAAGCAAACAAGCTGAGTGAGTTCCTAGCGTGCTGGCACTACCAGAGTTGCTGCTTAAAATTTATGAGAGGTCTTAGGACGAACTGGGTGGCTTTGTGCAGAATGCACCACAGCCTGGTGTGCTGAGGAAACTGTCTGGACTGTTCCTTTGTCAGCAGGAGAATACAACGTGTACACATTTAATGCAACAGCAAAGGCAGAGGCATCTCTAACAACTTTGAACCTTGGCCTTCCACTGAAGGCAAATTTATTTTTGATAAAGTATCTCTGGAGTAAAGTTAAATGGCAAAATGAGACAACTCTTCAAGTACCTATCTGATTCATGGAGTTAGATTAAGCCAAAGGGTATATTTTAATAATATACCTTAGTAAGCAACTTTTCTTTTTCTTGCAATATTTTTTTTTTTTTTTTTAGTTTTATTTTTTGGCTGTGCCGCACGGTAGGCGGGATTTTAGTTCCCTGACCAGGGAGCAAACCCATACCCCCTGCATTGGAAGCTTGGAGTCTTAACCACTGGACCGCCAGAGAAGTCCCCAGTAAGCAACTTCTTGATATGATTTCTTCTCATGAAGTCCACAGAAGTTTTAAAAATCCCACACCAATAGTCACTCTTCTCCCATTTCTGATGATTTAATGATTTGGGTTGGAAGCATATTGTTTTTACCTTAAGAGTGTCAAGTGTGCCATCTTCTTTGGCTAGGACGCTGCCAGTGATCCCTAAAATACTAACCACATTTACCCTCACCCCAACATTACTACTATGGACGCCTGCTCTGCATAGTGTCAACAGCTGGTCGGGAGTCATGCACTGTTGAAAGAGAAGGAGAGAATATTTAGCATGTTAAACTCAGCCAATTCCAACAGCATGTGCAATGGGATTGGCAGGAGTCTCTTCTACAAGAGGCACGATGCTACAAGTGACACAAACTCTCGGTGGAGAAGTTATTACATATTCTACCCACTCATTAATAACGTTGGTGACTCTGAACTAGGACGAGGCCTGCTCATGTCACTGTCACCACTTACTCTATCACACGGCTGTAAGCCTGTACAAGAGCCTTCAGTTGAAGACCTTCATTCAGAGGTACACAGACCAAAGAGATTCTAATTTCTTTTCAACGTTGATCATAAAAAATGTTTTAAAAAGGTAAATAGGATCATGCAGCTTTAATAAAAATGGGCAGAAATCTATACAAGGTAAGAACTGACTCTGAGATTTGTGTTATGATAAATTATTAAAGATTGTAAAACCCATTAAATTATATAGTGCTTCCACCAAGTAGTGATAATTTTCATTTTAAGCTGATTTGAACACATACGTGGACACAGGTATCACAAGAGAGTGCGAATGTCACTTTCCCTTTCATAGAAACTGAGGGTCAGAAGTTATGTTCTTTTTTTTTTTTTTAGAAGTTATGTTCTTGAAAAAAATTCTCAAATGTACAAAGAGAAAAAATGTAAAGAGTATATATTAGAGGCCAACATCATGTACTATATTTAACAGTAAAACACCAGAGACTTCCCATTAAACTCTGGAACAGGGCCAAGTCTGGGTTAGCACTACTCTAGAGGTGTGGCCATGCAATGACTAAGGACGGAAGGAAGACAGGCCACCAGAGGAAAGGAGGCCCAAGAACTGCGAAGCCAGGTTCCTGGGAAGAGCATCCATGTGGATTCTGAAATCACCTAGAATCATGACGGCACCAGTGAAAAGTAACAGAGCCCAACAGCAGGCATCTTCAAGGAACGAGGGGCACCCTTGGGGATGGTGGGCGACTGTAACCAAGAGAGGTGGGTGGTGTGGTCTAGTGACATGGTACTCAAAACTGGAGGATTTTAGAAAGGAAGGAGTGAGGACGGTTTAGAACCGTGGTTCTCAAACTTCAGAGTGCATGACAATCACCTAGAGAACTTGTTAAAACACAGACATCTCTGGGCCCCTGCCCAGTTTCTGCTTCAGTAGACTGGGGGCAAAGCCCTAGGATTTGCCCTTATATACGAAGAGGAAAAAGACCACGGACCCGATAGCAAAACTGGCAAAAGATGGGAAAAGTTACAGAAAAAGAAATGCAAAGGCCCTTAAAACACATGAAAAGATGTCCAACTTCCTCACAGTAAGAGAAATGCAAATTAAAATTGAGATATAATTTCTCACCCATCAGACCACTTAAAATCCAATATTTTGACAACATATTCTTCTGGTGAGGCTCTGGCAAAACAGGCACTCTCAAATGCTGCTGGTGGAGATTCGAAACAACTCAGACTCTAAAGAGGGGACTACAGCAATACCTAGAGCAAAGCTACAAATCCATCTGTTCTCTGAGCCGGCAAGCCCAATTCTAGGAATCGATTCCAAAGACACAATGGCAAAAACATAACAGAACTTCTGTAAAAAGGCTATTCATTGCAGTTCTATTTGTAATAGCAAAAGATTGGAAACAACTAAAATATCCATCGATGCAGACATGTTGAATATGGAATATGTACACAATGGAGTGATATGAAGCTGTAAAAAACAAATGAGAAACATGTCTATGATGATTAATAAGGGAAAAGAGCAAACTACAGAAGCACTACTTTTAAGAAAAGGAGTGAAATACAAATACATACATATTTTGCTTATGTTTTCCAAAAAAGAACAACAGAATGATAAATTAAAAAATCAAAAAGGATGATTACCAATGGCACAAAGGAAAGAACAGGGGCAAAGGGATAGAAGCTAGACCTCTCTAAATATATACATATATATATTCTTTTTGGGGATAAAATATACATAAAACTTACCATTTCAACCATTTTTAAAAGTACAGTTCAGTGGCAGTAAGTACAGTACATTCACACTGTTGTGCAACCAACCATCACCACCATCCATCCCCAGAACTTCTTCATCGTTCCATACTGCAACCCTGTACCCATTAAACAATGTCTCCCCACACACCCCACCCTTACCTCAACCCCTGGTAACCACTGTTCTACTTTCTGTCCCACAAATTTAACTACTCTAGGTCCCTCATAAGAGGATTCATACAATACTTGTCCTTTTGTGTCTTTCATTTAGCATAATGCCTTCAAGGTTCATCCATGCAGTAGCATGTATCAGAATTTCATTCCTCTTTAAAGCTGAATACTATTCCATAGTAGGTATATACCATCTTTTTCTCTGAATATATCTTGTTTCAGTTTTAACTCTGAAACTGTGTAAATATTTTATATAATTAAGAAATAAAAATTAAAGCAAACAAAAAATGCTTTAAAAAAAGCTGAAACAACTGAAGCTAACTTCATAACAAGCCACAAAGAGACCTTTTCAAGCAACTTTAAAACACAGTAATTTGTAGAGTCCTAGAGGGATTTTTTTCCCTAAGGACATGAAGAATCACAAAGAAATCTTAAACTGCATTCAGTAATGTTATTGTTAGTAATAATACCATTATTTTGAAATTATTAACTATATTCTGTAGGGTAAAGTAAATAATAATGAGTTTTTAATGATGGTTTAAAAAACTGGTCATTTTTAGAGACTGCTAGGACACCAACTCATTATTCTAGAAAAAAGGGTGTGGTGGGGGGAGGGAGAATCATACCCTATCTTTTTTGGTATGAAATTTATTTCAAAGTTACCAACTAATTGATGAAATAGGAAGTTTTTATTTATAGAAGAATCACAGCTAATAAAATGCTTTAAAAGGAATGACAAAATTAGGATATCTCCATTTTGCAAACCCTAATGGAATAGTGGATCTATACAACAAAAATCACTGGTTGCTACAAGTTAATCCATTGATTAATCTTAACATCACTATTTTACAACAATATGTGATTTGTGATATAAAAGTAGAATATACATACAGCACTATGAATTATTTTTGCCTAAAAAATCAGATCCTGAATCTAATTAAGGCTCTAGACCTAGCTCCCAATTTATAGGAAATATGGGAGACAGAGGGACCTGTTAAACAATAACATTGTTTAAGCAGCCAAATCTGAGAATGGGGAAAATTCTTTAGGACAGATGACAGCATCTTCTTCTTCTTTTTTTTAATATTATGGCGTTTTCAGTGTTTTCTGGTTTTTTTTTAAATTTATTTACTTTATTTATTTTTTATTTTTGGCTGCATTGGGTCTTTATTTTTGGCTGTGCGCGGGCTTTTCTCTGGTTGTGGCGAGCAGGGGCTACTCTTTGTTGCCGTGCGCGGGTTTCTCATTGCGGTGGCTTCTCTTGTTGCAGAGCACAGGCTCTGGGCATGCGGGCTCAGTAGTTGTGGCTCATGGGCTCAGTAGTTGTGGCTCGCGGGCTCTAGAGTGCAGGCTCAGCAGTTGTGGTGCGCGGGCTTAGTTGCTCCGCGGCATGTGGGATCTTCCTGGACCAGGGCTCGAACCCGTGTCCCCTGCATTGGCAGGCAGATTCTCAACCACTGCGCCACAAGGGAAGCCTGATAGCTTCTTCAATGAATAAATAGTATGGGGAAAGGGGGGCAGGCAGGGGAAATGTTATAAATTCAGAGATTTAAGAATCTGTCAGTATACTAATAACTACTAAATTGTATACTTTAAATGGGTGAACTGTATGGTATGTGAATTAAATCTCACTAAACCCATTAAAAAATATATTTAAGAGACCAAAATATCAACTAAGAACAATACATGGATCCTACTTAGATGCTGATTTGAACAAACCAATTGAAAAAAAAGAGAGACATTTTAAAAGCAATCAGGGAAAACTGAACTCAGACTGCATATCAAATGATAATTTTAAAACATCTGTTGATTTGGGGGTTTGGGATAATGGTATTGCCGTTAAGTTTTTTAAAAGTTCATTTTCTGTCACAGACACATAATGAAGCACACAATAAAACATTCATGGGTGAAATAATATGATTTGCTTTAACTATTCCAAGAAGCTAAAACAAAAATGTAGGGAAAGTGAAAGAAACAAGAATGACAAGATGTTGGCCACTTGTTGACACTTGGTGATAATGCTTTCAGGTAACAATACTATTATCTCTGCTTTTAGAAATGTTTGAAAATTTCCTTCATGAAAAGTAAAAAATAAAAGTGATAAGGCACCTATCACAGAGGTGCAGATAGATCACTGTGGAGGATCTGGAGTACATGCTTGAAAATTTCTGTAATAAAATGTTTAAAAAAAGACAAATGATTTCCAGAGAAAATACTTACAACACAAATGCCAAACACATTATATCAACTAAAAAACTATGTATGTTTTGATGGGGGTGGTGGGGAGAAGGAAAATATTTTACTTTTATACTTTCAGTACTTTTGTTTTCACTTTACAAGGATCATGCATTACTCTTTCAATAGAAATAAACACTTAAAAATAGTTAAGCAATAAATTTTGCCTCCGTAATATAGAATCTTTGCTAGTTTCACATAAAAATTTTAAAACCTTACCTGAGGAATGTTCTTGGAGGCCACTGTTTGCAAAAGGGCCCTCAAGGCACTACTTATGGCTTCTAAAAAGTCAACATGCTTAGCAAAATCTAAAACACAAAAGTGAAATATAAATTTGTTTTTGTCTTTCTCTAAGAAGAGTTATTTTATAGAAAAAGAGACAAAACAAAGCATGTTAAATGTTAATATATGCTACAATAATAAAAACATTTGATATTGAAGCCCAAACTTCCAGTTCACAACTCCCTGTGAACTGTATATTTGAGTTTGAAAGATGACCACAACTGAAATAATCAGGACAGTCCTGACAGTCCTTGACTTGTAGATGCTGGATTTTCATTTAACTCACACTTTAGCACATGATAAGCCTGAGCTAACCTTTGTAGACTGAAATCAGCTTTTCATAGATTGCTATCACGGTGCTGGGCAGACATAGGGTAGAGTCATCTCCCAAGTCAGAGTGCCTCCTCGCCAACCCAAGCCCACTGCCCAGCCAAGAAGTGTTGCTTGTGCAGGGCCAGGCCACTATGCCTCTGGTTTTCAGTGGCTCCTCTGATTTTTACTGACCCAACTTCCCCTTCCCACTCTTGCTCATTTTTACTCTTTTCTTATTGTCCCTTCCTCCCACAAAGGATAAACAGAACAACAGCAATAAACAATTATGCTAACACAGCCATGTAGAAGGGTGAGGACCGCCTAGGTGAGCTGGCTCCCTAACCCCTTTGGTGGGAAGGGAAAGCGACTGATGTGGTGTGATAGGTTATATTTTCCAAAAATAGCCACAACAGGGCTTCCTTGGTGGCGCAGTAGTTAAGAATCCGCCTGCCAATGCAGGGGACACGCGTTCGAGCCCTGGTCCAGGAAGATCCCACATGCCACGGAGCAACTACGCTCATGCGCCACAACTACTGAGCCTGCGCTCTAGAGCCTGCGAGCCACAACTACTGAAGCCCGCGTGCCCTGAGCCCATGCTCCGCAACAAGAGAAGCCACTGCAATGAGAAGCCTGCGCACCGCAACGAAGAGTAGCCCCCACTCGCCGCAACTACAGAAAGCCCGCGTGCAGCAGCGAAGACCCAACACAGCCAAAAATAAAAAAACAAATAAATAAATAAATTTATTTTTTTTTTAAACCCAATAAATTGATTTAAAATTTAAAAAAATAGCCATAACAGTATTTCCAGTTCTGCATGATCTTGCAGAACCTTGCCACTTCCCATAAAGACTGTGGAGTCGATTTCCCCTCCCCTTGAACCTGGGTGGGACTCTGTGGCTTCTTCAACCAGGACAACATGTGAAAGTGACAGGCTAAGTGGTAAAAGGCATGACTTCCGCCTGACTCACATGCCTTTGCTCTCTCCTCTCTCTCAACTCTCGCCCTTGGAACCCAGCCACCATATTATGGAAGCCCAGGTCACACGAAGAGGTCAGAGGTGGGTGTTCTGGCTGACAGCCCCAAACCAACTACCAGACATGTGAGTGAATAGGCCTCAGATGGTTCTGGCTCCCAGTCTTCCAGCAGAGGGCCTAGGCTAGGGTTTCTCAACTTCAGCACTATGGACATTTTGGACCAGATCATTCTTTGTGGTGCATGTGGAGTCCCCTGTGCACTAGGATATTTAACAACATCTCTGGCCTCTACCCTCTAGATACCAGCAGCAACCCCCAAATGATAACAACCAAAAATGTCTCCAGACACTGACAAAAGTCCTCGGGGGCAAAAACTGCTGCCAGTTGAGAAACACTGGCCTGGACATCATGGGGTAGAGAAAACCATCTCCACTGGACCCTTTCTAAATCCCTGACCCATAGAAACCATGAGAAATAGCACATGATTACTGCTATTCTAAGCCACCAAGTTTGGGGGTGATTTGTTATATAGCAGTAGACACTTTGTCTTTCTCCTCTATGGTGTCCTTGGCCAAATAAAGATTCTGATGCCCCTTTTTGGGCTGCATGAGAGCAAGGCAGCTTCTGCAAAGACTGGAATCAAGGCTTGTTTTATCTTTCAGCTCTCTCATTTTCAGATATATGTTATGCACAGAGGTAGGGAATTCCTGTAAGTATCACAGAACAGATACTAGGATACGTTAGGAGCAGACAGACCAGGGACAGAATCCAGCCTTTGACATTATGTGACCTCTCATTTTGGTCTCAGCCCAAGTGTTAGCTCCTCAAAGGGGCCTTTCCATACTAACTAGTGTGACACCTCATACCATTCTGCTTTTATGTTTTTCCTTCCTAGCCAAAATGACCTTAAACCTTTATTTATATGAAAATGCAAGCTCCATAAGCATGGCGGCCTTGCCTATCTTGTTTATGCCTGTATACCTTGGACCTAGAACAGTGCAAGGCAAGGCATAAAGTAAGTCAATAAATAAATAGTTGTTAAAAGAAGGAACCCCCCTGAAAAAAGTTCCTAAACCTCTAAATCTCAGCGTCCTCATCAGGCAGGTGGAGTAATAAATGCCTAGCTCATAAAACCTAGTACCTAACAGGCCCTCAAAAATTGGTATAAAATTGTTACTATTAAACTTCCAAAAGTCACCATACTGGCTCTGAAAAGTAACTTATATTTGATTAAAGCTGTAAGTGTAGTCCTGGAAATCTGTCAGCTGCACATAAAACTATTAAACCATGTTATGAAGAACTAACTTCATACAAACTAGAACACATCTCAGAACCAATTTTTTTTCTATCCTCTATTCTTAGGAAAATAACAATTACCTTAGATTCAAAATCCTAATCTAAACTACACTACTGTTTTACATTATGTGAAATTCATATTTTCCCTAAATTTGGATGATTTTATTTAATTCACATTTCTGGTCATTTATCCAAATTAGGGAAGGAAGTTCAAACAACTCTGCCTTTCTGAGAAATTCTCAGTAAAAGGTCAAGACATGTGGTATTGTCAAAAGAAATTAAGTAAATGTCAAAAGAAGTTAAACAAAAGGTGATTCAAAATGTCTTTCCCCGTAACAACTTTGTACAGTATCTAAGAATTTGTAGCACACCTAAATGTAGGTAAACAGTCAACCCACAAGTAATCAAGCAGCAAAATTATATTTAGGTGAATTCTGCAGACTGATTTTCAATGTTCTGGTATGGAATAAAAAACATATCCCAGAATGGGTGATACTACCATTCTAACTGTAATGAAAAAGAGCTTTCTGCTTCCCAAAATCTAGGGTAGCAGGGAATCCTAAATGATTTTAGAACCCATGTAATGGAACAAATGACAAACTGACCCAATCTGCAAATAATACATTGCTAAAAATTTCTTATGTTTTGAAGATCAATATTTTAAATGAAGGAGACAAAGATGTTGGTGTTTTGAACACAAGGACCAGATTCTACTAAAAACTTGCTCATTTTATCTCTGATGTCAGCCACAAATCTATGTAGGTAGGTATCACAAATTTTATAAGTATTCAGAACTGTATTTCAGCATCAAAACTAAAACAAGTTAAATACAGTACAGCTGTACGATCCTCATACATTTAACTTTCAAACATGGTAACACAAAAAAGAGAAATTTAGCCCCATTCTCCCCACCAAATTCTTCAATAACAGTTCACATTATCCATGTAGAGCTCATAGGGTTACACTATTTTATAAATCCCAAATATTTGGAAAGACTATACTAGAATAGTATAAATATAAGCAATTATCCTTTATCAAAAATTTCATTCTGATAAAAAGGTTATGTCTACAATAGCTAGGAAATTGGAATTTATTAAAAATCTAAGTGTTTAATTATACTTTCTCACAATTCAGAAACTTTCCATTATTTCTCTAAGGCTCAGCTTGTTATGGTTTTCCTGTGATCTTTCCAGGTAATCAATGTGCATGTATGTACCAGTGACCAAGAATAGCCAGCTGAACTAAGAGAAACACACCTAAGTGTTTTCTGCATAGCAGAGGCACAGAATATGTGCACTTATTTCCAGTGAAATAAACTCTTCATGCTGGCAGGGGATGGGGCTTGTGGGACCTTGACTGGACTCTCACTGAGAAATGGCCCAGAGGAAAGAGATGACAATTGTGAAACTAGGGCAGACAGGGTTCTCTCAGGTTAAGCAGGTCTTGGAAGCACTAAGAGGTCTGGGTAGGTCCTGCTCACCTGGGGGCCTAGCTGTGGACTCCCCTATCTGGCCCTGCCCACTGCAGGGAGCCCATGGGAACGGGGGGCTGGGAGTGGTCATCAGCAACAGGAGTCTCCCCCACCCACCCCTCCACAGGACATCCTGCTGGGCTGACGGAAACCACCCCTCTTGCCCCGCATGCCATCCCGATCTCTTTAGGTTTACAAGGCTGGGAGAGAAATATAAAGCTATCGTCACCATTTGGCCAGCTCACAATGACCAGTCACCTCTGTACTCCAGAGCTGGCCCAGTACGGGCTTGGAATGGGAGTGGGGCTGACACTGCTCACATCCTGTTGGACATCCTGTCTTAGGTATGGCTGGGCATGTGGTTTTCACATGATGGCACCAGCTAAAGAATACACAGCCTGAGATCACTTGAAAACTCTGCCTATTAACTGACAAATATTGATTACTATATAATGAGTTTCTAAATATTTACTTAATCTTTAAAAATTAATCTAGAACTTCTAAAACATGCACAGCACCTCTTCATAGAGTGCAAGATAGATGTCTTAAAGAATCAGAGACCGACTCTTGAAGGAATGCTTATACAGAAACTTGTATTTAGTCAAAAGTGACCATATTTTGATCTTCTAAGAGTTTCAGCTCTTGGACTTAGTACTGTGTCTGAGAAGGGGAAATGTTAAACAGTTTGGCACAGAAATAGAGCACATTCATATCTCCCATATTAACCCTCACTCCAGACATACATGCCGGATAGAGTAATGCGAAGAATTTTCCTTTACTATGTAAAATACCTCTATTTCCTTTCTCTGTTTTGTTTGAGCTCCTATAGTTTAATGTGGCGAAGTTAAATGAGATTCTACTACAGTGAACTATGACAATCTGTTAGAAGAGCATGCATTATACACTGTACAGCTAGGTCATTTAAAAAGAACAGTTAACAAATATTCTATGATATTGCTTATATGTGGAATCTAAAAAATGATACAAATGAACTGATTTACAAAACAGAAATAGAGTCATAGATGTAGAAAACAAACTTATGGTTACCAGGGGGAAGGGGGGGGATAAACTGGGAGATTGGGATGGACATATACACACTACTATATATAAAATAGATAACCAATAAGGACCTACTGTATAGCACAGGGAACTCTTCTCAATACTCTGTAATGACCTACATGGGAAAACAATCTAAAAAAGAGTGGATATATGTATAACTGATTCACTTTGCTGTACAGCAGAAACTAACACAACACTGTAAATCAACTATACTCCAGTAAAAATTAAAAAAAAAAAGAAAAAAAGAACACCTAACTAACTAATGTACAGTATCTCTCTAGGTTTCTGCGTACAAATGAAATTAATCCATATCAGATACCTGTAACTTAGAGATTCAGCTTATACCATGCAAAGGTATTTGAAGAAAGATATGTGTTAGAAAAAAAGCAAGGTGTAGAATTGTGTGTATGGTAGTCTATCATTTGCCTTAAAATACACATACATACTTTTGTATCGAGACTCTCTCTGGAAGAATACACAAGAAACTGGTCACAGTGACCAATTCTGGGAGAGGAACTGGGTAGTGTGAGAAAAAGGAGGGAGGCTTTCCACTTTATGTGCTCTCAAACCTTGTGAATTCTGTCATACACATCTGTAGCACCCAATCAAATGTAAATCAAACGGTTTTATATTTAAGAAGAAAACTAAAGAACAGAGAATTACCCAAATATCTTAATGAACCCTAATATTTATGATATTTGTGATGCAGCCTTAATTGTCCTGACATAACTGGATGCAAGCAATTTTAATGAAAAAGAAAAATATACCCCAGAGGCCTGCGTGCATACTTTGTTTTGACTTTATACCACCAGCAACTATAAATATATGACTGCTAGTGTCTGGGAAAGGTTTCTGCAGGTTGGATGAGAGACAGTGTATAATTACAAACTCCAAGCTCCTGGCCCTTCAAAATTCTGCTCCATCCCAGTAGTTTTTCACAATAAGGCCTAAATATTTACCTGGCTGAGAAAAAAGCAGTTGTGACAGATGCTGTGCAAGTGTCTGAAGGGCTGCAGGTCCTCCCAGATGGTCCACATCCAGGAGGGAGACAAGGCTCTGGAGACACACGAGGGCTCTGCATTGTATAGTGCTCATTCTGCAAAGGAAGAGAGAGAATGCTGTCTGTTCCTCTCACAGTAACCCAGCAGAATTCAGCACTGACTTTGAAACTAAGTGTCACATTCTGACAGGGACCATCTGTAAGCAGAAGGAGGTCTAGGGCAGTGAGCAAGGATTCTTAAAGTGAACTGTTAATCCTACCAGATCAAACTGCCTGAGCACTCAAGGCCTCTGAGGAACAGCTCATTTATGAGTCACATGGAATCTGCTTGAGAAAAATTTCTATGCATGGCAGCAACTTTAAAATTATTTTTAATTGTGAAATATGACATACATAAAGGGCTCAACGAATATACAGAGTTTAACGGTTTACAAAGCAAACACCTGCACATCTAGGTAGGAAATAAACAACACTAGCACTATTTAAAGGACATGGAAGCAACCTAAATGTCCAACGACAGATGAATGGATAAAGAAGATGTGGCATATTTATACAATGGAATATTACTCAGACATAAAAAAGAATGAAATAATGCCACTTGCAGTAACATGGATGGACCTAGAGATTATCATACTAAGTGAACTAAGCCAGAAAGACAAACATCATATGATATCGCTTATAGGTGGAAACTAAAAAAAAATAAAGGTACAAGTGAACTTATTTACAAAACAGAAATAGATCCACAGACATAGAAAACAAACTTATGGTTGCCAAAGGGGAAATGGGGGGAGGGATAAATCAGGAGTTTGGGATTAACATACACACACTACTATATATAAAATAGATAAGGAACAAGGACCTACTGTATAGCACAGAGAACTATAGGGTAATAACCTATAAGGGAAAAGAATCTGAAAAAGAATACATATATATCTGAAACACTTTGCTGTACACCTGAAACTAACACAACACTGTAAATCAACTATACTTCAATAAAAAAAAAAAAAGAAAGAAACGCTGCTAGCGCCCTCACGGCCCACCTATCCCTTCCCTATCACGCCCCACCTCCTTGACCCCAAAGGTCACCACTCTTCAGACTTTTATAGCAGACATTTCCTTGCTTTTCTTTACAGGTTTACCACCTATGTATGCATCCCTAAATGAAACAGTTTAGTGTCAGTGTTCTAGTTCAGATTTTTTATTGCTGTATGTGTTAATCTAATGTGTTAAGAAGTAGCTCAGCTGTATGTATTCTACTGTATGATTATGTCAGCATTTATTTATCCATTCTGCCACTGATGGACATTGAGGTTGTTTCCAAGTTGGGGCAACTGTAAACCACACTGCTATGTGCACTCTCCTGTCTTAGTGCACATATGCGCACACTTCTCCAGGGAACACACACAGGACACAGGGGGAGAGCTCTTGAGGGGGGGTCGGCATCTTCCATTTAATGGTCTATCATTTCATATAATAACATAATGACAAATGGTTTTGAAAATAGAAAAGTTCTTACTTTCTAATCAAAGGTTTCCAACTGGGGTTCCTAGAACACACGTCAACTGCAATGCTGTTTGGAAAGGCAGTTTTCTCAAAAATCTAAATTTAAAAAAGAAGTAAGGCAAAGGTTAAAGAGTAGGGTTTTTACACGATTCCTTTATAAAATCCCAACATGTGACTTCTAAGTGAGATGGTCAGGCTTGATAAAGATGTACTCAAGAATTCTCAACAGCCCACCTCCAGTGCTGTTCATTGTTTTGTTTCCCAGATCTTACCAATTACCCACACCTGGCAGTATTAGTGTACTTCTTTTGCACACAGAAGGAACAGCTTTCTTTTTTTTTAAATTTTTTAAAATTTTTAAAATAATTTAGTTATTTATTTATTATTTTTGGCTGTATTGGGTCTTTTTTTTTTTTTTAAGTAGTACTACTGTAAATGTCTTTTTTAAAAAAATTATTTATTTATTTATTTATTTATTTATTTATGGCTGTGTTGGGTCTTCGTTTCTGTGCGAGGGCTTTCTCTAATTGCAGCAAGTGGCGGCCACTCTTCATCACGGTGCGTGGGCCTCTCACTATTGCGGCCTCTCTTGTTGCGGAGCACAGGATCCAGACGCGCAGGCTCAGTTATTGTGGCTAACGGGCCCAGTTGCTCCGCGGCATGTGGGATCTTCCCAGACCAGGGCTCGAACCCGTGTCCCCTGCATTGGCAGGCATTTTCTCAACCACTGCGCCACCAGGGAAGCCCCTGTATTGGGTGTTTGTTGCTGTGCGCGGGCTTTCTCTAGTTGCGGCGAGCGGGGGCTACTCTTCATTGTGGTGCGCGGGCTTCTCACTGCGGTGGCTTCTCTTGTTGCAGAGCACGGGCTCTAGGCATGTGGGCTTCAGTAGTTGTGGCGCGTGGGCTTCAGTTGTTGTGGCACGCAGGCTCTAGAGCGCAGCCTCAGTAGTTGCGGCGCACGGGCTTAGCTGCTCCGCGGGCATGTGGGATCTTCCCGGACCAGGGCTAGAACCCGTGTCCCCTGCATTGGCAGGCGGATTCTTAACTGCGGCGCCACCAGGGAAGCCCCGGAACAGCTTTCTTAAGCCTTCCCTGTGCTCTAGAATGAGCCTAGACTGAAAACAGATTACCTTCTTTGGGATGAGGTAGTTGGTGAGAGCGGTATGAACCTCATGGGAGAGGCAGAGGGGAGACAGCAGCTGCCCACCACATTCACTCAGGGAATTCTCCATAAACGCGTCGCTTTCATCACTGCTGGAAAGCTCTTCCCATTCATCGTCGGTGGGATCTGGGAAGAGTGCAGATCACACAGAACTGGACTATTTAAGATAATCCTCAGGGAAGCTGCCCTCCCAGTCCAGGGGAGGAGATCTAAATGGGAACTGGTCACAAACCTTCACTGCAGCACATGTTGACAATGATTTCCAGAGCAGTCTGCTGAGCTGTCAGCAACGCTATGGTCTCTCTCAGCTCCTTGTCGGTGGGCTTAAAAAAAAAAAAAAGCAAACGACCAACTCTCAAATATGTGGAAAAATATTTTCATGTGACTCTCCTTAGTTAAAGCCTACTAAATGATATTTGCACTTGGAATAGAGGACGTGGGTGGGGGTGGGTAAATAGAAGAAAAGTCATAAAGTGCTGGAAGGACAAACAGGCATTATGATTCCTCTTGGCACTGTGCAGCGTGCCACTGTTCACCGGGTTTCCATCTATCTGCACGGTTACTTTCTAAGTGTTGCTTAGTTAGCTGGAGAGAACAGAAAACTATTCAGGAATTCTGAACTAAATTCACCCTGAAACTTAATCTAATGTGTTAAGAAGTAGCTCAGCATACTAAGATTAAAACAAGAGTTCATTTTGGACACCAGGCACTTACACACAACAAACCTGCTTTTAGACGCTTACACATTTTCTTGGAAAAGACTTCATTAACCAGAATTACTAACAGGCCCTTATATGACCAACAGAGCTTGGCTAAGGAGCAGATAGGCTTGCTGCTTTCTGGCTTTCTTTGAAGACTGCAATAAAACATTTCTTAAAGACTGAAGAAAGAGGGGACTTTTTCTTCTGGAAATAAATAACATGAACCTAACTTATCAATTAACATTCTCAAAATGGGTTGTATAAATTTATATGACCTTAATTCTCAAGTCACCTATGAAAAGTGAAACAGCTTCACTCCAAAACAGTGCATAAGCTAAAAGTAATGTATATTTTGTTGCCTGAATGTTTCCCAGTTTCAAAAGTTTTCTAATTGTCTTTTCAAAGGCTGTAAAATATTCCATTAAATGAATGTATTATAATTTATTAAGCATTCCGCTAGCATGGAATATTTCAGATTACTTGGTTATCTTATTTCCTCAGATTTACTGGATCAAAGGTTAAAAACACATCTATAGATCTTGTGACATATTCCTGTTCTCCTTTTCCAGAATGTTGTACTCATTTTTAATCCTCCAGCAACTTCTTGTGCAACGATTTAACTGTAATTTTGAACCACATTCTTAAAAAAAAAAAGCAGATAGCTAATTAATAGATGTAGCTTAGGAATCCCTATGTTTATATTCATTTTATTGCTGGCAAGAATGTATCTAGGGACTTCCCTGGTTATCCAGTGGTTAAGAATCCACCTTCCAATGCAGGGGATGCGGGTTCGATCCCTGGTCAGGGAACTAAGATCCCACATGCCGTGGGGCAACTAAGCCCGCACGCTGCAACTACTGAGCCCACGGGCCACAACCACAGAGCTCACGTGCTCTGGGGCCTGTGCGCCGCAATGAAAGATCCCACGTGCCACAACTAAGACCCGACGCAGCCAAAAATAAAATTAATTAATTAATTAAAAATAAAAGAATGTATCTAAAATTTATTCCTACTCACTTCGTGCGTGTATGATATTCAACTAAACATTTCTTGGAGGCGACTCAAAGCTACATAAGACATGCCTCTGCTGGGCTCTCATCCACTTAACACCTATGAAGATCTGGCTTAGAAGAACGCTGAAACTAAGTTCCACTTCTATACCTGACTTTCCTGCTCAGAACATTTCCCTGCTTCTTATTGTTATCAATTGACATAAAGAACCAAGCTAGAGGAAATGTTATGACAGCTGAGATTTGCTTCAAAATATTCAGTAGTTGAGAGGGGAGAGTGGGTAGGGAAATAGATGAAAGAAAACAGACTGTGATTTGACAATTGCTAACTGTGGAAGGTGGGTAGGGAGTGTTCTACTTCTGCATGTTACAGCCACAACTTGGGTCGGCTCTCTCTTTACAGATGTGTGCTTATACCTTCTTAAGTTAAATGATGCAATTAAGGGTTTTGATTCTAAAGGATCCCTGCACAAGCCACTGGGCAGCGTGGAAGACCAGAGCTGCCTGGCTGTAAATCTGTATTCCTGGCACACGTCAGCACGATGCTTAGCACCCTACTGGCACTTAAACACTGCCTGCGTGATCAGCATGTTAATCATCCAGTCTACTCAGCTATGGTGATAGGCTTTAAAACGCAAGCTTTTGTGAAGAGAAAACACTGCATTTTCTAAGCACCCAAATTCTATTTCTAAGTAGTACTTGGGAAAGTGAATCTCTAAATAACAGTTAAATATCGATACTTTTAAACAGTGGCACTTCATCTTGGTGGATGTGGATCTCAATCCCCACTCACTCATTCCCTGTAGGGCCCCTGAGAGCAAGGCTGGAGATGGGGAAACCCTGCAGGAGTGCTGTTCTCCCAGCCAGAGATGTCCGATCTTTCAGAGTCCCCTGACAGCCCAACTGGAATTTCCACTGCTGCTCTGATGGGAATTCGGGGTGGGGAAACATAGTATATGTGCATCCTGCAGGATAAAGTGACCTGGTCAGCACGATGCAACACCTGCAGAAGAGCCTCCAAACCCTGACCTGTTATAGCTGATGTTCCACAAGTGGATCCCAGATCTGTAACTCACCTCCATGTGGTACCTGAGGGGATGCTGCTGGGGTTCTAGAAACACCCTTTGGAATGACAAGGCTCATAGCTATGCCTTTGTCTATCTTGCTTTACTGATTTTAAATTCTACCCACTCTGACTCAGATGCACAAGTGAGACAAGGAGTAAATTTGGGGTTCAAATACACGCCTCTTGCACCAAAAGGGGGTGATATGATTTTTAAGCCGCTTTACGATTTGCAAGCAACTCAAGGGCAGGATGGCCTTTTCATTTCATATTCACCCCAGCACTTAACACAATGCTTTGCACCTAACAGCTATTCATGGGGACTGTGGCACATATATACAATGGAATATTAATCAGCCATAAAAAGAAACGAAATTGAGTTATTTGTAGTGAGAAAGTAGTTCTTAACTACAACATTTGACTGCTTTGAAACACCACCAATTCAGCTTTACAAGACTTCATAGGACGTGGGACAGTGGTATACTGATGAGTTTATGCCCACTAAGAATTCTTTAAAAATAAATCTATCAAAACTCTAAGACATTGACTTAAGATACTTCTCAGTTTCAGTTCATTGTACACGAATCAGGACGGGCCACGAGTAAGATGGTAGAAAGGGTGACAGGACATTACTAGGGTTCTTCCAGTTCAGGCTTCATTGTCTTTCTTCCGAATGACTTCAGCAGCCTCCTGTCTGGTCTTCCTGCCTCCAGGCCCCTCAAACAACACTAACCCGCTTTCACCATGCTG
Source organism: Balaenoptera musculus (assembly GCF_009873245.2). Lineage (NCBI taxonomy): Eukaryota > Metazoa > Chordata > Mammalia > Artiodactyla > Balaenopteridae > Balaenoptera > Balaenoptera musculus. The sequence goes on along the minus strand of NC_045803.1, from coordinate 26,572,553 downwards.
TTTCTTACGCCATCCTTTAAGACAGCTCAGGTGTTCTGTCCACAAAGCCTTTTCTGAGAGTGTCTTCCTTTCTGCTTCCATCAGGGCTGAGTCAGGTGTGCTTACTCTATAGATACGACTCCCTCAGAAGTCTGTGCACAGCCCTATCACTGTTCTTAGCACAGGCATTATAATAAATTATACTTACATGTCTATCCTCTCAAGATGGAAAAGGTCCCTGAAGACAGGAAATATGCCTTAATCATCTTTCTATCAGCAGCATCTGGCACAGGGCCTGGCACACAGAGTAAGCACAGAAAATGTGCACCTACATGAATAAAGCCCAACTCACCGTCCTCCTTGTCTTCCTGACGACCTGTTCTCCTCCTTGGGAAAAATGTTTTCCCAAAGTATGGCTCCATCGCTGCTGACTGGCTCAGTTGAAATGTTCCTTGCACCCAAGACTGCTCCTCCTCACCCCAACATCACGCCCACTAGCACAAATAAGCTACAATCAAAAACTATAAACCAGGGACTTCCCTGGTGGCACAGTGGTTAAGAATCCGCCTGCCAATGCAGGGGACACAGGTTCGAGCCCTGGTCCGGGAAGATCCCACATGCCATGGAGCAATGAAGCCTGTGTGCCACATCTACTGAGCCTGCGCTCTAGAGCCCACGAGCCACAACTACTGAGCCCACGTGCCACAACTACTGAAGCCCGCGTGCCTAGAGCTTGTGCTCCACAAGAGAAGCCACTGCAATGAGAAGCCCGCGCACCGCAACAAAGAGTAGCCCCTGCTCGCCGCAACTAGAGAAAGCCTGCATGCAGCAACGAAGACCCAACACAACCAAAAATAAATAAATAAATAAATAAATAAATTTATAAAAAAACAAAACAAACAAACAAACAAAAACTATAAACCAGTCTGCAAAAACTACAAACCATCATTAATTTTCATAATCATCCAACCTCCTCTGCTCGGCAGTAGGAGGTAAATGAAAGTTTGGCTTGCTACTTTGGTAAGGCTAAACACTAAAATAAAAGAGACATGAATGCAAAGGACAATTCAAGCAAAGTAAAAATTCCTTTAGTTTGAAGACAGTCTGGGAGAGAATGTGTAACTGAAGTGGGAGATGACCACATGTTTCTGAAGTGCTGCAAAAGTACTGGTCTACCCCATCTTTCAAACCTTCTCTATATAAAAGTTTTGTCTTAGGACATTTTTTTTTTCTCCTTTGGGAGATTTCTGAGTTATGAGTTAATGGGAAAACATGACTTTTTTTTTTTTAACTGAAATTCACTTTATAATTAACTTTGCTGTAACATTTTCCTACAAAGCTTAGGATACCTATTGAAAGAAAATAGCTGTATTAATCCATGTCTGAAAGCATCAATCCGACTTACTGGAAGTAAATCTGAAATGAAAGTTTTCCTTCTGACTTTCCTTCTATGAGGAATTTCTTCCATTTCATCATCCTCAATCAAATCATCACCATTAACATTCTGTAATGTGTCCTCAGTCTGTGCAGCAGTTTTTATCCTTTGAGTTTCGGTCTCCTTCATTTGAATAACCGTTTCACCAGCATCCATTTCCAGAACTTCAGATAAGATCTTTAGTATGGCATTTATGATTTCTGCCTGACTCTTGGATGGAATAATGTCCTTTAGATTCCAAATTGTGCCTGTGGAAAAAAAATGAGCATAAGGACAAAGAAATCGACTGTGAAATCTTTGATTAAATATAGTTTCCATGAGAGTGCTTCTTTAAGCTCAGGTGTAATTTCAAAAAATCCCGATCCCACTGCCTTTGTTCAGTTTTTATTAAATGTCAAAAAGCTTTGCACAGAGGCAGCTCCCTTTATTACAGCAGTCCTTCACAATCGTCTCCTTTTCTTGGCACACAATGCCTTGCTCTGATACACCAGAGAGCAACAGATCAAGAGAACACCGATCAAGTTTCTTTTACCACGACAAACTGAGTTGCCTGGCTTTCTTTCATCTTAACCTGAGCTGCTCTCCTAAGCAGCTTCTTATATTCCAAGAGTGGAATGGAATGCACTAAAATTTGAAGGTCTCACGGACAACCGGAGAGCAGGTTCTTGGTTTTTTGCTTATGAAACGAGAACAGCTACCACTAAGTAGTTAGACTAATTTAAAAAAAAAAAAAATGTGACGGTTACAATAAAAATCATTCCTGGCTATATATATTCAAAAAGAATTGAAAGCAAGGACTCAGACGGACATCTGCAGAACCATATTCATAGCAGCATTATTCAATAACAAAAAGGTGGAAGCAAGCCAAGTGTCCATCCACAGATGAATGGATAAACAAAACGTCATATATACATACAGTGGAATATTATTCAGCCTTAAAAAGGAAGGAAATTCTGACACATGCTATAACATGGATGAACCCTGAGGACATTACACTAAGCGAAATAAGCCAGTCACAAAAAGAAAAATACTGTATGATTCCACCTATTTGAGGCACTAGATTAGTCAAATCCATAGAGACAGAAAGGAGAATAGCAGTTGCTGGGGGCTGAGGGGAGAGGGAAATGGAGTTGTTTAATGTGTACAGAGTTTCCGTTTTGCAAGATGAAAAGTGTTCTGGAGATTGGTTATACAACAATGCAAATGTACACTGCTTAACTGTACACTTAAAAATGGTTAAGATGTTAAATTTTATGTTATGTGTATTTTATCAGTTTCGGGGAAAAAAACCACCTCTCAAGATAAATTACCCCTGGAAGACCAAAGGGCAAGAGGAAAATATATAATAAGTTACCTACTACTTGGCATGTCATCAGATTATTTCTTCTTTCTGTATTTAGAAACTCTGGGGAGATGCATTGCGGGTGAAGATCTTATAGGAAAGTGAATGGTCATGTCTTAGATGCCTGCACTACAGTCAACTTCTGAACTCACTGGTTCATAAATAAGAGGGGGTCCTGACAACAGCATTTCTTTATCAGATAACAGTAGTTTATTAAACTAAAAACAAATTTAATCTTAGAAGGCTTTGAAACTATGCAGAACTGCTTGAATTAAGGGTCTCCACTAAAATATTAAAATTTTCAGAACAGACTAAGCACAGAAAGCCCTGATGTGGTGAAATGGGGGAATAACTTTGTCCCCCATCTCTACCTACTACAAGTTACTAAAAAAGCACACTATCACATATGGCTAAACTTTACCTGCCACCAATGTCTTTAATAGAATATATTCCATGGAACTGACAGGAGAAAGCATTGCTGATTCCAGCACATGCAATGCTGGGGCACTGAAAGATTTCAGTAGCTCTGGGTTATCTTCGGTCACCGTCTGCAAACAATATGCTATAAAGACAAACATCAAATATTTAGAAAAAAATGAATTCTGCTAGGATAATTTAAACCAAAATAACTCATCAAAAAACATCTGCATCTTTACAAGTTCTTTGGACACAGGTAGCTTTTGTAGGAGATACACACTTTCCCTCAAACACGGTGCATGCAAATGAGGCTTCCCAAACTATCAGAGGTATAAAAGACCTTTCTTCCTTTTTTCTTCATTTCTAATCCTTTATAAAACTATACTTTTATAAAATATAATTTAAAAGCCTCTTAACCGCCGTGACAATGTGGAATTACTATAAACATTTATAAAGGTTTAGCCCCTATTTCTGTACTCATCACAGACCAGTAGCAAACAGCCTGCGGACCAAACACCAGTGCACTGACAACACTCTCAGGGTAGTTCTGCTGTCAAAGACAAGCCCTAGGTTTGGGAACATTCTGGCTTCTTTGAAATTCAGCACGACCTTAAAAATTACGAGTTATTTCTGGTGAAACATATTTAAGGAAAAAAGTATTTTATATAAAAATATGAGCAAATTAAGAGATGGGCAAAATATTAATAGACATATGATTTATTTAGCACTTAACTGCTCTCTGGCATTAGAACAAGACAATGGATTACAACTTGTAAATTAGAAACAATTAACTGAAAGTATAAAAACAGTTGGGATTGCATGAAAGGTCTGACTGAAGCGCAAATGAGGAAGGAAGCACAAATGAGGAAGCAAGCCCAAATCTGTTTTGTTTGAGATACTGTAGACCATACAAATCCATTTCTTTCCAGGTCTAAAACTTCCAAAGCAGATCGTTCCCATCCAAATTAGTAGTCAAAATACATGCTATTGCTGTGCTCTATTTTGGTTTCCAAAATACATTTATACATAAATCCATATATATGCATATATGTACATATACATATATCCCAATGTAGTATTTTTTTCATTAAGAGACTAATTAAATTCACTTTAGCAAAAAAACAAGATAAGTTGTGATTGCTAAGACAACACAAGCTCAAAGAAAGCTATATTAATACATAGTATGGAATCTCAGAATTTCACTTTACTATATGTAAGCCGTGCTTGATTTTCAAAAGTAATTTGACATTTGATTACAAAATCATGAACCTAGCTAAATGCCAAGGAACACACTGCTATACAATGCAAAATAACTTTATTCTGATCCATTTTTTTCAAGTTCTTTAAAAGAGTTCTTTAGGAAAAAAACTAAATAAATAACCAAATCTACAAAACTTAAGGCCCCAAAACAGAAGTGAAGTTTCTCTTTTAAAAGCTATGAACTTTCCTGAAATTCTTTTATTATAATTAAAGACTGTCCTCTGAGACTATAAGTCACCTACCAATTTCCTAGTTCGACTGTTTTTAAAATTCTCATTTACTCACAAATCTCCCCTTTGCCAAAGATTCCATTTTGAGAAACTGATTTAAAAATTTTTCCCAGTGGTATTTATTCCACTATTATTTTTTCCTTTTCTGTTCTGTTTCCACTAGAGCCAAGAGAAACACTGGTAAGGGGAATACACTCCAGTAAGGGGAATAAACTTGTCCTTGCCAGGAGAAATACACGGTTAAATAAAAGAACAGCCAGATGCCTATATTATGATGGGTAGAAAAAAATGCTTTTCACCCATTATTTCTCCACTTGCCCCCAGAGTTCTGCTGAGCCGCCCACCCTCTGGTTTCTGTCTCCTCCCCCTGCTGAGTAAGGGCCCCCGGTGGTTCTCTAACCCCATGTACAGAAGGCGAGGGAGCCAAGGCAGCTGAAGCTGCCAGACTTTGCTTTCCCTGTCTGGAAGGCAAGCAGGCCTGTGTGAAATTCCAATCACTTATTTTCCTCTCTCAAAAAAAAAGCACAGGTTATCAAAAGTATTCTTCTGGAAGTATGAGACAGTGGTACAAGCCATTTAAATAAGTCTACATTCCAATTAACTTTGGCTCAAAGGCCTGGTAGTTGTGGGTTACTGTTTCTCAGTAAATGGGAGATGAAAGCTTCAAGAATTAATAAAGCCTTCTAAGAATGGTAGTATACTAGAAACCACATATGCTCACATAATTACTTTCCTCCCTCTCAGAGTCAAGAGCAGGAAAACTACATAAGTAGAGCATTAATCACAGACTTTAAAAGATTCAGAATAGAACTCAGCTAGGCATTTACATACAATGAGGAAAAAAAATCACTCCTGTAGAAATAAACATGCTATGTCTGAATAAAAAATTTTGAATAAGGCCACACATAACTTTTTCTTCACTTACCTACTGAAATAGCCAGGTCAACATTGGTGGAGAACCTACTTAAATACTTTAATACAATCTCCAAACACCCTTCTTTGTTGAATATAGATACTGCTCTACTACTGCATTCACTAAATTGAAGGGGGGAAAAAAAAGTTTTACTATTCACATTTTAACATTATCAACCACAGAAATTCATGAAAAAATAATTAGGCTTTGTAAAAGAACCAAAGAGCTGTAGTCAACCAACCACCATTTTTATAGATGAAGAAACCAATGCCCATTCATAGTCACTGTGAACACAACTGGCTATCTGTATTTTTATTTCCATCACAGTAGGATCTTTTAGCCAATCTCTTTACCCGCATGCCAATTTCCTTACAGGAGGTTAAAGATGGAAGAGAGCTTAGAAATCATTTACTTCAATGCCTCATTTTGCGAATAAGGAAACTCAGACCCCAAGAGGTGAAGTGATCTGTCCAAAGATCACACACTTTGTTACTGGTGAGTCTTTGGGTCCAGCTTACTTGTCTTTCCACTATATCACAGTAATGATAAATTAAAGTAAGGATAAAAGGCCTCTATACTTATCACACAAAAAGTACAAATTTAAAAGAAAGTAAAATTAAAATTTTATTCATTCCATCTAGACTGTTATAATTTTAACAGAATTTGCAGTCTGCAACAGAGAAATTGTTATAATAAATATTTTTGAAATTACACTTTTTAATAAAAGAATCAGAATTAATGTTATCAATGTTATTAATTAACATATATGCTAAATACAGGGTAAACAGAGCTAATTATAATAATTTTATCCCTGGTTCCAGAGAAGAATATTCCTCCAGACATACCATATATACACATGACAGACTAACAGCTAACAGAGCTGACTAAATGATTAAATTCAATCTTGCTGTCTAAAGATAAACTATTTTCTGTTTGTGTATCCATCTATCCATCCATCCATCCATCCATCTAGTTACTGCAACACTGCTACGAACCTCCCCTCAAGAAGCCCATAGTAAAGTCAGGTATAGTCAGGAAAATAAAGCATAAATGTGTTAAGATAATAGGCACTCAGGAAAGAGAGATCACTGTGGAGACCACTTTTTCAGGCACTTTTCAAAGAAAACTTTTTTTAAATTTCTGAGTTCAACAATTTATATATTAAAGTTATCTGAAAAACAGCACCCACTAGCTTGCTTGAATGCCATTTCCTCAGATCTGATCTCTCCAATTTTCCTGGTGGAATGCATCCACTAGTTTAAAATGAAATCATGGGGGGGACGGATAAATTGGAGGATTGGGACTGACATATACACACTACTATATATAAAATAGATAACTAATAAGGACCTAGTGTAGAGCACAAGGAACTCTATTCAATAACTCTGTAATAGCCTATATGGGAAAAGAATCTAAAAAAGAGTGGATATACGTATATGTATAACAGATTCACTTTGCTGTACACCTGAAACTAACACAACATTGTAAATCAACTATACCCCAATAAACATTAAAAAATAAAAATAAAAACTAAAAAAAAAAAAAAAAAGAAATCATAGGCAAGTTTGGATTGCTGTGCAGGCAGCTTTCCAGGATCCAACTTAACCTTGTATTCTATGAAGTACCTGTGCTTTAGGTCAGAAATAATCATCGCTGCTGACTGAAAATAAGGAAATGACAGATTCTTGCTAGAATCTGGCTAGAAATGTAAGACAATAAAATGACGTAGAAAAAAATGCAGGTTGTGTTTCCAGCCATCTCCATTCCTAAAAGCAAGTCCACCCACCCCCACCCCTACTCCCACCCTCCCCCGCCCCGGGCCACTGTTACAATGATGGAATGGAGCATGGCCTTCTTCCTACTGGGACCAAAGGAGCTCTTCTCAGGCATCTACTTCCCTGTCAAATGGCACCTGCCACGGCAGAGGAGTAAAGCACCCACTGAGGTCTGTGGTCCCTGTCTCATTCCAGATGCCAGGTCAAAGCATCTACTGCACTGGAGCCTGGCTGGCTTTAAGACAACTGCTGCTTAAGGTACACGGGTAGTGGGGGAGGAAGGAGGTGCAGTGGGTACTAACGTCCATGATTCCTCTTATTTTTGTCAGCAGCAATGACTGGAGAGAAGAGCTGTAAAGCAAAAAAGGACATAGTGATGCTATGAGGAAAACGGCTTGGGAAGGACAGTTGATCTTAGGTCACTTGATGAGACCTCCGACCGAGCACTAACATCAAAGATTTACACACCTACCAAAGAGAACAGAGATTCCTCTGCAGTTTAACAGAGGGAGCAGCAGCCTGAGTAGCACTGAAGCAGGAGGCTGCGTTTGGAAAGCATCTTACCATATATTCCACAGCACGTTTACCGCCTCATTGGCTATGTTTTCAATAGAATTTCTGTTCTGATCTTTTTTTTCCTGTGGAGACATCTCATTTGAATCCAGTCCAGTACTACACTGAAACCAAACACCATGATTAGCAACTTTGTTCAAAAGAATAATTAAACAGAAAGACAGTGAAGAATCACAAAAAGTAAACATCAAAAATGATAGTGGTTGCCTATATGGGAAAAGAATCTAAAGAAAAAAAAAAAGAGTGGCTATATGTATATGTACAACTGATTCACTTTGCTGTACACCTGAAATTAACACAACATTGTAAATCAACTATACTCCAATAAAAATTAAAAAAAAAAATGATAGTGGTTAACAAGCCCATCAAATTCTCATAAACAGTACAGTTCCTGTAACCCTGCGCCCTTCTGGCAAGAAATACAGACAAGAAAGGTTCACAAGTCACTGTACAAACTGGATAAAAAGCATTTCACATTTTAAGTGAAAATGTAAAATCAATACAAAATATTTTATCTAACGTGGTAAAGATAGTATATAAGGCAAAGAAAAGTAACACATAATAAGAGCTAACATCTATACCGTACCTTCTATGTGCAAGGCACTATTCTAAGCACTTCATGTCTGTTAAGTCATTTAATCCTCACCACAAACCTATGAAGCAGATGAACTCTTATCCCTAATCTCCTGCTACAAATAGGAAACAGAGGTACAGAGAGCTTGCTGAAGGTGTAGCTTAGTATCTAGTGAAGTGGGATTCAGATCCAGGCATCCTGGCTCCGAAGTGGGTGCTCTGAACCACTCTGCAGTTCTGCCCCTCTCCTACAATCCACGGCACCCTCTAAAGCAGGCTTCTTAATCTCAGCACTACTGACATTTGGATGGGATGATTCTTTGCTGTGGTGCATGTGGCTGTCATGTGCAATGTAGGATGTTCAGCAGCATCCTTGGCCTCTCCCACTAGATGCCAGTAGCAACCCCTACTCCAAAGCCGTGACAATCAAAAATGACTCCAGACATTGCTAAATGTCCCCTGCAGGGCACATCATCCCTAGTAGAATCACTGTTCTAAAGGGAACAAGACTGACACCTCTCATCAAAACTGGATATTCTTTATATGGCCTCAAGTGAAAATTACCCATCAATACAGAATAGTGGACCAGAGGCAGGGCGGAGGAAGAGCTCCTTAATCCCTGAACTACATCATGCAATAAAGGTGGCATGATATTAAATCTGAGAACATAATCTAGTCTTCTCAGCAAATTCCTAATATCTGTGCTTCAGCTTCCTCATATGTAAAACAGGAATAACAATACCTGCCAAACAGGACTGCTCCGAGGATTAAGTGAAATAATACACAAGACAGCACCTAGCACATAAATAAGCAACCAATAAATACCAATTATTTTCATCGTATGAAATTTAAAGTCTAAAGGAGTCAGTCTATAGTTTTAGGAAGGTCTTTTCTAACAAGCAGATAAATAAAGGTAGTGGGGACAAACTAGAGACTCGTATCCATGATGAGATCAGTGTTTCCAGGAAAGAAATACAATTCCTATAGGATGTTTTGAGGGAAGACAAAATAACTAACACCAAAGTACTTAAAAGGCAAAACAGGGACTTCCTTGGTGGCACAGTGATTAAGAATCCGCTTGCCAATGCAGGGGACAGGGGTTCGATCCCTGGTCCGGGAAGATCCCACATGCCGTGGAGCAACTAAGCCCGTGCACCACAACTACTGAGCCTGCACTCTAGAGCCCACGAGCCACAACTACTGAGCCCTCGCACCTAGAGCCCATGGTCCGCAACAAGAGAAGCCACAGCAATGAGAAGCCCAGGCACCGCTACGAAGAGTAGCCCCGGCTCACTACAACTAGAGAAAGCCCGTGCGCAGCAACAAAGACCCAACGCAGCCAAAAATAAATAAACAAACTTATTTTTAAAAAAAAAGGCAAAACAAAACCCCAAACCGTCTGAGTGTGTATACTAACAGCGACCTGGGAAAGCGGCATACCTCTTTCAGCAGTGCGACCAGCGGAGTCATGACATCCTTGGTCACCATGTCATCACAAACTTCGAAACCGCCACAAGCACTGAGATTTCTACACAAGAAGTTTAAAACAGGTTTTACTTTCAGACCACATGTCACAAAACATATTAAGCGCTCAAGTTTATTTCTATTTCTACCCATACTTAAGGTTTCCCGGAAGAAATCGCTTATGATTCCTGTAAGATGCTGCACAGCCAATCCACAGATCTCCACCTATGCTAATCCTTGCTCTGCGTGAAGTAAACAGATGTCTCTGTCTTGTAACAGCTTAGTTTTCAGGACTGAGACGATACACAGGGAGAGGGAAGACTTCTCCTATTTAATGGGAATCAGTCATGGCCTGATCTTTTTTTTTTGGCCACACAGCCTGGCTTGTGAGATTTTAGTTCCCCGACCAGGGATTGAACCCACACCCTCCGCAGAGAGAGCACGGAGTCCTAACCACTGGACCGCCAGGGAAGTCGCCTGCCTGATCTTATATGAAGGGAACTTTTCTTGGAATCAAGACTTCCAGGGTAGGAAGGGTGAGGCTATTGAGAAAGACATTCCCTTGAAGCAATCCTGACTAAATTTAATTTTGATTGGAAAGACACTGTTTGCCCTCTGAGTGCACAGCACTGTGCTAGGCACTCAGGATATGAAGAGAAACCGGAAGCCGCCTCACCATCTTCCAGGAGCTCTCAGTGTGTGTATGCTTCGGGGGAATGGTAGGGCTTTCCACACACTGTTTCCTCCATCAAGTGGTTAATCCCCACTCATCCCCCAGATCTCACCTAAAACATCACGCCCTTAGGGTTTTCTTCCCTGAACCCCTAGGTATACCTTCTCATAGCATCTTCTGTAAATATCATTGGCTGTAATTACACACTTGTGTGATTAGTTTCATAATGCCTGCCTCCCTCAATACTGTAAGATCCATTAAGGACAGAAATTATGTGTCTTGTCCACTGCCACATGCCCACGACCTAGCCCACTGCCTGTTGCACAGCAGGCATTCAATATATACTTGCTAAATCAATGAATGAAACAGAATAAATAAAGACAGAGCTATGAAAACTACGAATATTAACTTTACTCTTGCCCCCCCTACAGTCCATTCTCTGCACAGCTACCAGAGTGGCCTTTTGAAAAGGTAAATTAGACCAGTCACTCCTGCTTAGAATAGGTCCTTTAGCTCTACACCACTGGATCCTTATCCATCTCTCCAGCCTCAACTCTTACAATGCCCGCCCTCCACTCTATTCGGCCACATACCCTTCCCATTCTTTAACCATGCCAAGCCCTCTGCTGTTGCTGTTCCCTCTGTCAGGAATGCTCTTTCCCTTGTTTGTCCACGCCTGGCTCTAGCCTGCAGAGCCAGGAGGCTAGAGTTCACAAATGTCATCTAAAGATCACCCAATTTAAAGTAACTTCCCACCCCCAACTCATCATCCTCTTGGGTTTCTCCATACCACCACTTACGATCTAATGTTATGTTTCACCTGTTTACTGGTTTCCTGTCTGTCTCCGCAACAACACGGGTTCTGTGAAGGCAGGGATCTTGGCTGTCTTGCTCAATGTCCTGCCTGCTCAAAACCTACCGCACCTAGAACACCTAGCATATATACTGGAAGAGTTCACTGAACCTCAGGACTCCATGTAGGCTCCCTGGAAAGGATACAACGTGCGCTAGGCCTTGACGAGAGGACGTTTGACAGGTGGCTACTGCAGGTGAAGCAGCAATGCGTGTAGTCCGGGGCTCATGGGGTCCTCCGGAGTCTGAAGCCTGAGCTCAAATCCCCCCTCTGCAAACAGGAGAGCCTCTGCAGTTCCTGGCCCTCCCGAGCTGCCGCAGACAAGTGCACTGAGGATGAAACCGATTAGCTACGGTGCGTGGCACACAGGAGGTGCCAGATGGACGCCGTGGGCCCGGATCCGAGGCACCAGCCCGGACCCCATTCCCTGCTCACCTCAGTGCGCCAGCCGCCGTCTCCCTCACCGCCAGACTGGGGTCGAGCAACAGCGGCCCGAGGCGTCGCACGGCGTCCCGGCGAGCCAGGCCCGGCAGCGCCGGCCTCTGCTGCACCAGCCGGGCCAGCCCCGCGCAGGCGCACTCGCGGACCTCGGCGCTCGGGTGCTGGAGCTGCGGGAAAGAACAAGTGTCAAAGAGAGAGCAGAGCGCACGCGCGGGGGCGCGGCGGCAGGGGCGCGTGGCGTTGCTGGGGGGCTCCGCGCGAGGCCTTCCCCCCGCCCCTCCCCGCGCGGCCCGGCGAGCCCTCGCCTCACTTTTTCTAGCAGCTCCGCCGCTGGCCCGTCGTCCTCCTCTGGGTCAGTCCCGTTCGCCGCCGCCGCCTCGGCCTGACAGTCGCCCGTAGGGGAGAACTGAGGTCTCTTGAAGCGTTTCGTCCGGCTCTTGCCCATGGTGAACTGCGCTGGCGGGAAGATCGAGAGAGGAGGGCAACAGCAAGACGGTGGCGTCTGCTCAGCTGGCAGCAAGGTCTTGCAGTCTAGGGGTCTACCCACTACTGTTCAGCTGGGCCTGATGACGGCCCGAGCCCACATGGGGAAGCAATGCGCGTGCGCGTGCGCGTGTCGTGTCGGCGGCGGCGGAGGGGGGGGTGGTGGCCAGCGCGGGGAGAGCGCAGGCGTAGAGGGGAGGTTGGGCGGGCCCAGACCTTGCGGAGGGGCGTGTCTTATGGGTTTTCTCAGGAAGGGGAAGGCTGGATTTGAAGGTTAGAACCGACTCCGCCTCCCGCCAGCTAGTGACGTTTATCAAGTTACTGAACTTGCCAAACCTTTATTTCCATAATAATCAAATGCGATTAAGGATACCTAACTTGCCAGGTCAGGTTATTGTGAGGCTTAAAAAAATATTGTGTAAAGTGCCTAACTCCAAGCCTGATGTATGTAGTAGGTGCTCAAAAAATATTAACCACGATTTTATTTTGTGCCTAGCACAGCTCCTGTCATAGACAAAGTCCCTATTTGATGGGCTCCCTAAGAAGTTACTAAACCTTCCTGCCTCAGTTTCCTCATCGTGAAATGGGGATACCAATAATATATACATAATGGAGTTGTTATAAGGATAAATGTGTTAATGTGTTTAATATGCTAAGAACAGAGACTGGCACATAATAAGCACTATATAAATGTATGGTTGAAACTTTCATTTAACAAATAACAAAAGGATTCTTTCACAAATATTTATTGTGTACCAGGTACAGTGCTGGGCATTGGGATAAAACAATAACCAAGACAGATATGGACCCTGTCATTTGTCTTTGTCCTTATGGAGTTTACAGTTTACTGAGAGATGTGTTAAATATATAATTATGTGAGTAACTATTTAATTACAGTTGTGGTAAGTACTCAGAAAGAAGGAAAAGTACAGGAGAATCTTATGTAGTCTTTATAATTACATGTATTTATGGAGCACCCAATAGATATATAGCTTTCAGGTCAACAACGTATGGGAGAAAAGTTCCATCCCATGGCAACCCTACCCTCAAAGAGTTGACTGTCTAGTAAAGGAAATGACTAATTACTATAGCATATTTTGGAAAATAATCACAGAGGTGTAGCTGAAGTTGTACAGAAGCTGAGGCCTATCAAAGACCAACTTTAGGTACAAGGAAAACTTGGAGCCCCCAGATATATGTTGGTGGGTTTTACTTCCTAGATCTCTCTTTTCTGGCTACTGATCTCCTAACCTCCCTAGTCCAAGCTACTGTCTTCTCTTGTCTTGACCACATGGCCTTCTGGTCTCTCTTTTTCCACCCTCATCATCTGTTGAGAAGCTGGAGTGATTTTTTTCAGAATGAATATCCCTCCAACTTTCTAATACGCACTCCTTTGCTTGAACCCTTTCAATGGCTTCCATTTCTCTTAGGATGGGGATCAAAATCTTAGCCGGCTGCAGTGTCTCATCCCGGCCTGCAGCTTCATCTCACATCACCTCCTGCATTCTGCCCTTAAGCCGCCCTCCAAAGGGCCTCTTCTGCCTTAGGACTTTGGACAAGCCCCAGACCCCACCCCTCTCACTGCGAATGCAAGAGTCACTTCTTCAAAGGTGCCTCCTCTGATTTTGAAGTCTGAGATGGGTTTCCCTTGAGATGGCACATATCCTGTTCCTTTGCTTCAAAGCACAGTTCAAAATTACAGTTATAACTTAAATTTGTGTATAGTTCTACACAATTCTTATACCCATACTCTGCCCAACTGCACACTAAACCTTGTGAGGATAAGACTGCCTGTTTTCACATATCATTGTCTTCCCAACACTGGCCAAGACCTGGCACAAAATAAGCATGCCATTTCTTAAATGAATAGAGACCACATAATCAAGAAAGAGTAGGGCATGCATTCTAGGCAGAATAGGGGGAGACAAAACAGATTCTTGCTCACTGTGGGGATGAGCAAGAAAAAATAGTTCAAAACCTTAGTCGGGGGAGAACTATGGGATCTATTTCATTACTATTTCCTGTGAGAAATTACATTTCTGCTAAAAATGAATGATAAACTATTTAAGCTTAAGAGCCCTTCCAGGACCCACCTAAGATCATCAGTCTTAGGAGAAGCCCAATGACCTTTAACCAGCCTAATAATCCAAGTTAACCAAGCATTTTAAAAAATCCAGCCAAGCAATGATTGACAAGATCAACGTCAATGCCACCCAACCATCCCCTTTTCCTACAAATTATCATTGTCAAGAGGGAATTTTTGAATTAGATTGCTTAGAAGCCTCTTTCCTTTTGAGACAATAAAAATGTTTGTAATCAATTATTTGCAGATAAATTTTGTTTTAAATAGGAACTAGCTGTTCTCTCAGACTCCTGTTTCTCCCCCTTCACACGTCTGTTGGGTAATCTTCCTCAAAACACACTCCGATCAATATTCGTTGAAAACCTTTGACAGTCCCATGTAGGTGCATAACTGAACCAGGCAGAATCAGGCTCAGACTTTTACATGACATACCTGTGCGGCCACAGCACCCTGCCACATGCTTCCAACACCTCAGCTCTTGCCTGGGAGCCTCCTCAGTCACCCCAGAAACTCCCTCGGACTTTCCTTTACCCAGGCCTGGGGGCTGTATAGCTCAGCAAGCTTCCCCAGTACACCCTGGTGTTAATCATTTCCACTTTCCTGATACACAGTCTCAGATCTACTTCCAGTTCCTCTGAGTGTTACAGACTCGTTGTGGGATAGGAGATGTAAACCAAAAAGATGGCTGTCCAGTGGGGCCTGGCCTGTTGTGCTTCTGTCCCAGCAGATACTCTATCCTCAGCCCTCCTTGTACCGTTTTGTACAGTGCAGATCTACACCAGGGGTTCTAAACAGGGGGATGACTTTGCCCCTCAGAGGACAAATGTCTCCTGGGCAGCAATATTGCCCTAGGTTGAGAATCAGAGAAATGTACTTTTGTTGAGTGACTATTTGCTTATTGGCCTAGACTCTATGAAGTTAGATATAATTTATAGATTGATAAATTGCAAATGATTTTGTCCTATTGAGATGCAAATTATTTCTGTCTAGTAGAAAATATAACCTCAAAGAATACAATTTCATTGCCTTGTAGGACATGAACCAATTTCATACCTAACCTAGTAATCTTTTTTTTTAATTGAGGTATCGTTGATGTACATTATGTAAGTTTCAGGTGTACAACATAGTGATTCACAATTTTTAAAGGTTATACTCCATTAGTTATAAATTATTACAATTTATATAAAATATATTCCCTGTGTTGTATAATATATCATTGTAGCTTATTTATTTTATACATAGTAGTTTGTACTGTTTGGTGTTTTTTTTTTTGGCCGCGCCGCGTGGCATGCGGCTTGCGGGATCTTAGTTCCGCAACCAGGGATCTAATCCATGCCCCTTGCAGTGGAAGCAAAGGAGTCTTAACTGCTGGACCACCAGGGAAGTCCCTAGTAGTTTGTACTTCTTAATCTCCTCCCCCGCTTCCCTCTCCCCACTGGTAACTACTAGTTTGTTCTCTGTATCTGTGAGTCTATTTCTTCTTTGTTATATTCACTATTTTATTTTTTAGATTCCACATATAAGTGATACCATACAGTATTTGTCTTTCTCTGTCTGACTTATTTCACTTAGCATAATACCCTCCAAGTCCATCCATGTTGCAAATGGCAAAATTTCATTCTTTTTTCTAACTGAGTAGTATTCCATTGTATATATATATACCACATCTTCTTTATCCATACATCTGTTGATGGACACTTAGGTTGCTTCTATATCTTGGCAATTGTAAATAATGCTGCTATGAACATTGGGGTGCGTGTATCTTTTTCAATTAGCATGCTTGCGTGCGTGCACTCCCTCTCTCTCTCTATATATATATACACACACAGGAGTGGAATTGCTGGGTCATATGGTAGTTCTATTTTTAGTTTTTTGAGAAACCTCCATACTGTTTTTCACAGTGGCTGCACCAATTTACATTCCCACCAACAGTGTGCAAGGGTTCCCTTTTCTCCACATCCTCGCCAACATTTGTTATTTGTGTTCTTTTTGATGATAGCCCATTCTGACAGGTGTGAGGTGATATTTCACTGTGGTCTTAGTTTGCATTTCTCTGATGATTAATGATGTTGAGCATATTTTCAGGTGCCTGTTGGCCATCTGTATGTCTTCTTTGGAAAAATGTCTATTCAGTTCTTCTGCTCATTTTTTAATTGGGTTGTTTGTTTTTTTGATGTTGAATTGTTTATATATTTTGGATAGTAACCCCTTATCAGTCATATCATTTGCAAATATTTTCTCCCATTAGTGGGTTGTCTTTTCATTTTGTCGATGGTTTAGTTTACTGTGCAAAAGCTTTTAGGTTCAATTAGGTCCCATTTGTTTATTTTTGCTTTTATTTCCTTTGGTTTAGGAGACCGATCCAAAAAAATATTGCTACAATTTATGTCAAAGAGTTCTGCCTATGAACACAACATTGTAAAGCAACTATTTAAAAATAAATAGAAGATAAAAACCAAAAAAAAAGAAAGAGTGCTGCCTATCTTTTCTTCTTTCTAGGAATTTTATGGTTTCCTAGCAGTCTTGTTTAAGTATATTTTTCCTCACTGAATAAATTTCTGTTCCTCCTTTATACCAATTTCACCATCTTCCTGGTTCCTTCATTAAGGAACTGACACGTGCTCACTATAGGTTTATTTGATGAATGAAAATTTAAACTTGTTGAAAATCATCCTTTGACAGTGTTTATTCATAAGGCAAGAAAGGTGTTCACCAGGTACTATGAAGTAAAAAGGCAGGTTACAAAGCAGCATATATAGTATAATCCCACTTTTGGAAAAACACACACAGAGGGAATACCTATGAAAGTATATATACCAAAGTGTCCCCTGTGCTTAACTATAGGGGGAGTTAAGGGAGATCATTTAAATATCTTATTTATCAACTATTTTATTTTGGGGGTTTTCTGGAATGAACAGGTAGTATTGGCATAATTTTTTTAAATTAATTAATTAATTTATTTATTTTTGGCTGCGTTGGGTCTTCGTTGCTGCACGCGGGCTTTCTCTAGTTGCGGCGAGCCTGGGCTACTCTTCGTTGCGGTGAGTATTTAGGGCAATACAGATTGCCCTAAATCCCATCTAACTCACTTAACCTTTGAAAAGCAACAAACCTTAAATGGTTTTGATCCAAACAGAGTGATGGGAGAACATTTTAAGAGCATCCTATTTACCCAAAAGTCAACAGAATCAGTTCTATCTCCTCACCTAAACCAGTATTGTCAGTCTTTCTCATTTTAGCCTTTTTAGTGGGTGTGTAGGTCCTGGAACCTTCAAACATTGCTGGTGGGAATGTAAAATGGGGCAACCTCTTCAGAAAACAGTTTAGCGGTTTCTTATAAAGTCACGTACACTCAGCCCATGATCCAGCAATCCCACTCCAGGTATTCCCAAGAAAAATGAATATATCCACACTGACCTGTACATGAATATTCACAGGTCTATTAATAACAGCCCCAAACTGGAAACAATCCAAATACCCATCAACAGGTAAATGGAGAAACCAAAAAAAGCAACGAAAAGGAATGAATTACAGATACATATATTAACATAGACAAAAAGTCTCAAAAATGTTTAGCAAAAGAAACCAGACAAAAAGTACTGTATGATTATACTATGATTTCATTTATATGAAACTCTAGAAACCACAAATCTAAAGAGCCGAACAAGAGTTGCCCAGAGCCAGGGGTTGGGGATGGAACCCTTTGGGGTGATTGAAATGTTCTGTGTCTTGCTTGTAGTGATTGTTACAGGGGTGCTACATTTATCAAAGTCCATCAAACTGTACAGTTAAAAACTGTTTTTTATAATAATTAGAGTTGTTTTATGTAAATTAACCTCAAAAGTTGATTTTTTAAAAACCCTTTAGAACCTATCCCTGTTTTGATCAGTTCCCCCATATTCATTGGTAATTATAATGGGTTCCATTCCTTATTTGGAGAGTGAGGGTCCCATTGACAGTATTTACTGAGCCATCACTACGTGCCAGACACTGCTCTAAGAGCTCTGCACGTATTAAGCTATTTAACCCGTCAACAAGCCCATGTGACGTTAGCATCCCTATGTTAGAGATGAGAGAACTGAGGCACAGAGAAGTTAAGCTACTTGCCTAAAAGCACGTGATCTGCAAACGACAAATATGGGACTGACCCTACACAGTCAGACTTGAGTTGTAATAAATGCAATACACTGTCTCCTAATAAATTTGTTGGTATTTACTGAAGAGCTAGCAAACTGAGGAAACCAAAGTTTTAATGGGTAACACCAGATAAAGGGAGGAACATAGAAAATGACTAAGTATAAGAGCAGAGCAAGGGCTCCCAAATTGGGTAAAATGCTCTCTATACCTGTTTCTCCACTCATAAAATGAACTACTCCAGCTAGCAAACTCATATTCATTTTGCTACCTCACTGAAAAGAAGTATTTATATATATACACAATTTGAAAAATCATAAAAGGAAAAACGGCAGTCCCTTGCTTTACTTCTTCCCAACCCCAAGCCCATTCTAGGAAGTAGACATTCTCAACTCTTCTACCTGTTTCTCCTATTATTATCTCCATACTCCCAAATGATAAGCTATTACTTTCTCTTATTTGTCAGTGTCATATACTATTTACCTTCTTGCCCTGGTAGGTAAGGACTTAGCTCTCCTGTACCCTCTCCCCCATTTCTCCTTCATCCAACAAAACTGTACCACAATTCTTGATTAAATCAGTGATCACTATCCAAATTACTAGGACAATGCAAATACTGCTCACTGCTATACTTCTAAGAAGTCCACTAAAGCCAGTCTCTTTCTTATACAACCTTCATTTTTCTTGGAGTTAAAAATTGCCTTTTTTTCATTATCCTGGCTTTCCATCAATCTGCCATTATTTTTTCCAAATGTCTAACATCTTTGTCAACAGTATTTGACATATGTTTAAATACATCCATTCCAGTTTCTTCCTGTGATCTCCTTCCTTTCCTCCTGCCCTTATCTGGACTGGGAATTCTCTAAGGATGCCGCACAGCAGTCATACTGGACTTTCATTGTGACTTGAGTACTGGGTTCCCCATTTCCTTTGAAGTTGTTAATACATGAAGAGAGAGCAATGGCATTCACTGTGATAATGTTGTTTACTGTGGTAGCTCTTAACTGGAGTCACTTTATTTATTGAAAAAGTATTCTATATATGCATGAGTTCACAAATGTAATCAGATATAATTTCAGAAACCCAGGCCCGGACCCTAGTTTGTTTTTTTTTCCCAAACTGTTGCTATTTAAATTTACTTTATCTGATTCTTGATTCAGACAAACCAACTCTAAAAGAGACACTTATGAGGCGATTGGGGAAGTACGAGCTGAATATTTGATGGTATGAAATTATTGTTTTAGAGGCTTCCCTGGTGGCGCAGTGGTTAAGAATCCACCTGCCAATGCAGGGGACACGCGTTCGAGCCCTGGTCGGGAAAGATCCCACATGCCGTGGAGCAACTAAGCCCATGCGCCACAACTACTGAGCCTGCGCTCTAGAGCCCTCGAGCCACAACTACTGAGCCCACGTGCTGCAACTACTGAAGCTCGTGTGCCTACAGCCCGTGCTCTGCAACAAGAGAAGCCACCGCAATGAGTAGCCCGCGCACTGCAACGAAGAGTAGCTCCCACTCTCAGCAACTAGAGAAAGCCCGCACGCAGCAGCGAAGACCCAAAGCAGCCAAAAACAAAAATTAATTTTTTTAAAAAAAGCAACTTCTAGCAAGGATATATAGTATTTATCTTTTGATTTACTTAATGAAGTTATAATAGACTTAGTTATTTTAGTTTCCCTACTGTTATTTACCTTACAAATCTTAGCATTTAGCCTTCTATCTTAAGAACCTCCCCATAAAACTAAATACATTATGTAAGAAAACTTATGACTTAGTGTAATTATGTACAAAATTTAAATACCAAAGTTAAGGTTCATTCATTCATTCAACTCACAGTAACTGAGCATCTTCCAAATGCCAGGTGCTCTAGGGTACTAAAGATACATGGATGACAAGGACTCAGAATATAGGGACCTTAAGAATAAGTCACCTGCCTAAGTGGTTAATGGAGGAACCAGGACTACGACCCAAGTCAATCTGCCAGGCTGGACTCTTCCACTACACATGGCCCAGAGACCCCTTACCTGGCAGATGACATCACGCTTGCTTTGAAGCAGCTCCCTAGTCCCTTACAGGGACGGGCCAACTCTCCTCAAAGCATGCTCTTTGGAACACTTCTTCCGTGTAATATTCTGTAAGTCAGGGTCTTATTGGCAAGAAAGAGACGCTGACTTTGGCTGATTAAACAGAAGACAGACTATCGAAAGGGTATTGGGTACCTCACAGGATATTGGGGAGGTCCGGAGAGACCAGTTCAAGGCTAAACTTTTAGAAAAAAATGCCCAGACCCATGCCATCAAACTGGCCTGATGAGGAAACCGGTGCCACTACCACTGAGCACTACTAAGTACTCTGCGACAGAAACTTATCTTTACGGCCTCACCCTCGTCCCAAATGCAAAGGAGGGAAGTTTTCTGGGTTGTCTTCGGAGAGACTGGACTCATTCAGCTGGCATTCCCCACAGCTAGCAAGGGCATTCAAAAAAAGCTTGGTAGACAAATATCATGACAAATATCCAAATATCCACAGTGAACGTTAACAGGCATTTCACAGAATGTCAGGGAAACAGGTTTCTCTACTGCAGGACCACCTGGAGCTTTTAATATGCTTTGGAGCATAGGGACTCTCTAAGAAGATAAAATAGTTCCCCATCATTGGTGATCATCGAAACTTTATTTCTGTAACAGGTAACCCAGGATGGAAAAAGTGGTAGACGTTATGCTCAACTGCTCCCCCTCTTGGCCTCCCACAAAGTCCCACTCATTTGACTACTAAAAGCTCTTACTTCTCTGGTTCAGGAGCCCTCATCTCTCACCTGGACTATATAGCAGCAGTTCCCAACTGCCCTCCAGGGTATGGCCCTTCAGTCCACACAGTAGCAGTCATGATCATAAAATGCAAATCCAGTTAAGTCACTTCCCTACCAAAACACTTCGGTGGCTTGCCACTACCCTCACGAGACTCCCAACCCCAGATGCCTACTTACTTCCAGCCTCAGCTCTTGCCACAATTCCTCTCCAACTCCTCGCCGCCAGGCAAGTTCAAGAACTGCCTCTGCCCCACCCCTAACCCCCACGACTGACCCTTCAGATCAGAAGGAAATAACCTCTGTCAAGCTGTGTCTGGGCTGGCCCACTTCCTCTGGGCTCCTATAGCATCCCACACTTTTACCTCATAGCACTTAAACCACATGGTAACTGCTCAAACACTGGTCTGTATTCCCCCCAGACAACAAGTTCTGAGAGTGCAAAAATTCTTCCTCACACAAATACCCGACAAAGCACTTGCCACTTAAAGGGCAGTGTACAAAGGAGATGAAAGAGCACACCTAAAACTTTCAGGTAATGGATATCCTTTTACTTTTTTTTGTCTCTCACACAATCAGACTTGCATAGCACACATTCACTAAAAACGTCAATTTAAAAAATGTTTTGTGTTCTATGATACAGACAAGGTACACCTATTTTTAGTAGAAAAAGACAGAAATTATACTTACCTAATGTAAAGCATATAGAAAGTTTAGTCTGGAAAAAGAATGAGACTCAAGTTTCTTTGGTTTCAACAGGAGAGGAAATGATAGAGCCACTTTAGTTGCTGATGAAGGTAGAGCATCTGTCAGCCAGAAGGATGTAGAGACTCAAGTCTACAAAATGCCCATCAAGAGTCCAGTTCTAAAGGAGAAAAGAGCCACTCAAAAAGCAGCACTATCAGGCAGTCACAGCCTTAATGTTTTCAGTGAAGCTGCTTGAGAAAACACCTAGAACCATTTTTGGTTTCTTACATCATTCGAGGCCAAATAGCCTTTCTCTTTGTATTTAATCCAGTATTCAAGAGTTTGCTTGATTCAAAAGATAAGCACAACTTCCTCCTGGCTATCTCAACTGAGATGTTGATATTAGGTAAAGTTGTAACAATGAGGTTTTTTGTTTTGTTCCTTTACTTTTAATATTTGGTTTAACAACTAGATTTACTGAGCATTGACTCTGTAGCCAAGCACTGTTTAAGTGCTCTCCATGAATTAACAATTTAATACTCAATATAAGATGACTGGCGATATACCTATATCCTATACATTACCTTCCTCTACTGAGGAGATTGGCATTATACCCATTTTATAAATGAAAAAACTAAGGTTACTAATTTGACTAAGGTTACAAAACTAGCAAGTTGTAGATCTGAGATTAGAATCCAGTTTGGCTTAAGAGTCTACATTCTTAACCATACCATTATAATGGCTCATGACTTAAGTTCAACACACACACATAAACATCCTTTCAATCAGAGTCAAGAGGCTTGATGTTGGTTGTCTTCAATAAGCCATGGGGACATAGAGTAAAGTCACTTTGAAAATCTAAGACTGTCTTCCCCACCTGTAAAGTTAGAGGACTAGACTCAACAGTCATTTCCTAACAGTGTGGAAGAGCGTATGAGAGAGTGAGGGTGCTGGTGATGAGAGGCTAACCTGGCAAGGATCCCTGGGCCATTTCAACCAGAGCAAAGACTTTTTTGGAAAATGAATTGTTCTGTTAGAAGTAAAGGTATGAAAAATCTTTGGAACTGTAACAAAAGTTTCCTTCTTGGAGCCAATGGATTCCGAGTAGCCGGGCATCAGGAAATCCTTGAAAACCTCTCCAAGTACCTGCACAGTATATGTACATACACAGACATATTTTTCTAGGGGAAAAGATTCAAGGATTTTGTTAAATACACAAAGTAGCTGATGATTCCAAAAAGGATTTAGGACACATAAAATCCCTCTTCAGCTTTGTACTCTTGGAGGAAACTAGTGATCCAGGTTTGTAGAGCTTAATTTTTGAGAAAACCTGCATTTCCTAATTAAACACCAAATATTATCAGACAATGATGAATAAGAAATATTAAAAGGGGACTTCCCTGGTGGTCCAGCGGTTGGGACTCTGCACTCCCAATGCAGGGGGGGGCCCAGGTTCAATCCCTGGTCAGGGAACTAGATCCCACATGCTGCAACTAAAAGATCCCGCATGCCACAATGAAGATCCCACATGCCACAACTAAGACCCAGCTAAGCGAAATAAATATTTTTTTAAAAAAAGAAATATTTAAAGTATCCACAGCCTAATAAACTGGGTACCTTCAATTGCTACTTGAAATTTCCTCTACTGGACACACAGTTAAAGTATCTCATTTTACTCAGCCTGTATCTGACTCATTTTATGTTAGCCTGTACCTGACACACACAGTAGGTTTAAAATTTTTTTCAGTTACAGACTTAAAATAACCAAGGAAAAAGCCCAATCACTAAGTATATATAAAGTATTTATTTTTATGCACATATTTACCTACAAAATTTACAGGAAATAAAACAATGCAGAATATATGGAATACCCTCTTAAAACTTCGTAGGAGCAGAGGGGTTTATTGCTGCAGTCCAAAGAATGAAATTTTACACACATGAAAGCCAAGATGAACACATTTAAGATAAACGGCAGCCTTGTTAAAAAGTTTTTTTGTCCTGTTTTTGAATTTTCAGCCTTATGTTAAATCAAATTTAAAAGATTGCTCGTGAAATAATTTAAACCTTTCAAAATCTTCTAATAAACAGATAAAAGGCACCTCCAGTTCTTTAAAATATTTACAGCAATCCCAATAGTTTAATTTTAAGGGCTGTTATAGTACATGTGGCTAATATGCATACACAGTACGTCCTTAACTCTCTCTGAACAGTGAGAATTGTAGACTCTAGTTTGTGGCACTGCTCCCAAGTTATCCCTGTGATGGTGTGGCTGATCAATCACACCTGCACAATCCTAGTGTAACAGCATGTCTACCACAGCATAAAATCCCATTATCTAAAACAATGACTATCAAATTCCCCAGACAATACATAATTTATAACTAAACTTGTCTATTCAGAAGCCTTTGGAGTGTTCTTAAAATCATTAAAAAAATATAAAGTATATTTAGCATTAAATGAAAACAATGAACTGGAAAATATCACAATAGTGGCTGAAGTTCACTATCTAGTTTAACAAAAACTGTTTCTCAAAACACCTATAATTTCTTACACAACATAATGGAGATGAATTTTCCTTAGTCTAAGCTCAATCCGATGTTTTTCCTGCATTATGATTAAAAGAGAGGAGTGTAAGAGTGAAAGGCGCAGCTATACGTAATAGCTGGTTTTAAAGAGCTGTGGAGATGGCAAGCAGATGTTCCTGAAACACTGGTGCAGGAGAACAAAGTCCACATAACGTTTCCTTTTTAACACTGGCACTGATTTGCTATTTACAGTAGTTTACAAAAATACATTATAAAAACTGGATGAGGTTCTGTTTCTAAGTTTAACTTAGTAACATACATACATACTTCATCTGCAAAAATCTTTGCAGCATCTCAAGTACTAAAGTGACACTAATACTGAAACACAAATAATCAAAGGTACCGAAGCACTGATTACGCGAGTCATCATCATGAAGATAATCTGGGTAAATATTGCACATTTCTTGTCAGTTGTTGCTATGACGTTCACATATCCAACTGTAAAAGCAATCCTTTATGGCTTTTTGCTGTATCACTTTTTGAAGAAAGGTTGTTTTAAGTCCCATAACAATGAGTGCAGATTGTCATTGAACATGAGGCCTAGGTTTCAAAATTAGTTTTCCTGTCTGTAAAAATGAAAAAAAAAAAAAAAGTTTAAAAATATATAGTTCTATTAAGAACACCACCATTTATCTAGAGACCTTAAAGGGCATTAGAACACCCCCCTATATTTAGTCAAGATTAAGCAATTAATAATTATATTTTCAAAGTGTTCTTTGTGTGGAACTTTCTTCTAAAATCTTTAGTACTTTAAAACACACACATAAAATCTTTATTTGATGAATTCCCTACCCACTGGCTACCAGAATATCAGCCAACCAAGTCAGTGGATAAAATAAAATCCCGACTTATATAGACTAACTTATGCCCCTTACCAAATGAAGTCCATAAAACATAAATAAAACTATGTATTTGAACAAAAATTTTTCCCTTTTTCTAACATTAAAACTTTAATTTCCTCAAGTTAAAATGTAAACCAATGGTTGGAGCAATAGACACTCATACACTGCTGGTATTCAGTGTATGTGGATACAACTCTTCTATAGGGCTGTCACATTTATCAAAAAAAAAAAAAAGCATATACCATATAATCCAAACAATTCCACTTCTAGGAATTTATCTGAAGGAAACTAGATGCAAGGGTAAAGATGTACATCTAAGGTGCTATTAATTCAGTATTTACTGAGTGCCCATTAATGTGCCAGACGTTGTGAGATGCTAGGGACCCAGTAATGAATTAGACAAAGTTCCTTGTCCTCACAGAGCTTAAGTTCTAGTGAAAAATGCACAACATATATAACATGCAAAGTGTGGACATAGGGGATTAAATTATGATGCGTCCATAAAGTGGGACAGTATGTAATTAAACAAAATGGAAGATCTTGAGATCATGCAGATAAAAAAACAGGCCTGGGACCTTTCACACAGTTAACCTTCAGTATATGGTGGCTCTTAAATCCTAATGTTGGGTCAAAGAAGCTGGTTTGAAAAATTCGTAACATCTTTTTATTTTTTTAATGGTTCTTTATAAACTTGACTATAACATCTTTCCTTTATAAAAGTAAATGAGAATACACAATAAAATATAAAACATGGTGATTATCTTTGGTTGGTAAAATTCTAGGTGGCTTTCAGAAACACACTTTAGTATCCTCAGGTCAACTGTTGTCAGGATTCTGGCTCCCTCTCAATTCTCACTTTCACTTTGTTTTTGGTAACTCCTCGATATCTTGGTAGAACTTTGATACTAATTTTTCTACTGTTTTA